>NC_079449.1:43726298-44076298 GCF_903798145.1 Danio aesculapii
ACATGTCATCTGGCAGCACGACCAAAGCGCCAGGCAAGAGCACCTCAAAATGAGCATGCTTCGTAGTCGTGGCTGACTGGTTATGGCGTTGACTAGAAATCCATTGGTGTCTGCTCGCGCAGGTTCGACTCTTGTCGACTACGGCCAGGCCATGCACAGGATTTAGTTTGCGACCTTCCCTGATTGTTTGCAACTCCAGTGTTTCTTGGGAAAAGGCATGTGCTGGTAGGAAAAAGCAACGAAAATAAAATGGCAGCACGTGTTAGCTAGCTTCCCTGGGGGCCCGCCATTTTCAAAGACATATGACAGCGAGTAAATATCCAGCAGCTGTCCAGTAGCTCGCCGTGATCGTATAGTGGTTAGTACTCTGCGTTGTGGCCGCAGCAACCCCGGTTCGAATCCGGGTCATGGCAGATTTTTTAAGGTGGCATTTTCGTTGCACTCTGTGTTGTCATTGGTAATCTCTAGCGTCATTTTAGTGCAGGCTGTGCTAATGGACGTACTGAATGTTTACATTTCCTAAAGTGTGGAAGACTAGGGATTCGATATGAGCAACGGGACCTTTGATGCCAGCATACTGTGTAGACAAGCATTGATTAAGTCACGCTAGTAAGGCATGGAAGGAATCTTTTCAATGGCTAAGTTTCCATTTATAGCCACAACAACAGAAAGAACTTCTGAAGTTGTCATTGATCTCTTTAATGTCTCCTACATGACATGGAGTCCAAACTACTGTGTTTTACTGATGTCTATACCTACAACAACCATGAACCCAACCTCACAGTAACCTGTTGTGTTTTAGCAACATCTACACCAACCACAAGCCTAAACCCCACCTCACGGTAAACTTTTGTACATCTTAAAAGTCTGCGCCGACCACAACCCTAGACGTTGCCTACTTGTAGGCTGATGCTATTGAGCCCGGATAGCTCAGTCGGTAGAGCATCAGACTTTTAATCTGAGGGTCCAGGGTTCAAGTCCCTGTTGTTTTGTACACTCCACTTTTTAGTGCACGCTGTGACTCTTACACGTCGCAAGCGCTTAAATCTAAGCTAATGCCCCAATGATCCTGGATAAGTCAGTCGGTAGATCATCAGACTTTTATTCTAATGTTCCAGGGTTCAAGTCCCTGTTTGGGCATGTAAGCCAACTTTTGTAGAGCGACATCTATTGCTGGTGAGCTCTTGCTTGCTCTACATGTCATCTGGCAGCACGACCAATGCGCCAGGCAAGAGCACCTCAAAAATAGCACGCTTTTTAGTCATAGCCGAGTGCTTAAGGTGATGGACTGGAAATCCACTTGTGGTCTCCTCGCGCAGGTTCGAATTCTGTCGACTACCACCAGGCCCTGCGCAGGATTTATACCTACAACAACCATGAACCCAACCTCACAGTAACCTGTTGTGTTTTAGCAACATCTACACCAACCACAAGCCTAAACCCCACCTCACGGTAAACTTTTGTACATCTTAAAAGTCTGCGCCGACCACAACCCTAGACATTGCCTACTTGTAGGCTGATGCTATTGAGCCTGGATAGCTCAGTCGGTAGAGCATCAGACTTTTAATCTGAGGGTCCAGGGTTCAAGTCCCTGTTCGGGCGGGTTAGGGTCTTTTTGTGGAGCCACAGCTTTTGCCGCTGAGCTATCGCTTCTTTGTAAGTTTCATCTGGATGCACAACATGTGTACTAGGCATAAGGACATGGCAGTTCAGGCAGTCTTGCAGTCGTGGCCGAGTGTTTAAGGCGATCGATTAGAAATCCGTTGGGGTCTCCTCGTGCAGGTTCGAGTCCTGCTGATTACGTCCATGTCCTGTTCCATTTTAAAATTGCAACAGTCATCA
This sequence comes from Danio aesculapii, assembly GCF_903798145.1. NCBI lineage: Eukaryota > Metazoa > Chordata > Actinopteri > Cypriniformes > Danionidae > Danio > Danio aesculapii. Next base: position 43,728,141 of record NC_079449.1, read on the forward strand.
ATTGTTTGCAATTCCAGTGTTTCTTGGGAAAAGCGTTGTGCTAGTAGGAGGGGAAAAACAACAGCTTGTGCTCACTGAACAGGAAGGGGCATATCACAGGGAGGAACATACTACAAAGGACACTCAGTAGCTGTCTGCTAGTGCACTGTGATAGTATGGTGGTTAGTTCTCTCCATTGTTCTCTCCATTTTATTCTAACGTTCCAGGGTTCAAGTCCCTGTTTGGGCGTGTAAGCCAACTTTTGTAGAGCGACATCTGTTGCTGGTGAGCTCTTGCTTGCTCTACATGTCATCTGGCAGCACGACCAATGCGCCAGGCAAGAGCACCTCAAAAATAGCACGCTCTTTAGTCATAGCCGAGTGCTTAAGGTGATGGACTAGAAATCCACTTGTGGTCTCCTCGCGCAGGTTCGAATTCTGTCGACTACCACCAGGCCCTGCGCAGGATTTAGCTTTTGACCTTCCTTGATTGTTTGCAACTCTAGTGTTTCTTGGGAAAAGGGATGTGCTGGTAGGGAAAAGCAACAAAAATAAAATGGCAGTGTGTGCTTACTAACTGCCCTGGGGGCCCCATCATTTTCAAAGACATATGATAGAGAGTGAAGGTGCAGTAGCTCGCCGTGATCGTATAGTGGTTAGTACTCTGCGCTGTGGCCGCAGCAATCCTGGTTCATATCCAGCTCATGGCATGTTTTTCAAGGTGGCATTGGCATTGTACTTGGTGTTGCCATCTGTAATCTCCTGCCTCCTTTTAGTGCAGGCTGTGCTAATGGCACGTCCTGAATGTTTACATTTCCTAAAGTGTGAAAGACTAGGGATTTGATATGAGCAACGGGACCTTTGCTCAAGATGTTTTCTGGCAAACACTTTTTCACACAGGGCAATGTGGTTTTGGATTTTCTTTTGCCTCAATATTAAAAACCTTTATTTAAAAACTGCATGATGTGTTTACTTGTGTTGTCTTTGACCAATACTTTATTTATTCATTTTCTTTTTAGCTTAGTCCCTTTATTAATCAGGGGTCGCCACAGCGGGACTTATCCAGCATATGTTTTACACAGCGGATGCCCTTCCGGCTGCAACCCAACACTGGGAAACACCCATACACTCTCATTCACACACATGCACTACGGACAATTTAGCTTACCTAATTCACTTATAGCACATGTCTTTGGACTAGTGGGTAAAACTGGAGCACCCGGAGGAAACCCATGTGAACACTGGAAGAACATGCAAACTCTATACAGAAATAGTTTCTAAGCCAGCTGAGGCTGAAACTAACGACTTTCTTGCTGTGAGGCAACATCACTTCCCGTCGACACACCTGACCAATGTTAAATAAGTTTAATGATCTGGAACATTAAAATATGACAAACATGCAAAACAACTATCAGTAATGGAGTGAAGTCTTTTTCAAACCACTACACTCTATATAGCTTGATTTGTTAAGTAATTGATCATTGTTAGAACTTTTGCCACAAAAGTATTTAAAAATCGCCCTGTTTACTCATTCACTTTAAATGTAAATCATTTGATTTACAACTGAGACACAGAAAGTGGGTGCTTTGTCATGAATATTGATGGCCGTTCTCACTCTTGATAAAGACCATCTCTAATGGGCCATCAATGTGTAAATAAAGAGACCCAGGACATGGGTATCTGTGTTTGTCTTTATTTACATTTTATTTTTAGTCCACAATATAAATATAAATAAGTTTGGTCAAAGTTTCACAATGGTCTGAACATTTACATCACATTATACTAAGTTTCTTCAGATTTGAGCCTGTCCCATATTCGTTCCCAAAGAGAAAGGGTCATATTTTCCAGGAAGTAATTACTTTTTTTAAACCACTACTACTACAACTACTAATAACAAAGTGGTGTATATTTGCATGCTCAGTTTGCAGACAGCTTTCCCTATCTGACAACAATTCATTCATTTTCTTTTCGACTCAGTTCCTTCATTAATCTGGGGTCGCCACAGCGGAATGAACCGCCAACTTATCCAACATATGTTTTATGCAGCGGACACCCTTCCAGCTGCAACCCATCACTAGGAAACATTCATACACACTCATTCACACAGATACACTATGGACAACTTAGCTTACCCAATTCACCTGTACTACACGTTTTTGGACTTGTGGGGGAAATCGGATTTCTAATATTTGATCCAATAAATTTGTATTTCAAAATTAAGTCTTTTTTCACATTTCTTTATTCTAAAAATTAAGGAAATAGATTGGTACTTTAAAAGTGTGGTTATGATTACCACCCAACAAGCTAATTCAGCTAAAAATAGTGCTTAAAATGTCACTAAAACGCAGTATTTAAATCTCAGAATTAAATAGAAAAAGGGGGAAGTATATCTGCAAAACGGTGCACTTTTAGAGAGAAAAGACCCAACCCTTTCACTAGGCTGGCTACAGGTCTGTATTGTTCTCCTTACTAATAAGTTATAATAATAACTTATAATAATAAGAGATTCAACAATGAATGACATTTCTGTCACGTGGATATCAAATCTAAGTATTGTGTTTAAAAACACTTCTGTGTATGAAAAAATGCAGCCACTTCAGCATGCGGCTGTTTAAATTACTACAGCTTATCATAGGCTACTGTTAAATAATTTTCATTATAACATATTAAAGTAACAAACCGATATGTGTGATTGCATTAATGTAAAATATATGTTAATTATTTGGGTTATTGTAAGATAAACCCTTAAATATGTAAGGTAAACCCTTTCGTATATGTTATACGCATCACAGGGACTACACTGCCAGCCATTGAGGACATCCAGAAGAAACACTGTCTGCGCCGAGCACGCAGTATTCTTAAGGACGCCTCTCACCCTGCTCACAGACTGTTTTCTCTCCTGCCTTCCGGCAGGCGCTTCAGGCTCCCCCGGACAAAAACCAGCAGACTGAGAAACAGCTTTTTCCCCAGAGCTGTCTCCCTTCTGAACTCTGCCCCTCACTGACTCTTTTGCCCCCCCAATACACCCCCCACACTCCTCTAACTTATACTCCTCACAATCACTGCACTATTTAACATTTGCACATTTAAAGTTTGCACATATTCATTGCACTGATTCATTTACTTGAACTGGACATACCCACTGCACATGGACATTTGTAATTATGTTTATCTGTAAGCACACTTCTGCTATTAATAGCATCCTGTACATATATTCATTTATTGTAAATCTGTTCATAGCTAATACAACCTGTATATAATGTTCATAGTACATCCATCTGTAAATATCACCATAGTTTTTCTATAACTGCACTTTATAACTTATACCTGTATCCTGCACTTGCTGCTATTGCACTGCTGGTTAGACCGAAACTGCATTTCGTTGCCTTGTACTTGTACATGTGTAATGACAATAAAGTTGAATCTAATCTAATCTAATCTAATCTAAAGAAACCCACATTACTCCCATCAAAGTAATAAAAATAATAATAATTACAGCATAAACATTCATTCTAAGCCACATTCGGACCACAACCCTTTCTATTTTGCAGTTGTTGCTTCGGTTGCGAGATTTCTTAACGAGAGTAACGAAAATTATTTATATTACTTAATTAATCATTCATTTTCCATCAGTTTAGTCCTTTTATTTATCAGGGGTTGCCACAGCAGAATGAACCGCTAACTTATCCAGCATATGCCCTTCCAGCTGCAACCCAGTAAGCTACTGGGAAATACACACACACACACACACACGGATCCGGAGCACCCTATACGAACTCCACACAAACACCAACTGGCCCAGCCAGGACTCGAACCAGTGACCTTCTTGCTGTGAGGCAACAGTGCTAACCACTGAGCCAACTTGTCGCTCTATTTGTTAAATGTGCCATTTATTGTAGTTTATTAACGCCTTACCGCCACAGTAATGCAAATACAGTAGCTGTACCGAGTAGTATTTATGTTATTTATTAAATAAATTGTATTTAATTGTAGGTCTAGCCCTTCCACAACCCTTAACCTAACAGTCACAGTACTAAAACAGTATTAAAACATAAATTAATGTTATGCAGTATCTCAAAAATCATGCTACAGTATATTGATGTGCGTGTCCGCAGTTGTATCCTATCTGCAGCCAATCAGCATTCGCTAAAGCGTTCACAGCCAGCCAATCAGCATTCGCTAAGCAACAAAGAGCAGCCCATCAGCATTCGCTGTGCCACAGACAGGCGAATATTCCGCTCCCGGCGCTGAGTGTATGAGCTAGATGGAGTTTGAATTGGATCGCTGGCAAACTTTGGAGATTCATGTATAATTATACTTCTGTTGCGGGTGTTGTGCGTTATTTCAAAGTAAGTGTATTATATCTGACTTTTGTAACGTTCGCGAGTGTGATATGTTTAACTTTGTAGCCGATTACCCCGCGGTTTGATGTGATTTTACTCGTGTTAAATGTTTACACATTAGCACTATTAACTGTAAACAATACTTAATACTTTTATGATTACACTGAGGTAAAGTTGGTTTTAGATATTTGTGCTGGGGCAACTTGACATGCTCCCTATATTGTTTACCATGGTAAACAATATAGGGACTTACGTTTAACTTACTTTGAATATTAGGCCTGAAATGAAATCACATGCAAGTATGACTTCAAAATAACATTAGCACTATTGGCTGTAAACAGTGTTGTACTTTGATATTCATTGGCTGCTGCTAATATGATTTCACTGTTTGGAATTTGCAAATAATACTTTTCTGAAATTATATTATTAAGGCGAAAGTCAGAATGTGCGAATATAAAACCAAATGTACCCTTAATAATGTTTACATAGTATTTAGGAAACAATTTTACCTTTATTCACATTTGCTAATGTTATCTGTGTCATTAATTGATTTGTATCTCTACTGTAACAACGTACAGCATTGTTTAGTCAGTTAAATAATGCTAATGTTGTTTTTAAGTCATACTTGCATGTGATTTAAAGCCTAATACTCAATGTATCGTGGTAAACAATATAAGGAGCATGTCATAAGTAGGGATGGCTGACGTGAAACTGACGTTTCGACACGGTATCGAGATCCCGAAGCGCAAGTGTTTCGAAACACTGCACCGAAGCATGATCCAAAACGCCCAGGTCACGTGACTAAAGTGATTCGAAACACCTGGTCGCGTGACCAAAGTGGTTCAGAAGCGCTTCGAGACCTGGCGAATCTGCCTTTGACCAACAGGGTTTGCTCAACGTGTCTCATATAGCCTAGTGGACAGTGCGTGTGCATGATGTTACTGAGCTTCAATTGATGAAGGGTTCGAATCCCGACATGTATAAATACTCAGAGTTCATGATTTTGTGTATTTTAATAATGTTACTGTTTTATAGTGTAGTCTAGATAGGATACAGCTACTGATACGCCATCAATTTAGCACTGTAAAAGAATAATGAATATTTTACAGTACTGTGATGGTTGGGTTTAAGTTTTGGGTATATGTTAATAAAATACAATGGGAAATTTATTGAGTAATATAAATAATTCTTGTTAACTTCTGGTCACAACCATGTCTGATCTAGCAACAACCCTGTTTTATGACCAAAACAAGACATATTTACTCACAAACAAAACGATACAAGAACAAAGCATTTCAAACGGATATTAAAGCATTTCAAAACAGCTTCATCAGTCTGGAATCGAACCTAGTATCCCCACACGGTAGCCAGAAACCCTAACCGCTCCACTAAATCACTTGTGGATTCTCTCTGAGAAAGTGGGGTTTAATACCTCAATTTGCTCAACTGTGCTTTGCTTAAGCTGTTCCAGTGCAATACTTAAAAATGACCTCTAGGTGTCATCGTAGAGTGGGGTTTCGAAACGTTTCGAAGCTTCGACACATTTGCTCTGACTGTTTCATGAAGCCTCGCTTTGCCCACCACTAGTCATAAGTTGTCCCTGAAATGATGTGTGAATAGAAAACCAACTTTACCTGCTAATTAATGCTGTCTTTATTTATTTATCTGATGTTTTCAGTTTCCTTCACTCTTGTGTTGCTCAGAGTTTTGTATGCTAAAATATAGTTTTATTTACTTTGATTTTAGGCCTTTAAAAGAACGAGACTGCATGAAACAAAGATGATGAACTAGTAAAAGCTGGAAAACACCCCATTTACTGGCTGGATGTTTTTATTTTTAATCAAAAGAGGAAACAAGTTTTTTTTCTTACCTGCACTGTGGAAAGATGCAAAACAGTCATAAGATTCACACGGTGGTCCACACTGGAGAGGAACCATTCACATGCACTCAATGTGGTAAGAGTTTCAAACTGTCATCACACCTTAATTCCCACATCAGGATTCACACTGGAGAGAAACCATTCACATGTACCCAGTGTGGACAGAGTTTCAGGCAGTCATCAAACCTTAACAAACACCTAGCGATTCACACTGGAGACAAACCATTCACATGTACCCAGTGTGGACAGAGTTTCAGGCACTCATCAAACCTTAACAAACACCTAGCGATTCACACTGGAGAGAAACCATTCACATGTACTCAGTGTGGTAAGAGTTTTGCGTTCTCCTCTTACCTTAAACAACATATGATGATCCACACTGGAGAGAAAAAACACCAATGTGATCAGTGCGGTAAAACATTTTTAAGAGGTCCATTACTGAAGGTCCATCTAAGGGTTCATACAAAGGAGAAACCGTATTCCTGTTCTGTATGTGGAAAGAGTTTTACACAGCAGTCAAGTTTAGGACAACATCAGAAGATCCACACTGGTGCGAGAGAGTATTTCTGCTTTGATTGTGAGAAGACTTTTATTACAGCTGAAGATTTAAAACGGCATCGGAGGATTCACACTGGAGAGAAACCGTACATTTGTTCACACTGCAACAAGGGATTCGGCGATTTAGGAAACCTGAAAGCACATGAGAAGATTCACACTGGGGAGAAACCGTACATGTGTTCACACTGCAAGAAGAGATTCAGACTAATAGGACGACTGAAAGTACATGAGAGGATTCACACTAGAGAGAAGCCATACATGTGTTCACACTGCGACAAGAGATTCAGTCATTTAAAAACCCTGAATACACATGAGAGAATACACACCGGAGAGAAACCGTACACGTGTTCACACTGCAACAAGAGATTCAAACTATTAGGACCTCTGAAAATACACGAGAGGATTCACACCGGAGAGAAACCGTACACGTGTTCACACTGCGACAAGAGATTCAGTCAGGTATATAACCTGAAAGTACATGAGAGGATTCACACTGGAGAGAAACCGTACATGTGTTCACACTGTGACAAGAGATTCAGTCATTTAAAAACCCTGAATACACATGAGAGGATTCACACCGGAGAGAAACCGTACACGTGTTCACACTGCGACAAGAGATTCAGATTATTAGTACATCTGAAAGTACACGAGAGGACTCACACCGGAGAGAAACCGTACACATGTTCACACTGCGACAAGAGATTCAGTCAGGTATATAACCTAAAAGTACACGAGAGGATTCACACCGGAGAGAAACCGTACATGTGTTCACACTGCGACAAGAGATTCAGTCATTTAAAAACCCTGAAAACACATGAGAGAATTCACACCGGCGAGAATCCGTACACGTGTTCACACTGCAACAAGAGATTCAGACAGGTATATAACCTAAAAGTACATGAGAGGATTCACACCGGAGAGAAACCGTACATGTGTTCACACTGCGACAAGAGATTCAGCCATTTAAAAACCCTGAAAACACATGAGAGGATTCACTCAGCTGTTTGCTAGCCTGCCTTGCATAACTACTGTTTTTGTATAATTTCTCATGATTACTAATGGTTTCCTACATAGTTATTATCTCTTTAAATAGTCTTTTAAAAAGAGCTTAGCCTCAAGCAGTGTGCTTCACTCTCATAATGTCGTCTGGCATGCAAAATCAACTTTTGGGAGCTGTTTGGACAGAAATGTGTGTAGATATAGCGTGGGAAGTCATATTGGAGTGATAGAAACACAGCAAGTCTCTATTTCAAAATCCCATGACATTAAAATAGGACTAAAATCCCAGAGAGTTTCACTGGTTCTTGCTTGTCGTGGGGGAACAGAGTGAAATGTGTCATTCTGTCAAATTCTTTATTTTCCTCTGTTTTTGTTTATTGTACGTGTGTTCGTTATATGTTAGACTAGTCAGTAAATCAGCTTATAACCACGCTGGATTGTCTTTATTTGCCTCACAGAAATGCTCACTTTAACTGTAAAGATCTTTGCTACCAGCTTTTAAAAATTTAATAAAACTTCTAAACCATTCAGTAAATTCACAAGAATTAAAATTCCTTTTCTAAATGAATAAACTATGAGCGGACGAAGTCACGGTTTTATTGATTTAGTTAAATTAACTATAATTGTATTCTAAATATTCAGGATTAATAACTTAACAATCATTTATAAATTGAGCTAATTTTGCTACATGCTTAACGAGAACACGGTTATCGCTCACCTGCTGGTAATTTCATACCATTTATTTCACGTAACCACTATTAATAAAAAAACTGGCGTTTCAAGACCACATTCAAAATGATTTATCACTTGAATATTAAAGGGCACATAGTTTACCTCTTTTTTATGATTTAATATTAATATTATGGTTCTTCTGAGTGTGTCAGTTTAGGTTCAGTTTAAAACACAATTCAGATTTTTTATTATGTGTTAAACAGTGTCATGTTGGGGGCGTGTCCACAGCTCGCTGATTTATGGGTGTGGTGCTTAACATGTAAATTAGTTTCGGCTTCCCGCCAACGTAACAAGGGGGCGGGGCCATGAGCTGACCCGCTCTGCGTTTGCAACAGAGTCTGACAGGCAGACTGAGAGGAGCAGGAGTGAGAGGATCAGCATTCAGTCGTACATGTACGACTCGGACACAGACCAAGCAGAGAGTACAAAATCATTTGTGTCTTTGTACAGTTTTACAGCCAACTGTGTGCTAGTTTCTAGTGCCGAGCTTGTACACAGAAACTAATAACCACGCACACTGAATTAACTTTGACTGAGGCACCGGATGGGCCGCTCGAAGCCACGACACGGCACACCAGACACTCTCTGTGGTGCGGCAGAGACATGAAGTTTCCCGAATCGTCGCGCCATGCATTTTTGAATTCTAAACATAGGTTTCTGCAGCGGTCCGCGGCGCCCAGCCGTCGACTTGAGTGTACCCTGATAGAAACCGATGTTTAGAATTCTAAAACGCATGCTAGTTAAGATCACAGGGAGCTTCTGGGATCGCGAGAAATGCAAACAGCTGAAGTATAAGGTAGACTCAATGAGAAGTACACATGTTTGCAAACCTACCTAAAGATACAACCAATAATTCCGATTAGAGTGATAATGTGGAGAATATTGCTCTTGTGTTGAGCCCAATGAGCCTTGCATCTAAAAATAGAGCTAGCGTGTTCCTTTAGTGATATCGCTTCAACTCACGCTGAAAATGGCGGACGTGAATCAACAAACTGAGGATATGATGACGCGCCTGTCAATCAATATTGGTGGGCGGGGGGACCGCTCTCCTACGTAAAGTTGCGGTCGGTTTGAAAACCGCTTCAATTGGTCCACCGTTTTTATGTTGTTAAATTGAAAAAAAAGCACTGGGTGTGCTTATATCACCCCAATATGACGGTCTATACACCATACATGCACATATGTCTGTCCAAACAGCTTGAAAAGTAGATTTTTTACCATAGGTGCCCTTTAAGGAAACTCACTTTACTAATAATTGTACCAAATTATAAGATTAATTATTAAAAAACACAAAGAAAAGTTTGTTAATTAACTAAAAACTTTATAAAAGTCATGTTTCTGAATTTAACTATGGTGTGTCCTTTTATTGATGAGGTGGTGGATGAGGGAGCCATTATTGGCGGAGGGCATTTCAAAGAGAACAAACTTTCAGGGACAGGTCAGACACTGGCGTTTCGTGACAGTTACCTGTATGAGCAGTATAGATGAATTACCATGTTTGTAAACATTCAAGATGCACGCAAAGCGAAGTTGCAGAAAAAAACCGAGAGTGCTAGCATTTACAGCGAGGGAATGACATCAGATGTGTTACAGAGTTGTTGTCTTAGAAATAAGTTATATTGATTACATATTACATATATTATGTACATAATGCCTTCAGCATATTATAACAGCTCGTCACCCAGTGATAAGCACAGTTATTCTGCAAAATTAACGTTAAATTAAGCGGCATTCGTCTGACAGGTTCATTTGCGATAGCACCCTCCCAATGAATATTGCATGTGACGAAATGACCAAGCATCCAGCCCCAAATATACAACTATCTCACTGAAACTCCAAGTGATTTTACAAGAGAGAAGTTAAAGGTCTACAAGTCTTTAGATGCCTACAATTCTGTCCTGTGTGGTGCAAGAAATAATGCTCCATGATGACCAGATTCAAAACTTTGTAGAGCTAAAAATTGAGGTTCTGCCTAGCCAAGGACAAGGGAAGAAGACGGAGCTGTACAAGACCTGGGTAATCATCAACAAGCAGAACAACTGCATTCTGACAGCGAACTGCTCCTGTACGGCAGGGTATGTGAACGCACATGTTTACATTTCATTCTGAGCATTCAGTGTGCGCAGTTTAATTCACTATATTTAACTGTTTATGCTGAAATCATTGCTGCAATCAAAAATGAGTAATGTGTATGATTCAATTTCAGCATAGGGTCAACTTACCTGATATAACATGAGAACTGCAGAGTCCAGCATTTATAATTAGGTCCTCACTCCATTCAGCTCCATTTCAGCCAAAGGTGTCTGCGGTTGGCATTAAAAGCAGTGTGGTCTACGGTAAAAGTTAAGTTCGAATTTGGCATCCTACTGCACAACACCATGTTTACTGTTGCAACCAGGAACTCATGTGACGTCATGTGTGACGTAGGTTGGTAATTCCTCTATAGGTTTTCATATGCCGCAATAGAGCAGATGTCACAGATGGTGTGCCTCACCACCAAAAAGGCACCTCAATATTTTCATTTCATTTTTATTTCATTACCTGTCCACAGGGCTGTTGTATAATAATGTTTGGTGACAGACAGAAAAAATAAAGGTCTTCTTGTTCAAACTACGCATTTAAATGAGTTTAAACACCCCAGTTCTTGACTTTTTTTGGAGTACAACCTAATTGTTTTACGTCTTATGTACTTAAAAAAAAAACAACAAAAAAAAACCAAACAATCGACTTAAATTGTGTTGGAACGACATGAAGGGATTCATGTGTATGTGGAACCCAGCGTTATTTTATAGTGTGTGTGACGAGCATTCAGTTTCAAAAGTAATCCAGTGGGAGTTTGGATCACGACTTCCATCAAATCTTGCGTGAAAAGTGAATTAAGATCAGAGCATGTAATGCAGTCTTACATATGATTTGACCTTTGAATTATTCGAAACTCAGATTGGGATCCTTTTGATCCCCCCCCCCCCAAAAAAAAACAAACGAAACAGGATTATCCTGATCTCACCAGAAGGGTGGATTCAGTTATGATTTTTTTTAACCAAAGTGAATTATAGGGATGCACGATATATCAGCAGCCACATCGTTATCGGCTGATAAATGCTATTTTTAAGATTATCATTATTGATCCGATGTCTAAATTAGGCCGATATCTTCAAGCAGAATATATATATATATATATAAATAATCCATATCAGTCCATCCCTAGTGAATTATCACAAACTTAATGGTTACTGATGATATATAAATTCCTTCATATCTGAAGCCTATATAAAGCATGTCACATGTTTTGAGATCTGGTAAACAGCAACAAAATCAAAGCAGCATTGAATTAGAACCATTAAAACAGGTCTCAGGCTCAATTGAATGCCTCAGTTATTTGGATTAGCTGTGTTTGATTAGGGTTGAAGGAAAACTGTGCAGAGTTTCAGAGCTATGCATTAAAACAATGGCCGTTTGTGGCCACTGGTGTTTAGCCTACCTGTTGTTGTTTGCTAAGCCAGTAGGTTACACTGTTGGTTCCATTTTAAGGCTCTGGTAAACAGGATTTGGTAATTCTGAAATGTGGTATTTGGATCACAGTGATGCAACCAAATGTTGTTTTTAAAAAACAGTCATGAAGGAAGATAGATTAGTTATTAGTTCCAGCATAATAAAACAAGGGATTTCCAAATCTCGACCAATTTGATCCAGATTATTATTCTTTTAAACTGGGCCCAGGAGTTCACTGTGCAGTTAGAGATGTGTGTACGTGTCTGTGGTCCTGGACTGATACAGTAGGTGTGGAGAATACATCAATAATAGCCTATCCTATCCTATCACAAAAGTCCTGCATGCCTGTACTGCACTTCAGTAATGTGACTTAAATAGGAATACTCCACATGCCTTAATTGCATTGGTGTTCGATTATGACTTCAGTCAGATTAAAGGTGCAGTAGGTGATTGTCTTCAGAAACATGCTTAGTTGTGCTGGTTGAAAGTCTTTTCACACTCCAATAGTACTGATTAAAGGATCTAAACGTGTTTATATGTGTTTTATATTCTGGGTGAAGCAGAAGACAAAATGTTCATCCAATTAAAGATTATCAGGCCGATAATTCCCCTAATTCTGATGAGTAGCCCAAACTGTGTCAGCAAATGTAGAGTTGTACAACTGCACACCCGTTCACACAGATCCACCATTAGCACGTTCACCTGCACACTTGCTAAAATCCTGAATCAATACTGGAGTGAGTTTTGCACACTGGAGGAAGGACGACACCATGGCTGAAGTATTTCTTGTAGACAGGTAGTATTATGTGTTTAAAACTCTAAGTCACGCAGAGCTGATGTAGACTGTGTTATGAATGGGTTCTATGCACAGAAGTGTTGTTCACCATCTAAAATCTCCCAGTGAAAGATTGACGTGACTATTTTCAGTGTCATAAGGTCCTTTTACAGCATCAGTAATGTAGATTTATATTCAGTTTAACAACAAAACATCAGTAAACAGCGCTAATCCGACTAGCCTGCTATACTGAGCTGAAGATGCTTTTATATTCACATTGGGTCATTTCTGAACAATGACAGCCTGTGACGCGCTCCCTATATTGTTCACCGCTACTCTGAATATTCACTCTGAAATAGCATGCAAGTGTGGTTTAGGAATAAGTGTAACTCCTGCACGGCTCCGGCCAAACGCTAAGTATAAAAAGCTTTAGAATCCTTGCATGAATGAACAAGTTCTGCTGCTACACAACTGTAAACGTGCTAGATATCACACCGTTTCTCAATGGAAATAGTACTAGAAATGATCTACCATCGTCTTTAATGCGCATGTTCAAGATTTCAGGAGGCGTGGCTTTGGACGGCAGGGGAGGGACTGCGTTTTCAAAGACGTTCTGCCAACTGTTAGCAGATCACTTACTGCACCTTTGAGGTCAAAATCTGTTTACATGGCAGACTATGTCATAGTATTGCATTAATTATACTGGCGTCCATGTTAACGTCCTGATTGTGTCGATCTCAGATCAGAAGCCATCAAGACACGCAGCAGAAGCATCAATGTGACACATTTGAATATTTATTTGAATAGGTACAGAGCCTGTAGTCTATGTCCAACAGGATAGGTATACCATCTATTTTTTTCTTCTGCTGAAACTACATATTTGCAAACAAGGAATGCTGTTTGGGGGGGGGGGGGGGGGGGGGGGGGGGTTAAGGGGGTGAGAATAAAACATAATATAGCCATCAAGTGGTTATGCAAAACAAAGACAGCTCTACAGTCAAATAAAATTAAGAAACAAAAGGATGGTAAACCTACAGCGCTTTCAGACCAGCATCTGTACGTGCTTGAGGATGAAGGCACAGCACAGTCTGCCACACACACATACGTACATGTGATGCATGTTGCTCAACACCCAACATGAATATCTACAGATCAAGACGGACTCGATATTTGCTCTACGAGTAGTTTGAGTTGCGTCCATCTTCCTAGCACATTTTCAATGCTGTAATGTGCAAAACGGTGTTGAATTGCTTGTCTGTTTGGGGCAAAAATGGGCCAAAAAAAAGGGTCACAGAAACATTACAGTAGGGTTTTTTTGTAGTTTTAAAAGAAAAGGAGAAAAGCTTACAAAACTAAAACCCACTAAAAAAATGAAGTATACTGCAGTTTAGCACATGCAAAGGATATGTGTGAAACCTCTCATACATAAAACACCTCCCTACATGATCACTGCCGCAGAGCTGGAGAGTCCCAAAAACAGAAACGGGGGAAATAAATCATCAAAGCAAAGCAGTAAGGGTCTCCAAAATGTACAATAGCCCAAGTGTGTGCAAAGATACAGTGCACAATGTGTGGGAAATGTATTTACACCAGCACTGGAAAATAAAAGCCGAAATGAGGGAAGCCGAAAATAAAAAGTGATCGAGCGAACAACAAGAACAACGCCGGGACCAAGCACAGAACCCGGCGGCACGCCTCCTCGACGCTCAGTCCAGTGTCAGCAACACTAAATAAGGTTAAAAAGAAAAACAGGAAATTAAAGTCATTGTCTTCTTTAGATCATTGATGTCGAGTCTCTCAACTGAAGTGTGTATCCATTTTTTTAATTCGTTTAGCCTCCTCTTTCAGGCTAGTTTGCTGCTGAATTCCCCAGATTAGTCGTCATCTTCCGGTTGATTTGTTGTTTTGTTTCCCCCCCATGTCGACTCGCTGCGTTCGTTACATTCAGTCCTGCATTTCAACAGCCAGTCACGTCAGTCAGTCAAGCGCGCATACACACACACCCATCACGTCCACTCACTAGCGCACACACAGCACTTTGACGTGCCGTTGGACAGCGGGAGAGGGCTCTGGTCGGCTGGGTCGGTTTTCCAGCACGGCATCATTCACACAGACTTGCACACACAGGTGACCGCAGGAGTGTGTTCGTGTCTCTTTGTTGGTGAGGATCTCCTTTAGCGTTCTTACCTCAGATTCCAAAATGTAGTCTTGATTATTCCCATTGGTTCGTTTGTTTGTTTGTTTGTGTTGAAAAGACACGCCGGGTAGTATTTCGTGAAGTTTTCTTCTCCGAGCGCGTTTGATTTATATTTATTTTTTTGAGATGGTCGTGTTTTTAGTTTGTTTGTTTGTTTTTTAAACGTAGTAGTAGTCAGCCACTCACTCGCATTCGCTCGCATCCACTCAAAGCCGTCTCAAACGCCGCCGGGACGCTCCCTTCAGAAGGCCAAAGGAACTCCACTCAATTTCTTCTTGGATTAGATGCAGCTGGATCCCATCAGCCAAGCACAACGGATCTAATTTCTCTCACACTCTCTCGCGCTCTCTCTCTCGCTCTCTCTCTCTAATTATTTTTAATGTTGAACAGAGTGCTGCATCACAAACAAAACTCCGGATTTCCCTTCGCGTCTAGAACTGGAACCCTTCTGCTGGCACGTTGGTGGATGAATTGAAGCTGTACGTTCCCCCTTGGATGGCTTCAGGGACCAGGTTGGAGTCCTCGTCAATCTGAAACAAATATTAAATGATTGAAACATGATCGAAAGTATAGCAGTGTTTCTCAACCACTTTCCTGGAGGACCACCAGCACTGCATGTTTTGGATGTCGTCTTTGTCACTCCCATTACAGGTCTTTTAGTCTCTGTGAATGAGTTGATGATCTGAATCGGGTAGGTTTGGTTAAGGAGACATGGAAAACGTGCAGAGCTGGTCGTCCTCCAGTAACATGGTTGAGAAACACTTCCCAAAGGATCTAAATCATTAAGTAGGGCTAGGTGATTAATCAAAGTGAAAAATCAAACAATTAGGTAAGTTTTGTCTAGCCATGTTTACATCCACCTAGTTTTATGCACATTTTAGAATGATCAAATTAAAAAAAGCTTAATAGGAATACAAAGATCCAATTAAATTTAGAAAATGCATTAAAAATACAAAATGTAAAACAAATGGGATGCGTAATGCAAAATCAGCAGAGGGAGAGCCTTGTAAAACATCTGAAATTTGGTTTCAATCATTTTAAACTCCCTCAGCCAAAGTCTGTCACCAAAGTGGTTCAGTATTATTATTAACTCCATTATAAGAAAGTTATTATTACTATTACTACTACGTTGAGCATCTCCAAAAGCCGTTCATTGCATTTCTTCTCACTTATTAGGGAAGATTTTAAAATCCCTCAGCCAAAGTCTGTCACCAAAGTGGTTCAGTATTATTATTAACTCCATTATAAGAAAGTTATATTACTATTATTATTACTACTACTACTACTATAACTACTACATGTTGAGCATCTCCAAAAGCAGTTTATTGCATTTCGTCTCACTTATTAGGGAAGAAAAAAGGCCCACAGTGGCTTCTACTGCACAAAACAAAATTCTGTCTGATATTTGGTGCCAGTTTACCAGAAAGTGACTCACTGGATGGAAACTGCTTTATTTACAAATATTTTCAGCTATATTACGGTCTTGCATGCAAGTCTAATTCACATCTTTAGAATGAAACATAGCTATAGACATGCACATCTTGTCAGAAAAGCACAGTTGTCTGATCAGAAGAAAATCCCCAAAAGCCAGAGGGCGCTATTGTGCAGAAACATGCACATTAAATCCCTATTGACTTTATTCTTCAATGTAGAAGTGCGCTTATTTTTGCGATTGTTTCAGGACTTCCGATTCAGTCGCCTATGGGAGAAATGACTGGGAATAATAAATAGCAGAAAACGGTTAAACTACTTTTTAGATTGGATTAGATTCAACTTTGTCATTACACATGTACAAGGCAACGAAATGCAGTTTAGGTCTAACCAGCAGTGCAATAGCAGCAAGTGCAGGATACAGGTATAAGTTATAAAGTGCAGTTATAGAAAAACTATGGTAATATTTACAGATGGATGTACTATCAACATTATATACAGGTTGTATTAGCTATGAACAGAGATTTACAATAAATAAATATATGTACAGGATGCTATTAATAAAGAGTGTGCAGATAGATAAACATAATTACAAATGTCCATGTGCAGTGGGTATGTCCAGTTCAAATAAATGAATCAGTGCAATGAATATGCGCAAACTTTAAATGTGCAAATGTTAAATAGTGCAGTGATTGTGAGGAGTATAAGTTAGAGGAGTGTGGGGGGGGTGTATACATCCTCTACAAACAAGTGTGTTCATGACTATACAGACAAAGTAAAATAATATAATTAAAATAAACATCAGTTTGCATCAAGCAGAAATGAGCAAGCTATTTTTAATGACTAAAAATGAATGGAAGTAAATGAGTCCGGAAATCTCAAGGCAAAATGATTCAAATGGCTGCGCCCACTCGTACCCGAAGAATAAGGTCAATAGTTGCTGAATAAACAGAAGATTTAACTGCCTTTATAGATTTCAGACACTGGACTGAACTTATGAAGTGAGTCAAGTAAAACAAAGTATTTTACACAGAGGCATAGTTCACTGAGAAGGCAGACACAGCTATTTATATAAAAATATATATATAATAATAATAATAATAATAATAATAACAATAATACGCAGAACAATCTGCATTTTTATTATTGTCTGATTAAATCAACCTTAATTGTGGACGTGATATCGTGTTGCTTGTCAGTGAAGTGCTGGATGTTTACTAGAGCCAGCTTGACTGACAAAATGCACATGAAAAACTACATGTGATTCATCACTGAAGCCTACTGAAGAGTTTTAAAAAAATATTTAAATGACATAGAAATGGACAAATGCCCATTGCAGAGAACTTGCGTGTGCATGAAAAAGGTCTAAGCAAAAACTTACATCGTCAGATGAGAAGAACTGATCAATTATTTCGTAAGCCAGTTTGTAGATGTCCTCGTTCTCATGGTTCTGCAGTTGCTCGATTTTCTCCAAACCTGAAAAGCAAGCGATGGTTAGTCTCCAAAAACACTTAGCGCAAGAAGATAACCAAAGCAGGCTTGAGACTAAAAATTAAAGTGTTAGTTCCACAAACATTTCAATTGCGTTTTCAAATGCTCTCCATGTTGTTACAATCCCCCGAGACCTTCATTAATCTTCAGAACACAAACGAAGATATTTTAGATCAATCCAGAGAGCTCCCTCATCCTCCATAAGGCTGGTTTTTACTTCTGCGTGGAGTGATCGTCGTGACCCACAGCACCTGCCTTGCATTTATTGTTCTGCGTGCTGTTCGTGTTGCTCTGCAATAATACTTCCGAATCGCTAGCTGACGGTAGGTTATGTTCCTGTGTCGAGTTTCTTCATGGGTGTTTTGATTTTTCTGAAAGCTACCTTAATATGTACAAGTAGCTAAAACTCGGGAACCGGAGGACGTGCAACAACTTTAATCATAAGGTAAACAAAAAAACATCAGTGGCCTCATGTACGAAGACTTACGTTGAATTAATACTAAAACATTGCGTACGGACAAACCTGTAAATGTGCGTACGCAGTGAAAAATTCAGATGTATGAAACACTGCGCAAGCAGAATCCCACGCATATTCTCGTTGAACATCCGAATTAAGCTACGGTCACATTGGGCTTTGTGTGTGAGAAATTCTGTCGTGCGGCGCTGCGAAAAGGGTCGGGATTAAACAAGATGATTAGACATTAAAAAAGCGAGCGATTAATCCATGCTTTACATTTCTGTCCAGAGAGGTCATGTTTTGATCCTCGATTGGTCTCACGCAGTCCAGTGATGCGATTTCGCAGGTCAGAGTTCACCAAGCTTGAACTTTGCACTGCAGCGACATGCGAAACTTAACGCATGACCTTGCATTTCTGGTCTGACGCATTCACGTGCGTATGAATGGAAGTCTATGGGAGGAAAAGTCAAGTGTGACCGCAGCTTTAACGTGAAAGAGCACACGTGCATGAGTGCAAAACCCCTCCCTGCCTCCTCCCCCTTATTAATATGGTAATGACTCCACTTTGGCAAAACCAAATAAAAAAAGCAATGGCAAAAGCAAGCAAGAAGAGAAACTTCACAGAATGTGAACTGGAGGTGCTCCTATCGGAGGTAGACCGGAGAAAAACGGTTATTTGCAAGTTTGTCCTCCAGAATTAATAACAAAACGAAAAAAAATAGAGTAGGAGAGTTTAGCTGACGGGGTTAACACAGTGGGGTCTGAACATCGCTCTGAGTGAATTAAAAAAAGAAATGATCTGATGTAAAGGTGTAAAATTTTGTAGTGTCTATTTAGGCTAAGTGCAAATAGAGCATCTTGTTGGAATGAGCTAGCTGAGTGATTACCGCCCATCACCGTTTGATTGACAGAGACAACACAACTAAAGAGAGCGTCAGCGTGAGTGGCGTAGCTCGTAAAGCGCATGGCAACATGTTTTGACACTATCGACTATGAACCCGGTTCGAATCCAGCGTCTGATGAACTCATTCTTCTTTTTTCCCACACTATATATCAGATTTTGCCTACTCTTCATCACGAGGAAGACAAGTAGGAGTCATTAATAAGTGTGTGTATTATGTTAAGCGTGATGAGCATCACATATTATTTGCACATTTATTGAACGGAAATGTTTCAGATTCACGTATGCAAATTCATCTTCAGATGATGCTTTTAAAGCAATGTTCATGCCAGTCGATCACTCTGATTACATTGGGAAAACCAGCGATCGCAGCAAATTGCGCTTCAAGGTTTGGCTGGTCAACTGCATGGTGTGGAAACCTTATATACCTGCTAGACATGCGGATGATCCCGTCCCATACAGCTGCCATTGCACGGCTCAAAGATACTTTGTAGTGTCCAGTTTAACATAATTGCCTCTAGGAGTCGCCAATAAAAATAAAACGCACACAAGAAATACATGTACGCCAGACATGAAGTTGGCGCGGACCAACGCACACTCACATTCATTTCACCGTTAGTAAATCCAAACGTGAGCGTGAAATCTGGCGTACGCAAAGCTTTTGTGGGTACGCAGCGTTGATACATGAGGCCCCTGGAGCTCCTTGGTTCAATCCTGGAATTTGGTTCATTTTCTGCACTTTGAACGTCTCTAGATCATTGTTGTCTATGGAGGATATTAGAGCTCCAGGATTTCATCTAACACATCTTCATTTGCGTTTTGAAAATGAACAAAGGTCTCAGGGTTTTCTAATGAACATTTTTGATGGCCTGTTTGCCCCATGCCTAAAGTTGAATAAGTTTTCATTTACTCCATTTAAATAATTATTGTCGTTACACAGATTTCGGTCCAGATTTGTAGGGGTTGGAATGACATTAGGGTAAGAAATTAACAAATAAATGGTTAAGCACTCAAACCCAAAACGTCAAATTAAACACGTGCTATCATCTCCCAAAACACACACTAGACTGGATTTAGCATACAAGTACAGACTCGAACACTGACTGCTAAAACCAGCAACTCCACACACAAACACACGAGTGTCTGCTCACCTCCACACTCCTCGATGAGGTTGGCCACGGTCTCCGCTTCATCGTCGGCCATCTTGAGAATGTTACTGAGGCCGTCCAGAACCACCTGCACCACCTGAGCATCCTTCACGGTCAGCAGGTTACAGAATGGAGGAATCACCTGCTGCTGGATCAGGTACGCCACCTACAGGACAAGATCCCACCGTGTTTAACACATCAGGTTGTTGGAAATCCTTGAAAATGCTCAAATTTTATGCACACATTATTCATCCATTCATTCATTTTCCTTTGACTTAGTCCCTTTATTCATCAAGGGTAGCCACAGCAGAATTAACCGCCAACTATTCCAGCATGTTTTACACAGCGAATGCCCTTCCAGCTGCAACCCAGTACTGGGAAACACCCATACACACTCATTCTCTACAGCCATTTTAGTTCATCAATTCTCCTATAGCACATGTGTTTGGACTGTGGGGGAAACCGGAGCACCCGGAGGAAACCCACGCCAACATGAGGATTTATAAATATATAGGTTGATATGTAAAGTGCAGGAAGAGTTTGAATATGCACACGGAAAGTGCTTTAAGTGCTTATATTCAACATCGGGAAAGGTGCAAGAACCCTGACGCATGCTTGTGCACCTGAAAACATACCTGATCCTTTCTGCCGCTGATGGTCAGGTTGCTGATGGCCCACGCCGCCTCCTTCTGAGTACCAAAATCTCCCTGCGAGAGACATTACATGGAGAAACTCAACAACAGCAGTGCCATGTTTACGGTTACATTAAAATGTGCCACAAAATCAGCTCATTCAAAATTCTCATAGTTTAGTGAAGCAGAAATGGCGAAAAATCTGAACTTTTGTTTCTGTGGGTCCTTTTTTTTTTTTTAGAGTAACAATCACACTCTCTACCCACGTTAAACAGACAGCTCTCCCTAAACTGAATATTTCCTCACTGAATACTGCGATTACAAACATTTTTCTGTAACGTAAAAATAAATAAATAATAGGTTTAAGAAAGCTGGAAACCTGCAACCATCAACTTCAATAGTATTTGTTTTTTCTAATTTTAAGTCAATGGTTACCGGTTTTCAGCATTTTTCTGAATATCTTCTTTTGTGTTCAACTGAAGAAAAACTCAAATGTTTGAATTAAGTAAAGAGTCACTAAATGATGAGCGAACTTTACATTTTGGGTGAACTATTCAGCACTATGAAGCACTTTGAGTGTGCAGAAAAGCGCTATATAAAATGTACGAAATTATTATTATTAATATTATTTTGTACTATGAAAGCTGAAGTGTGGGTGGTAAACTTGTTAAAGAGAGCTCGGGGTCACCGCTCACCTTATCCAGCAGCAGAATGATCATGGGCACCAGATTGGCATCAATGACGGCCTGAACCTGCTGCTGGTTTCCTGCTGTGATGTTGGACAGGAACCACACAGCCTCCTACAAGAGCACAACATCCAGACTCAGTACACATCACATCATGTCCTAACAATATGCAACACAACAAGACTCCAGTTACAAGCAATTTTTCTGTCCTCAGCAAAAGCAGCGACACATTTAAACACCAGCCACTGCACTCGCAAACAAATGGTAAAGGCTTTTATTCTAATTAATGCATAATTAACATTATTAATAGGCCACTGAGTGACTAATGGTGTTGGTTTGAAAATAAAAGTCCGAACTGTGACCCATTGCAAACCGTCTGCTAGTGACTTTATTTTCAAGATCTGAGGTGAACTATCTGCTGCTTTAGCTTTCAGAATGACATTAAATGCCACGTGAAATGGTATTTAAACTCACTATGGGAGCATTTAACACTGTATAAAGCCCATAATCAGTACCTGAGGCGATCTTTGTCATTGTAGTTTATGCTGTTGTTTTGGTGCGACATGGCGGAATTAAATAACACAAATTTTGTGCGTTGCTGTTGTAGAAAGACTCCTTTATTATGGAAGATGCATTTTTGCACGTGTCGCATCGTGTGTTGTTAGAACAGTGTCAGAGCTGGTAAAAGCAACACTGCGCTCCTAACAGCACGTGACCGAGCACCTTAAATATTGAAACACTAAGATCAGTGTACTTTTACAACACATGTACATTTTATTCAATACCTATAGGATTTAGCTTGTCGAGTGGTTTATGAGATCTCACAGCAAAACAATAATTGAAGCAAATTAAGCTTTGAAAAAAAAAAAAGGTTATTACAAAATCAGTCAATTAAAAAAAAGCCCCAGTAAAATCCTGGAGGGACTGGTTTAATATATTAGCATATAATTTTTTTTTTTGGCTTCGTACGCTACTTAGTCTGGCCAAAAGTTTCACTCAACCCTTCAACCGCCTGCTCTATCAGATGGTTGATCATATTGTGACTGTTATAAATAATGACTGTTAAAGCATGACCGTTTTAAATAATGGTTTACACACAGCATTGTAGATTTACAAAATAAGAAAACTTACTTTATGGTACAAAATATTTTATGGCATACTTTAAAAAATAAAGGTGATTTGGTATTCAAAATGTCTGATTTTGAATATATTTTTAAGTAAATTGGTCACACACTTCATATTTTCAGATTTGTCGTAGTATATGTATTAATTCCTGTGCTTCTACCATAAACCGTAATATCAACAAATTGGTAGAGGCTGTTATTTTAGAAATTATGGGATATGTTGAAAAAAGTTGAGTTGAAAAAATGCAATCCAAAATATTTCTAGGTGGGGTAGTTACACGCAGGGGTCATACGCAAGCCTTAAGTAAATTTTCATGAGCTAATGTTTCATGCAATGTCTACATATGCGTGGTAAAAGTAAAACAATGCATGTTTAAATTACAGCATATCATAAAACACTCAATCTATTTAGCTTCAATTTATATGTAAAATTGATTTCGATAATGCTAACACCGCACCAATAATGTGAAAGTATGTGATTGGTCAAGGACAGAAAAAGTAAACAACCCATATTTAAGTATATAGATATTGGTTTAGCATGACTTTTCCAAAACTTTCTGGGTTTTTCTGTTTTTCCAAAACTTTTCCAGGCCAGGAAAATGCCATGTTAATATTCTATGACTTTTCCAGGTTTTCCATGACCGTATGAACCCTATAAAGAGTTAAGAAACTCTTCTATTATAGCTTCAAATGGACCCTTTTCTTGTTTCTCAGCAGAAGATTTCGTTTTTGCTTAAACATTGAGCGCAGTGAATGGGAGAGTACAACAAATAACAAACGAAAAACTTCATGATGGTATTTTCATGACTCTATAAAAAATAAATAAATAAATTTAAAAGGGAGAAAAATGATCAGCAAGAGAGAACAATGTCAAATTTACTGTCCTCGCTCCTTTTTTTTTAAATTTGATGCAAAGATGATATAGGGGGACATTCTACCAGAAACTTACATTAAAAAAAATAATAAATAAATAAAAGTGACAGGGCCTGACTTTAAAGCTTGTCCTCCTCAAAAATCCTAAAAAAACAAGTATAAAATCATATAATTCAATGACAGAACACATCCATCACGTTCAGTTTCTTCTCAGTCAAATTAAGTCACTTCCTCTGAGTTATAGCCTCAAAAAAATGAATGCAAATATGACAGGACTGACAGAAACGTGAGAAATGTAAAAACAGTATTTATTTGTTGAAATGGTTTATAATTTCCTGTTTTTAATTAATTCATGTGAATGAGAACAACTTAAACTTGCCATTTCTGATCATTTTTTTTTCTAGGCATAAAGTTTTTAGCATAAAGCTCTGTGTTGAGGACCAGGACTATGACCTGAGGGTTTGTAAATTTGTAAAGTCCTTTTAATAAACAAAAAAACCCTGAAAACCAAATAAATGACAGTCCTCTCACAGAAATCAACCATCAGTCCATTTTAGACATTTTGTTTTTTTGGGATGAAATACTTTATTCACTGTGTTTATGTTTTTATTTCGGGAACAGGTAATGTGCGTTTCTAGTAGAATGTCCCATAATGCAAAGCCTAGCTTTAGAAATGTACATGCACTGTTGTTCTAAATCAAAATACTAAAAACCTTTGGATTTAAGACATCATCTTACACAATATCAT
Organism: Danio aesculapii; assembly: GCF_903798145.1. NCBI lineage: Eukaryota > Metazoa > Chordata > Actinopteri > Cypriniformes > Danionidae > Danio > Danio aesculapii. The sequence goes on from NC_079449.1 coordinate 43,752,585, forward strand.
CTTGTGAAAAAGGGTCCATTTTTCTTAGTTTGCCAAATGTCTTCCAGATATGAGAGTGAGATGTGTGTGTGGTGTAGTGAGATTCACTTGGTACCTTGTTGATCTTCTCTTTAGGGTGTGTGAGCAGGGCCGGGAAGTGACCCAATGCATCGCAGTTGAGCACCACCTGAGTCTGCTCATCTGTTCCCGTCACAATATTCCCCACGGCTCGCAGCGCTGCAGTCTAAAGCCAAAAAACACAGACCATGAAGAGGCTGGTACCTGTATTCATGTAGCATGATAATTTATTTTAAATGACAGAAAATCTTTGCAAAAAAAAAAAAAAAAAGAGAAAACAGGATCTCTAATTTTAATAAGTATGAATGATAAACTTGCATCAACAGTGACAAACTGTCAGTTTCAATTTTAGTTTTTGCTTTGCATTTAGCATTAACCCCTCATGACCAGCAGATGTCCTCAGTGTGCTGCTGCTAGCTAATTTAGCAATCATGTACTCACTGTAGTGGAATAAAAACTGCTGACTATTTTCAAGCATTTTCAAAGGAGTAAGCAAAAACTAGCACTAGATACCTGAGGTACTGTTATTTTTATACATCAAGCACAGCTTTTCCACATTGTCATCTGAAGCTTTAAATTTGCTTTTCATATTTCAATGGATTCTGATGGGCTGCAGTGTTTATTTTTGTTCATTCAATCATTCTCAAAGCAATCCCAATGATAGGGTTTCTGTACATCTTTATCGTTGGCGTAGTCGGCACTCAAGAACGATATCTTTAGCTGTCGGGCCTTTCGATCATGCCGTGGGCAACCTTAAAGGCTCATCCGTACCTGAACTTTGACCTCCTGGTGGCTCAGTAAGGGTACGAGGTACGGCACAATCCCAGAATCGATGACCATCTGGATCTGCTCATTGCCAGCGTCGGTGAGATAAGACAGTGCCCAAACCGTGTCCACCAGGATCTGCACAGAGCAAAGAGTTGGCATTCACCATCTGCCTCCAGAAGAGAATCAGCCATCACAAGAGCAAACTCAAACTTACATTGACATCAGTGTGGTGAATCAGCACACACAGCGCTGGGAGAATCTGCATGAACACACAGAGACATCATCAGAACAGAGCAGACATGACGTAAATAAGAGAACGAGGGTATGAGGGTGAGGAAAGAGGAGCTGGAAATGCTTTAAAATGCTCAGTTTTTCAGTGTAGTCCACATGAACTGGAAGCTGCAATCGTTTTGTTTTTTCCATATTGTGACGGAGTTCCTAGAGAAGCAGAATATTAAATGAGAAAACAGTGGGCGTGGCTTGTTTTTTCTACTGCGAGCTGATTGGATGTAATAAAGTAGGCATTTCATTCGGAAAGATCTGGAAAAGGGTTTGGGGAGAGTTATTACAACCTAACAGAGTCCTTCAGCTCACCATTTCTGTTTGTCATCAGTAATAACAGCTTGAGGGGCGTGGCTAAGTGTGTTACTCAGATCAGATTATTAAGTTAGCTGGATTTGGTTATTGACGATTTGACACGATCCAGGATCGTTTCGTTCTTCAAAACTGATCTGAGAGTTGTTGTCATAGCAACAGTTCTGGTAGCTCAAACCTACTAGGGAGCAGGCTCATTTCATATAAACAGGATTAGATCAGGTCAGTTCAAGCAAAGATAATACTTAAAGTATGCACCGCTGTATCTGTGTTTGCACACGGTGAATTGATGACCTTCACGGCCAATCACAGTCATTTCTGTTGATCATGTGAACACAATGGCCAATCAGCGCTGTTTAAATACGTACTTAATGTTAGTTTTTAAACTTACAGCACTATTGGTACAAAACTCGATAGTTTTGACAACACTAAATTATACACAACTTAAATCAACTTGTTAATATAACAAGAGCTCCAGTTTGTGACAAAAAGGTTGCAAGTTTTTTTATTTGCCCACCACAAGAGCGCTGTCAATCGTCCTAAACAATAAGTGCTTCCATTTCCGTGGCATTTATTTTAAAGGATTTCCAGCACCTGTATAAAGCCTCTAATTAACAACGACCAGTAAAACCTTAAAAGTTGATTTAAAATAAAACTATTTCCCTCCCTAAAAAAAAGCATCACATCTGTACCTCCTGGATGGTCTCCATGGGCGGGGGAGGGTCCTTGTGGCGGCACAGATTGACCATAACCCAGGTGACGTTACGGAGGAAGGTGATTGGTATGGAGGGGCTGATGAAGGATAGGAGTGGTTTGACCACACCCAGACTAATGACGTAATCTCTGCACTGAGGACCATCACCTGCAAAACAGTACAGTGCTTATTTATCAACATGACAAGCTTCCAGCAACAAGCAATTCGTCAGTCCTAACTAAACATAACAGAAACATTTAAACACCAGCCACTGCACTAACAAAACGGTAAGGTTAATAATCTAATACTCATTTAAAATTAGTATAGTACATAGGCGGAGTGACAGATGTTGTTGGTTTGCACTCAGTTCTGACGCTCATTTTCAAACCGTCTGCTAGTTATTTAATTTTCAAGATCTGAGGTGTTCTCTGCTGCTGCTTTCAGTAGTATGGCAATAAATGTCACCAAAAATGGTATTTAAACTCACATTGGGGGCATTTAACACTGAATAAAAGCACAATCACTACCTGAGGTGATCACTGTCATAGCAGTTTATCCTGTTGTTTTGCGGAAATGGAAATTTTGCACATCGCTCTTGCGGATGATTAGGACAAAATTTGTTTTAATATGAATAGGATACCCTTAAAAAAAAAAAAAAAAAAAAAAAAAAAAAAAAAAAAAAAAAAAAAAAAAAAAAAAAAAAAAAAAAAAAAAAAAAAAAAATCGCATGTAGTTAGGACACTCACTCATCCCACTAGCCTCTAATCAAGCAGGGCTTTACGCAGGTTTCACAAAGTTTAAAGTTAAGACTTAAAATAATTTTAAGACTACTTTTAGGACTAAACGCGAATGATCTTTGACCAGTTAACATGATTTAAGAGCAACACCACAACGTTTCAATTAATCTGAAATTACGTTTTTGAAATTAAGACATTGAGATTCTTTAAGACCCCATGGACATCCGGAACATCCATGAAACACTTTATCATTTACAGCTTTATACATTCACTTCACGCTGTGACTGTGATCGATCAGAATGAACAACAAACAGCTGCTGAGATGGTGTGGCAATGACCTACCATACGCAGCTCAAACACTTACAGAGGCTCAATCCCATCAGCTCATGATAGCAATCCAGTGTGTAAAGTGTTCACTTACCGATGATGTTTCCTAAAGCCCAAACCGCCTGCTCACAGACGTTCTGATGTGGAGAATGCAGCAGCCGCAGGAACAGAGGAACCGCATCTGCGATAATAATAAATAAAACGCATTACCTGACGTGCAAATCTTTACAAACAGAAAACAATTTCCATTAAAATACTGAAGATTATGCTTTGAAATGTATTACAGAGGCGAATCTGGCACACATGGTCTTTGCAAAATCTTATGATTTAAGATCAACTAACATATTGGTTTAACAACATTAAATATTTAACCATTATTGGATATCGGTTTTACAAATTCTGATATCTTGTGAACGTTTTGAGAATTGTGTACAGACAACAACAGTGTGCACAGCTATACTGGCTTGCTTTGCAGCAATTAGTGAGCTTTATTTAACATACAAATAAGCTTTAAATGTACAAATTAGACTTGCCACAATATCCAATTTATTTAACGGTGTTGCAAAATATATTGTTGAGCAATGCTTTCAGCTTATTCTTGCAGACAATAGTAATTGTGTGTTAACAGGTGGAGAGAGCGTCAAAGTAGCTAGAAGTTATTCATTTTCAATGGGAGCCGGTGGCAATAAGCAGCACGGCGTGGCACATCTTCACCACTGCGGGCGTCGAGAAGAGATGAAATCAAGTTGACTTTACGGTAAAGAGCTATGACATGGTTCGGCGGCAAGCAATGGGAATGTAGCAGTCCACTGCTTGAGAGGATTCCAGAGAACACGGTTCTGTGAACTTTGGGTCTGACCTCAGTTGTTCTTAAGGGTTTTATTATTGCGGTTGCCAGATTCAAATTTATTTACGATGTTTTCTTACATTGGCTTTTTTTTTTTTTAAGCAGGAATCTCACGCTAACTATCACGACAGTACAAAACCTGCTGCTTCAGAATATTTCAGACATATGGACAGATATTGGTTAAGTGGAGTAAAGCCACAGCATACGCAACAGCTTGATCTTCCATAAATAAATTTGATAAAAGACACAACATTTTCATGCTAAAAAGCACTTTATGCGGGAATGCAAGTGATTAGCTGATACTCTGCAACAGCTCCTTTAAATACGACATCAATGTAGTGAATTTTGATGCTCTCGTTGCTGGAGCTGTGAAGGCCAACATTGTTGTCACCAGGGTGGTTAGATGCTCTCGGCACCTTCGGTGTGAATGCACAGTAACAGCATGGTGAGAAAGTGACATGCATGAAAGTACAATGTTTACATTTTATTTCGTAATATTTCACATGTTCAGCCTGTTATTACTTCCTAAAGTGTTTTACGTTTCGTTGATATTTTTAGATTTCTACACTCTTAAACATATGCCTTAAAGTGTGGTCCCACATAAGAGCGAATAGTATTCATTAAAAAGGTAACACATTAGTTTAGGTAACAATTCACACCATTTACATTAGGCTTATTACCTGCCTATTAGGACATTAACTGTTTATTAGCACTTATAAAAGTGTGATCTTATTCTACATCCCTAGTCCCACCCAAAGCCCAACTAATACCTTACAGAGTATTAATAAGCAGCTAACTCGGCTAACTTGTAAATTAAAATAAAGTGTGACTAAATGTAACCGAGAAATTTCCCTTTCCATGTGGTCTACTAGCCGGGCTTCCAGCTAATTCTATCAAACCTCTTCAGCTGCTTCAGAACGCAGCAGCACGAGTGGTCTTTGATGAACCCAAAAGAGCACATGTCACTCCGCTACTCACCCGTTTGCACTGGCTGCCAGTTGCTGCTCACATCAAATTCAAAGCTCTGATGTTTGCTTACAAAGCGACCTCTGGCTTTGCTCCTTCTTATCTGCTCTCACTTCTGCAGATTTATGTGCCCTCCAGAAACTTGCGTTCTGTGAATGAACGTCGCCTCGTGGTTCCATCCCAAAGAGGGAAGAAATCACTTTCCCGAACTCTCACATTCATTCTGCCCAGTTGGTGGAATGAACTCCCTAACTACATCAGAACAGCAGAGTCACTTGCTGTCTTCAAGAAACGACTAAAAACTCAACTATTTAGTCTCCACTTTCCTTCCTAATCAGTAACTGCCTCTCTGGCTATACCACTAACTGTACTCTCTCTCTCTCAAAAAAACACATTACTAATGCTTTGCTTCTTAGACTTTACACACCTGAAACTTGCCTATAGCACTTGTTCACTGCTGCTCTTATAGTTGTGTTAATTGCTTCCTTGTCCTCATTTGTAAGTCGCTTTGGATAAAAGCGTCTGCTAAATGACTAAATGTAAAATAAAGTGTGACTAAATGTAACCGAGAAATTTCTCTTTCCATGTGGTCACTATACAGTAGTCATTTAAAGTGGATCAGAAAGTCTTTCAAAGGTGTCCTGAGAGAAGAATGGGTGCTGTTGAATAGTTTTAGGACATTTTGATGAGAGGGTGTTTTGAATTTATTACCATATCAAATTATCTGGCTATTTCATGGCAAAATCCACAATATAAACATTATTTTCTATAATAAAAAATTACAATAAGACATCAGCAGTAATAATACACAAGATATAAATCTAAAATTGATTGTTAAGGGTTACTTTTGATTTAAAAATAAATAAAGTTAATTTTTTGAAGGATTCATATTTAAAATGATTTCCTCTAAAGTCTCTCCAGATAAAATCGGTGTCTGATAACATTAAAAAAGGGAATTTCAAAAATATGTTTAACATTTTGGTTTCTGTTGCAATATTGACATTAGGGGGAGGAACTTCCCCTTTCAGTAAATGTCCATGAGTGACTCTGGTGTTTCAGATACAGCATCTTGTGTAAACAACTTCATCATATCTTAAGTTTTAAGGAAAGAAAAAAGGTTGGATTTTCTTTTTGGAAATGTTTATTTGCACACTGATCCCGTTTTGCTTGACCGGTTTGATTAAAGGTTTTGATTTGCTTCTAATGTTGACTATATTTAAACCATTAACTGAATTACTTCACAGAAAGCGTTCTGTAGTGTGATGTATCTCATTATCAGGATGTGAGGACTTCTACTTTGAAATTTTAATACTGCTCAGCCCTACACTAAAGCACACATAAGGGTTTTTCACACTGCGCTTCACCCCAGGATATCATCGGTCATTCTAAACACTGCTTTTAACCTCGGGTAAAGACACGTTTCACACCTGTAACACCCAGGGTTTAGGAATGTATGGTGTGAAATGTCTGTTAATGAATAATTATCCTAAGACAACAATGGGTGTCGTTTAATAGTTTTAGGACAACTTTGATAAAAGGTTGAGCTGCTTCAAATGTGGACTACTATATTTTAACTATTAACGGAAATATGGTGTGAAATATATGTAAATGAATACCCATGATTATTCCTTAACCCCAGGTATAGTATGAGCAGCGTGAAATGTGATTACAGACAACCCAGGACTCCGTTTATTTGGAGTTTAGGATGACCCAAGGTTAACAATTTTGTGAAAACCCCTAAAGTAAACCGAAAGCAGAAATTTTGAACAAACAAAAGTGGTTGAGATGAACGTACTGGACTGCACCACAGCCTGTGTCTGCTCAGACGTCCCGGACGCGATGTTTGTCAGAGCCCAAGCGGCCTCAAACTGCAGAGATGGGCTGCGGAACAAAACACCAGATCAATATAGATGCAAACCAAACACAGAATCTCATACAGTCACATGACACAGCTCTTACTTGTCATCTCGGTCCAGGCAATGGACCAGGATGGGCAGAATGCCAGACTTGATCAGGTCATCTATGGGAGGGTTGCGGTCACTCGACAGTAGCTTCCTGCAAGAGGCAACAGACAATATTTAAATGGATATTTCTCTCTCTCTCTCACACACACCTTTCGTGATCACCTGAACTCCAGTGAACATAAGGACTCCCTCTTATCTACCCCAAACAACAACCTCAAAACATTATGCAAATCTGAGTGTGCCTCCCACAGGTGAGTGGCCTTGACAAACCACCTGCAGAAACACTCTTATCTGACACTTGCACACAATATCTCTATATCTGTGCATTTACAAAGTGTGCCTCACACAGGTGAGTGGGTTTGACAAACCACCAGTAGAAACGCTTAAAAAAAAATAAAGCAAATAAATAAAAACACCCCCCTCCTAACTCTAGCACTTAATTCTCTAAGCACTAAGGTTGTCACAATACTGGAATTCGATACCCAATCGATATTGATATTTTAAAAACATCCATCTCCCACTAAAATCTGAGCGCTGTTGAGCACGTTCTTAAACAGCGCTGACTTGAAATTGTGTTCACATGCTCAACAGAAATGACTGTGATTGGCCGTGAAGGTCACCAGTACATCAAACTCACCGCTGTTTACTGAGTGTAACCACAGATACAGGGATACTGGAGATTTTCAAAGTCACGTCGATCAGCTGGTTTGTTTCTAAGTTGACATACAAGCTATCCAGTGATGAATCACGGCTTTAAACCGCTCCAGTGTCCCTGTATTTGTGTTTACATGCAGTAAATAGCAGCGAGTTTGGTAAACTGATGACTTTTATGGCCAATCACAGTCATTTCCTGTGAGCAGGTGAACACAATGGCAAATGAGCGCTATTTAGGAACAAGCTCAAATGTTAGCAGGAAATGGACGTTTTTAGATTCAATATCGACTGGTGCCGAATTCCAGTATCATGACAACCCTACTGAGCGGCTTCATTGCATAATCAGCACTTGTTGTGTGTATTGCCTCTTCTTAATGAATTGCTGAATGCCTCCTCAATTGTAAGTCCTTTACAAATGTAAAAGTTTAGCACAAAGGCTACATGTCTCACTAAACGGCCCATCTCACATTCTCCAGCCAAACAAAAGATAGCTCTTACAAAACACTAGACAGATGAATAAGAGCAGTTTCTCACCTGGCGGCTTGCACCGCACTGAGCTGAATGCCTTGGTTATCACTGGTCGCATTCTGCAAACATTCACAATGGTCAATCATTTCGTTTTACAATGCAAGTTTCAATACTGACCTGAACAGCACAGATTTATCCTTCAACAGTCTATTTTCAGCTAGGAGCTCAAAAAAGTGATTAACACACAGTGCGAGTCAACAGAAAACCAAAATTCTCAAACACATAATTATACACTTCAGCTTAAAATAATAGTAGAGCTAAAAGTCTTTATTTTCCATCGTACAAACTAGATAAATGGCAGCTCTTTAACCTTAAAGTGGTTAAAGTGTTTTTTACATGCATTTCTTATTTCTCTTTGCTATTTGGGCTTATTAGAGCCTAATTAGAATAAAACCTAGGTATCATCTTTTGATACGATGTACTTTTAGAGAAAAATGATGTCCATATATGTGGACTTGTGGTCCCATAAGACACTTTTTCCTGAATTTTTCGTAATGCATATTTAACATAGAATTTTTTGTTGAACTTGCTTCGACTATCAGAGAGTAAACACTAAATTTTTTCCCATTTTGGACAGTTAAAATAGCGTTTGGGACATTACATAAGCTGCAAAACAGTTGCAGGATGACACTATGTCTGTAACAAAATATAAAACAAAGTATTTTAAATAGACACTTAAGAGCTAAAATGTGCTGTCCATGTATGTGGCCACTAAGCCCTAAGAGGCCACACAATTTACACCATTTACTACTGGCTTACTACCTGCATATTATTAAGATATGCACGGTTTATTAACACTTAAAGTATGATTTTATTCTACATCCCTAATCCTACACAATACATACTACCTTACTAACTATTATAAGCAGCTAATTTGTAGTTTGAGCTAAAAGTCTTAATAGCATGAGCTGTACATAAATGTGTGACTAAATAAATGTGTGGCTTTATTTAATTGCAGGGGGAAATGTTTTCATGCAGCCCAGAATTAATTGTTTCCTATCATCAAAAACCTTTTATTTTTTGCAAGCAGTTTATTATTTGTATAGCAACATATACTAATCTTGAACATTAAAATGTGGCTTGTTGCAGAATTTAAAACATTTTAATGGCTTTTTATTCTCTTTTCTTCATCCATGCTAAGCTGCTTTGGCACAATCTACATTGTAAAAGCGCTACAGGAATAAAGACGACTTGAGCCATTTATTCCCACTGGACACAATTGTGACTGTGTCTTTTTTATTAGTGCTGGACACTTTAAAAGTGTTGTTGTTTGCTTTGAGCAGGAAATTCAACAGTTAAATGAATAAATAGATTGTTTTAATTTAATTGTGACCAGTTTAGTTAGCATAGCAAGTTTGTTAATAGTCAAAATTGTATAACCACTTTTACATTATTGAAAAATTAGTAACTATTGTGACCAAGGATAAAACCTATTTTAGTTATTTCAAAAGACGACGTTAGGTTAAAGTTACTAAATTAAACTGTTGATATGACTTAAAGGGCACATAGTTTACCTCTTTTTTATGATTTAATATTAATATTATGGCTCTTCTGAGTGTGCCAGTTTAGGTTCAGTTTAAAAAGTTAAAAAGTGTTAAAAAGTGTCATGTTGGGGGCGTGTCCACAGTTAGCTGATTTAGGGGTGTGTTGCTTCACATGTAAATTAGTTTCGGCTTCCCGCCAACGTAACAAGGGGTGAGAGGATCCGCATTTAGTCGTACATGAACGGCTCGGACACAGAGCAAGCAGAGAGTACAAAATCATGTGTCTTTGTACAGTTTTACAGCCAACTGTGTGCTAGTTTCAAGTGCCGAGCTTGTACACAGAAACTAATAACCACGCACACTGAATTAACTTTGACTGAGGCACCGGATGCGCCGCTCGAAGCCGCGACACGGCACACCAGACACTCTCTGTGGCGCGGCAGAAACATGAAGTGTCCCGAATCGTCGCGCCACGCATTTTATACGCATTTAAACATAGGTTTCTATCAGGGTACACACAACAGCGCTTCAAGTCTGCAGCAGTCCGCAGCGCCCAGCCATCGACTTGAGTGTACCCTGATAGAAACCGATGTTTAGAATTCTAAAACGCATGCTAGTTAAGATCACAGGGAGCTTCTGGGATCGCGAGAAATGCAAACGGCTGAAGTATAAGGTAGACTCAATGAGAAGTACACATGTTTGCAAACCTACCTAAAGATACAACCAATAATTCCGATTAGAGCGATAATGTGGAGAATATTGCTCGTGTTGAGCCCAATGAGCCTTGCATCTAAAAATAGAGCTAGCGTGTTCCTTTAGTGATATCGCTTCGACTCGCGCTGAAAATGGCGGACGTGAATCAACAAACTGAGGATATGATGACGCGCCTGTCAATCAATCTTGGTGGGCAGGGGGACCGCTCTCCTACGTAAAGTTGCGGTCGGTTTGAAAACCGCTCCAATTGGTCCACCGTTTTTTATGTTGTTAAATTGAAAAAACAGCACTGGGTGTGCTTATATCACTCCAATATGACGGTCTATACACCATACATGCACATATGTCTGTCCAAACAGCTTGAAAAGTTGATTTTTTTACCATAGGTGCCCTTTAATGGATAAGAAACTATGATAATAACTGGACAATCTAACCAACGAAGGTAATGAATTGCATAGCTTTAAGGATAATATATACAGCAGAAAAACATCACCTTTGCATTTCAAGTGATATAACGAACAGTAACTTATCAGAAAATAAAAACAGAACTCTGCAGAGCTAAAGGCACAGGCAAGACTTGTATTAACTTTAGCCAGGCCACACAAGGCTATTCTATCTCCAAATATTACACCCAAGCTCCAGATACATGTTTGGATAATCCCAAATTACAGATGATGAGGGAAGCTAAATAACAAAACTTAAGTTTATTTTTGAGTAACTCAAGAAATATCACCCGTCCAACTTTTCATTGCATTTACAGAAGCTAACAAATCAGATAAGGACTTGTGCCAGGATTTACTGGCAAGTAGAATTAAGTGCCATCTGCATAAATGACAGGGAATATGACTGAAGATTCAAAAATAAAAGACAAGGAGCAGATTTAAAGCAAAAAAATAAAAAGGTTTCTCTCTAGAAACATCTTAATTTGCGTTTTTCTTATACCTCGTTTCCACTGAGCAGTACAGTACGTCATCTGGGTCACCTTTCACGGGCTTGTGTCTACACTGCCAAATGGTACCAATGGTACTCTTTTGGTAAGTGGATGTCACTGTCGCTTGAGGAATGCCCAAGTAAAGCTTTACCCTTACAGTCTCCGATATGTTACCAATTACAGAAAAACTACACACAACATACATTTAGGCCGTATTTGGCTTCAAATACAACACGAAACATACAGTCAGTGCAAACCTCTCATCTGTTTCGTTAATCTCCACCAGCACATGTTAATATATTGTTAGAAAGCAATCTCGTCATTCAGAGTTTATTTTGGTCCAAAAGGCGATGATAATAGTTAAACAGGGCAGTTTATTTATGTTTTAGGTGGCTGAAAGAATCATTTGCTCCTTTGCTTTTTTTCACGCCTCCCTTTCAGAAATGGACAAACGCGAGGGGATGTCAGATATATAGATACCCGGCGAGTGCATGCGAGCTCTCTGTAGAAAGTGAAACCGCTCGCGAAATAGACGGCCTCAAACAACAACAGGACACAGGATAGATCCTGCTCTTCTTTTTGGCTTTGTGGCTGTTCATCAAGATAACGACAAGGTTTGTTTGAGCTCTGGTGGACCATGGCTCGTTATTATATGTATATATTATTACTGTGTAACGTCTCGGCTGTGTATCTAAAAATGGCGCTTCCTTTGTTTTCATTCTCCTGGCTTGTGCATGCGCTAGTGACGCTTCACTGTAAACCAAAAGCATTCAGCTGGGCATCTCACTCCGCCTTTTGGTTCCCTTTTGTTGTACCCTTTGGAAAGGGTACCGAAAAAGTGGTGCCACTCAGTGGAAACAGGCCATTATGCAAATGTGTATATTTAATACTCAATATTATTTAAAATTGCCTTTTCATTAGACAAAAAAAAATCTTATTTGATTTATAGGGGAAATAAAAGGCAGACATGTTCATGAGAAATCCCAATTCTCTGTTTGTTTTGAATGCATTTTTATGTAATGTATGTAATAAAAACACAACTCACCTGCACTATTGCCTCAAGAGAAGTGTTTTGCTGTGTAAAAACAAGCAATAATTAGTATAAACCCGATTTAAGTGCTTTAGAAACCTGAATTAATTGAGTAACGTAACAGAGCAAATGTGCTTACACTTCTGAAATCTCCATCTGCATCAGAATCGTCACAAATATCCTCATGTGGGACGTTCCTCCGTTTCAGCAGGTGCTCGTCTCTCTTGTTCTACAGAGAAGAAAAAAGCACAATATCAGGATGGCTTCTGGTCAATAAACCTCAAAAGAAGAGGCGTTTCAAACTTCTGATTCTGGATTTTGTTCTTCAACTTCATTTTTGGTGCCTTCACACACGGCTCATTGTTACAAACACGAACAAGTCTTACCTTTCGGAGTTCAACCACCACCTCTGTCCGCTGTCTTCTCATGGTCTGTACAGGAGAAACCAGAATGATTATTAATGACTACCACAGCATTACACACACACACACACACACACACACACTCTTAAAGGGATAGTTCACCCAAAAACAACAATTTGGTTATCATTAACTCATCCTAAATGTGCTCTGAACCTGTTTGAGTTCTTTAGTTGAACACAAATGAAACTATTCTGAAGAACGCTGGTCATTTGACTTCCAGTATTTTTTTGTTCCTAATATTATCTTGTAAGATTAATCAGATTGTATAATCAATGTCATACTAGATAAATTATGAAGAATTGTAATAGCATTGAGACGGTAGATATAGACTAGTGTCTATTCGTTTGAAACGAAGGCGTGCAGTATGGATGTAATTTTATTAATATTATTGCCTTTTTACTTTTGTAATTTATTTTACAGTATGGCGAGCTCTGCATTTCCTTTTGGGATTAATAAAGTCAAAAACAAAACAACCAAAATACAGATGTCAATGGCTGCGTTTTCCAACATTATGTCAGAATGTTTAGTTTTGTTCAACAGAGGAAACTCAAACAGAGTAGATTGTGAGGATTTTTTTGTGATCTTAAGTGTTGTGTGCATAAATATGACAAGGATTATGATTTTTAGATTAAAAAAAAGATCATTTAAAGCATGATTTGAATTAAAGCAAATAATAAATCGCTCCCAAAACAAAGCCCTGAGGCATATCACACATATTAGAAGACGTTTCTCTCCAGAAACGCCTCAATTTGCTTCATCTTCAGCTCCTACTATGGATAACAATGGCTGCTTTTCCCAACATTTATCAGAGTATTTCGTTCTGTTCAACAGAAGAAAGAAACTCATTAAAGTTTAAACCACTTGTGAGTAAATGGTGAGTAAATATACTTTTCTTGTGTGAACTCTCCCCTTAAATAAGCTGTATGCAGGTCTACTGTATGCAGATTTCGTTTACACAGATATGATAAAATGATCATTGCAATCATCATCACATACAATCTCTTGAAGTGAAAGATGTTTAAGGAATTCTTCTTAACATTCCTTGTCATTCAGACTAAACCCATGAGCTGCAAATAAAAACGAAGGGGATTTGGGTTATACTGTCATACAGGTGTTAACCCTTGAGCACGGTTCAAATTCACTACCCTTTTGTTGTGTTCGGGATGAAAAAAATCCACTGAGTTAAACTGCTGTAAAAATACATCATGCAATAAAAAATTAAAAACATTAATCTGAATCTGCATATCAATCTCAGTCCTGTTAAAAACTACAAAATTGTTTAGAAAATTACAGGATTTTAACTCTTTAATTGCCAATCTCACAAATGATGTCACTGATTTGGTGGAAAAAAACCCACACAAAATGACTTTTCAATATTAAAATAGCTGTGGACTGGATTTAACCTTTTATCACAGTCTTGGACATGTGAATGATAACAACATTGGCTTTGACGCACTGTTAGATTTTCATGTTTTCTCTCCCTAATTTACTGTTGGTGGCTGTTTTTGCCCCATTGACTTCCATTATAACCACATTTGATGGTGCACAAATACACAGTCTTTATTTTTGTTTACTCCATGTTGTTCTGAGAGCTGAGATGCATATTTTGATTTTCTCAGAAAAATCAAGGCAAGTGCGTAAAGGTCACTCACACACACACAGCTTAATTTGCTGATATATTCCATATAAAATCCAAAAACTAAGCTTTTTTGCACAGGCCCATCTATAGGGTTAATGCTGCCAACTGATGATCAAAAGTAAAAATTATAAAAGTTTACCTTTGCCCAACAGGGAAAACCACCAACAATCAAAAATGCATGATTTTATGCGGTCATGGATTTGTAATAAAAATTTGGTTATAATGGAGGTCAATGAGGCACAAACAGTAAATGGGGGGGGTGGGGGGGGGGGGGGGTATTGAATCAAAAACAATGCATCAAAGGCAATGTTGTTTCACATGTCTAAGACTGTGATAAAAGGTTTATAAAATGCAGTCCACAATTATTTTTTATATTGAAAATACGTAATTTTGTGTGTTTTTTTTCACCAAATCAGTGACATCATGTGTGCATATGGCAATTAAAGAGTGAAAATCCTGTCATTTTCTAAGCAATTTAGTAGTTTTGATCAGGACTGAGATTGATTCACAGATTTATACAAAGAAATCTAAAAAAAATAATCTAAAGCATTTTAACAGCAGATTAATTCAGTGGATGCTTTCATCCCGAACATAAAGGGGTTGTACATTTGCCCAGAGTGTATCGTTGAGTTTAAAAAGTTTCAAGTAATTTTCTTAAAATGTGTGTCAAAATAAGATTTATCAACAAAAATCCTTCTGCTAGCTGAAACACAGAAAAAGTTATGGCCAAATTAGGACTCAAAATCACCACAGAGTGGCTGAAAACATCCCAAACAGTACATAAGGGTTAATCAGAGTGCCAATTATATTCATTTATTTGTTTGTTTATTTTTAAATAAGATTGTGTTTGAATCAAAAGCAATGACCTTCTTGACTTTAAGACAATTTGACCCTGGATCACAAAAATCTGTCATAAATGTAAGTTTTGGAATTGATGACGTATACAGTATTTGAAAGCAGAATAAATCTTTCCATTGACATGATTAGTTAGGCTAGGCCAATAAACAATATATTGAATCATGATAAAATTAATGTCAATAACAATGATCAGATCTGGACGCATTTACTGTATAACGATCTAAGAGCCAATCACACAGCAGATGTGTCCAACAATGGGAATCTATAAGTACAATGTACCGAATTTTCGGACACCAAAAATTTTTCGGCCAAAGATATGCTATGCCATTTAATAATTTTCACATTTTTGTGGCTTCAGTCATTGTTGGGGCACTCTTTTAAATCTACAAGCATTAACAGCTTATTTAGTTTTAGTTAAACATGGAAAATAATTATAGAGATTGCATTTTTTGCCATATTGTCCAGCCCTAGGAGACCAATATTTGGTCCTTGAATAAGCTGTGAAAAATATGGAATCTAAGAGCCCAAGATATGAAAAATGAAGATAAAAAAACACATTTAAAGTAGACAAAATTAAGTATATTACAAATCAAACACTAATATAAGCTCTTATATAAGCAGTATGAAATTTAATAAAGTTTAAATGAAACATGTTTACTTAATATTCGAATATATAATCTTGACTCACTCTAATATATTGTTATCGAGTCCAACAAATATACTCATGCAACATAAATCCTATATATATATATATATATATATATATATATATATATATATATATAGGTCCAGGGTCACCTATTCACGAAGGGAGAGCTGCGGTGCGAGTAGGGCGAGAAGGTTTGTGTAAATGTGATGCAGTTATATTAGCTAGCTATTAGCTAACACTCCCACAGCACGAAACACGTTAATTACGATCTCCAAAAACACATACTATTAATAACATGAGGAAATGTAACCACAAACACGCGAGTTTGTCGCAAACACGATGCAGAAGCGCGTCTGGAGGATGTTATTGAAGAGCAGGCCAGCTCATGCTAACACTCACATGACGAGCACTGCGAGCTCTCGCACACAATCACCACACAAACCGAAGCCAAATCCACACACCACCACCCATTCAACTGTTTTCCTGCGTTTACTTCAAGATACAGCGATAAAAACACACTTTAATGAAGAGCTGCGACGTGTGTTCGTTAGCTCGCGGGCTAACTCGGCCAACTAGCATCGCGGCTAACACATCCACGGCGCAACTTTCCTCCATATAAACTATCCTTTTAATATGTGAATGCTTCAATCTGAGCACACCACTGATATACGATGATATGAGATATGAAGATTGTACGATTATGCCATAAGCGTGTGTGTGTGTGTGTAAATCTTCTCGACGTCACAGCGCGCTTTACCTCCAGATCGCGCCCTTTATTCTTGAAGTTCTTCAGCCGCTGCTTGTCCAGTTTCTCGCTGTCGCTCATCTTTGCTGTTTTGTGTTACTATGATGTTGAATTTCGAGCTGTTTGTGCTTCCCCGGAGCTGAATATGTTCGCTCGGCTCTTGTAGATAGATACCGGAATGTTTTATGCTAATGAGGCGCGGTGTATGCTGGGATTGCCGGTGGAGCGGCACCGCCTCACGGGGGAGAAGGGGGAACACACACTTGATTTGATATTACTACATCTTATGTTGGTAAAAATAATAATAATAATAATATCGAGCAATTATAGCGTTGTGGATGACACCTTTTCAGTAAAAACTCAACACATAAACTCACAAAGAAAGGATATGCTAACATTATATTGAAACATCTGTTTAGATTTGGCCAAACTACTAACCACAGAGTTACGAGATCAGACAAATATCAATCTGTAAATATCTTTTATATTTTAAATGAGGAAAATAAACATGCGTTATGGATGTGACGAATAAAGTAAGGGATAGCTCACCCAAAAAAAATGAAGATTTGCTCACCCTCAAGAGGTTCTGTTGAACACACACACATACACACACGCACACGCACACACACACATATACACACACACACATATACACACACACACACACACACACACACACACACACATATATATATATATATATATATATATATATATATATATATATATATATATATATATATATATATATATATATATATATATATATATATATTGAAGAAAGCTGAAAACCAGTATATTGCCGTCAATAGCAGAAAAAAAAAATACTTTGGAAGTCAATGGTTACAGGTTTCCAACACTCTTCAAAACATCTTCTTTTGTGTTCAACAGAATAAAGAAACTCATAAAGGTTTGTAATCACTTGAAGGAGAGTAAATAGTGAGTAAATTTTCATTTTTGGGTGAACTGTTCCTTTAAGGCCTCTTAATGTACATTGGACTTAATGTTATAACTGTATGCCTGTCATTTTTCTTTAGTTTTGATTATTCTTCACTGTATGCTGTTTTTTTTGGCTCAGTTTATGCTCATATGGTAAAGTGAGTAAATACTTTACCCCTTTTCATATCTATTTATGTTTTATGGACATTATATGTAAACTATATAACGTTTTTTATTTACCCGGGTAATAGTTTGTATATGCTTTTTATGGATATGAGATATTAGTTTAAGATATGGATTTAAGATATGAAGATTGTAAATTTCACATTGCTCTCTACATTCAGAAAAAAACATGTTTAGGGGTACAACAAGGGGCCGTGCTCTGAAAAGAGTGTGTGTTTTAAGCTTATATCACTCCATTTGATGTTTTAATATCTTCGCAGCATTATTTTTCAGTTGCACTTTTTTATTACTGAAAATAAAATGTGTCTCTAATGCCCCCTTGTGGGAAAAAATAGACATGATTGCAGTTTATGGTTTGGCTTAAGGCCATAATCATAAAGTTTATGGTTAAAGCACGGGATTGAGATCACAACCTTGGAAATAAAAATAAATAAATTGGATTTTGGATAATTTGCCTAATATTAATCCAATGCGAATAGGGCTTACTTGAAGAAATGAGAACAGAGGAATGAATAGTTCATTTCTTCATAATTTGTATTGTTGGGCTTACTTTTCAAACGTAAAAAACAGTATTCATTCATTCATTCATTCATTTTCATCCGCTTTTCCGAGGGGGCAGCAGTCTTAGGAGAGAACCCCAGACAGATCCAGCTCCTCCAGGGGGATACCGAGGCGTTCCCAGGCCAGCCAAAAGACATAGTCCCTCCAGCATGTCCTGGGTCTTTCCTGAGGCCTCCTCCCCATGAGACATGCCTGGAACACCTCCCTAGGTAGGCGTCCAGGAGTCATCCGAATCAGATGCCCAAACCACCTCTGCTGACTTCTCTGGATGTGGAGGAGCAGCAGCACTACTCAGAGCCCCTCCCAAGTGACAGATCTCCTCACCCTACCTATAAGAGTGCGCACTGCCACCCTGAGAAGGAAACTCATTTCCGCCGCTTGTATCCGAAATCTTCTCCTTTCGGTCATGACCCAAAGCTCATGACTATAAAATATGTATTATACAAAAGTTATGCGACTAGTGAAATGTATAACATAACAGTTTTCCTCTGTAACATTAGAAGCTCTAGTCTGTTTGCGCTTTCTTTTCCCAACTTCTCCATAGTAGCTACTTTACTAATAGATCCAATTAACGTAATTTCATTAAACCTATAGTTATTTGTCAAAAGAGATGCTTGGCCTATTTGAAAACAGACTAAACCTGGCAAATGATCCACGGTAAAATGGCGAGAACAGTTCTGAGAACAGTTGGTCATTTGATTCATATAATACATTACATTATACAGTCAATCATTAAAAAAAATAAGCATATCTCCTACTCTTTTCTCTTTCCACTTTCAGCATTTCAGCGAAACGTGAATATAATTTTTGCATCTTTTAAATAATTCTGTACTTATTTGCATGGTAAAGTCTATGGCATACAGCTGCAGATACTCAAATAATGTACATAATAATAATAATAATAATATTATTCACTATAATCTTCGATGTTCAGCTGCTTTGACACAGTCTACATTGTAAATGCGCTATAGAAATAAAGATAAAGATGAATTGGGTTTTCAGCGTTCAGCAGTTGCTCCTCACATCGCTTGCATTTAAACAGCCTTCCAGCTTGTTTTATGTTTGAATTACTCAAACAACGTTCAGTCAAGTTATTTAACTAAATATATTTAAAACATTTACTTTATCAATGCTGTAAAATGAATCTCATGACACTGAAGTCACGTAAACCTTTCACTGGAAGTTTATCAGTGGCTAAAACACTTCTGCTTGTCCAATGAAAAAGTGCAAGGAACAAGTTTATACATCAAAATAATGTTAGGCTAATCAAAAGTTGCCAAAAACTTCAGTTTCACTTTATTTCTTATGAAAAAAAAAATGTTTTCAAGCACACAGAATGAATTAAATCTATTTAAAAGGACTCTCATCAATATATACTTTATTTTATTTGTGCAGGTTCTGATTTTCATTAATTACATTATATTTGTACATATTTAATGCAATAAAACAATACAAACTGTTCCCATCCATTCTTCAACACACACAGTATTTTAATGAACTCGAAAAGCTTTAAAATAATGCTCCATTAGTTAATGTACTTACTAGCAACAACAATCAACTATACATTACAGTATTTGTTCATCTTTGTTAACGTTAACTAAACTTATAGTTAACTCATCTGCGGATTTTAATAAAGTATTCATAAATCTTAAACTTTGATTAATAAATGCTGTACAATATTGTTCATAGTTAGAAAATACGAATTGGCATGTTGTTAGCATGTTTCCTGTATGAATTTGCATGTCTAAAATATTTCTAATTTAAATTAGCATGTTTCTAGCATGTTTCCAGTATGAATTAGCATGTCTAACATATTTCTAGTTTAAATTAGCATGTTTCTAGCATGTTTCCAGTATGAATTAGCATGTCTAACATATTTCTAGTATGAATTAACAGGTTTCTAGCATGTTTCCAGTACGAATTAACATGTTTCTAGCATGTTTTCAGTATGAATTAGCATGTCTAACATATTTCTAGTATGAATTTACATGTTTCTAACAGGTTTCCAGCATGAATTAGCATGTTTCTAGCATGTTTCCAGTATGAATTAACATATCTAACATGTTTCCCATATGAATTAGCATGTTTCTAGTATGAATTAGTGTTCCTAGCATGTTTCCAGTATGAATTAGCATGTTTCTAGCATGTTTCCAGTGTGAATTAACATATCTAACATGTTTCCCGTATGAATTAGCATGTTTCTAGCATGTTTCTAGTATGAATTAGTGTTTCTAGCATGTTTCCAGTATGAATTAGCATGTTTCTAGCATGTTTCCAGTATGAATTAACATATCTAACATGTTTCCCGTATGAATTAGCATGTTTCTAGTATGAATTAGTGTTTCTAGCATGTTTCCAGTATGAATTAGCATGTTTCTAGCATGTTTCCAGTATGAATTAACATATCTAACATGTTTCCCGTATGAATTAGCATGTTTCTAGCATGTTTCTAGTATGAATTAGTGTTTCTAGCATGTTTCCAGTATGAATTAGCATGTTTCTAACATGTTTCCCGTATGAATTAGCATGTTTCTAGTATGAATTAGCATGTCTAACATGTTTCCAGTATGAATTAGCATGTTTCTAGTATAAATTAGCATGTCTAACATGTTTCCAGTATGAATTAGCATGTTTCTAGCATGTTTTCAGTATGAATTTGCATGTCTAACATATTTCCAGTATGAATTAGCATGTTTCTAGCATGTTTGCAGTATGAATTAGCATGTTTCCAGTATGAATTAACATGTCTAACATGTTTCCAGTATGAATTAGCATGTTTCTAGCATGTTTCCAGTATGAATTGACATGTCTAACATGTTTTCAGTATGAATTAGCATGTTTCTAGCATGTTTCCAGTATGAATTAACAGGTCTAACGTTTCCAGTATGAATTAGCATGTCTAACATGTTTCCAGAATGAATTAGCATGTTTCTAGCATATTTCCAGTACGAATTAGCATGTCTAACATGTTTCCAGTATGAATTAGCATGGTGCTAGCATGTTTAAATACTAATGGACCATTATTTTAAAGTGTCACCCGCCAAAAAAGTCTCTCAATCATGTACTAAACAAGTTAGACACATCATTTACATTGTTGACCTTGTGTTAATATTTAATATAAACATTCATTCGGTTACTCTTAGTCTCAGAGAGACAGCAATACGTAAAATAATACACTGACATCAGATGTGCAGAAGACATCTCTGGACACTGTAAACAAACAACGCAACACTTCTGGCAAATAAATCGGTGATATAAACATTTTAAAGGGATAGTTCACCCAAAATGGAAAATTTAGGCAAAATTTCCTCATCCTCGACTAAACCAGTTTGAGATTCTTTCTTCTGTTGAACACAGAGGAAGATATACTGAAGAATACTGGGGAAAAACAGCCATTGACTTTCATAGTAGGATCTAAAATACTATGTATGTCAATGGCTGAGTTTCAACATTTTTCCGAATATATTGTTTATATAATGTTTACAACCACTTGCGTGTGAGTAAATTGTGAGTAAATCTTCATTTTTGTGTGAACTTAAGCGTCATCTGCATAAATATGACAGGGAATATGATTTTAGATTAAAAAATAAAGGACAAGGAGCAGATTTAAGGCAAATAACATCGGTCCCAAAAGCGAGCCCTGAGGCACCTCGCACATATTGGAGGATTTTCTCTCCAGAAACACCTTCATTTGCTTCATCTTCAGCTCCCACTATGGATGTCAATGGCTGCTTTTTCTGAAGTGAGCTCAAAAGAGTTCAACAAGAAAGAAACTCATTAAAGTTTGTGAGAAAATGCCGAGGAAATATTGATTTTCAGGTGAACCATTCCTTTAATTCAAAATAAGGCAACATACTGTGATTTAACACCTCCACTGATCATACGAGCTGTACATCAGACATATAAATATGTATCAGTAATTGAGTCTCACCGTATAGTCCATGAAGATGAGGTTTATTATAATAAAAGCCGCCATAAAAACAGAAAACTTCTTCAATAGGAATGAAACAGATACACAACACTGGCTGAACACATCAGCGTTGAGTTCAGTGAAGAACTGATCAGACACTGGAGATGTGATGCACTAAAAAATGATTAGTTACTTTAAAGGTCCTGTGAAGTGCTTTGAAATGTGCAGTTTTTATTCAATGTTTGACGTAATCTCAACTGATACATGGAAAGAGGGTGGGACAGAGTAGCTCCTCCCCTTTTCCAAAAACAGCCAATAGTGTTTTGTTTTTAATCACAGCACTGCCACTGACAGCAGTTGAGCTCAAGCACGTCAATTGAAAAGCAAACGAGAAGGGGGCGGGGCATGTCAGACACTGCATCTGATTGGTCCGAAGATTAGATGAGAAACTGAAGTATGAAAAAATTGTTGATCTATTTACAACCCAGGCTTATTCTGATTACGTACCCCTATATATATTTCTGGTGAGCACCAAATACGTTCCAGGAGCTACGTTTATTTGCAGTTTTTGTTATCGTGAATCCACCAGAGGTCGCTGTGTGTACTTTTTCAGATCTCAAATTTCCCTCGCGAATGCTATTTGTGCCTGCTGTTCTCATGTAAATCCACAAGAGGCCGCTGTTGATTGACTGACTGACCCACCCTCCTCCTTCCCTAAACCCAACCAATAGTGTTTTCAAAAGCACTCCAGAAAAAGAAAAGCCCTCGCCTGATTTTTACCACATCTCACTCTGCGTTTTACTTATTTATTAAATTTTTTGGCTTTTGTTTTTTTGTCTTGCGTTTTGTTTTACTTTTTTAGAAAAGTTTAGCAAAACTAAAGTGAAGTTTCAAAACTAAGTAGCTTCGCAAGAAATTAACTAAGATTTATGAGTTGAGTCAGCAAAAGATTTTTACAGTGTAGCTGGAAATCACAAACTGCAAGATTGAGATGTTTATATCTTCTAAATGCTAGTATTGTAGCACACTAGAGTATAAATATCCTTAAAACTAACATTTATATCAACTAAAAAGCTTTAATTTAATTTCACGGGACCTTTAAAAACTGAGTAAACCAGTTACCTTAATACTGACTTAAAAAAAAAAGTAAACCCTTTATAACTTGGAACTTAAGCTGACTTAATTTTTATAATAATGTACATAGTTCATTTATTAAAGATAACTAATGGCTTTTTACAGTGATATGATGACCTGTGTGAGAAACAGATACTTTAAAGACTGTGTTTACTGAGAATTTCCCCTCTGCCAGAGCTCCTGCATTTCATGTTCAGATTCAGACGTGATTCATTGGGTCAATGAGTCAATCGACACCTGCTAATGGCTGTTTTCAGCCCAGACTCATTGGAAATACATGCCTCAGCCTATAGTTATGTACAATGTAATATACGTTGCTCCAGGTAGGTTTTGTTACACGCTTCAGATGACAAATCCACTAGAGGGCACTGTCTATATTTTTGCAAATCTAAAATACGTAATTTAGAGTATGTTTTATAATTCATATCTTTTTTGTACACGTCTAATGAAAGCTGGAGCTTGTCATACAGATCAGCTAGCAAACCACTACACTAAATCCTTCCCTAAACCCAACCAATTGTGTTTTCAAAAACAGACTTAAGAGAAGAGAAAAGTGCACTGCAACCATAGTTTTACCTTGATTTTACGTTGCTTTTATTGGTTTTGTGCAAGCATGCTTCACTGAACTCAAACCTGAGCTCTCTTCAGCACAAGTTCAAGACCATCAAAAATGAGCTAAGAGCAAACAGATACCAGAAAATTGTCCATATGGAGATTGATAAGTTATGCAAATGTATTGATTACAAATCTTAAACAGCGTTAAGTTGTTTTGTGGTGTTTATTTGGTCTTGTGCATAGAAATTAATCAAAATAATCTCATTAGATCATTAGAGTGAAAAGGAACGTAATTTGTTGTCGTCATACTGCCCCCTAGTGCTCATTTCACCTACCAACTGCAGTCAAATGTAAGGTGATGTACGTTTTTATGGTTTCACAAACATGTAGGCTGAAGCATGCATTTCCAATAAGCCTCTAATGGCTTTTTGCACAGCGATTATACAAAACGTTCTTTTTTTTGTCATTTTTGCGTGAACTATCACCTTTTTCCATTCATCCAGTCACTCATTCATTTACATGACATCATTATTAGTCTTTATTACCCAGTTTGTGATATTTGCTTGATTCTGGTTAAATTCAGTGATCGCAGAATCGTCAAATCTGACTATGGAAGTCGATGGTTTTCAGCATTCTTCAAAATATCTTCTTTTGTGTTCAACGGATTAAAAAACCCACAAAGGTTTGAAACAAGTAAAAGGGTGAGACATGGCAGATATCGCATTTTGTGTGGAGAATACAATACTGATTTTGGCAGGAACTTATTTTTACTCATGTTTATTGCGTTTTGGAGGCAAACTTGTATCTTATCTCACAGCATATCTCATATCTAGTAAAAAAAATGTCATTTTATTTTGTGTTCACCTCATAATAGAAACTCATAATGGTTACAAGTAAAATGGTGAGTTTTGCGTGAACTATGCCCTTTTTCATTCATCCAGTCACACATTTACATAACATTATTATTAGCCTTTATTACCCAGCTTTCAACATTTGCTTAATTTTGCATAAATTCAACAATTGCAAAATCTGACTATGGAGTTCACTGGTTTTCAGCATTCTTCAAAATATCTTCTTTTGTGTTCAACAGATTAAAAAACCCACCAAGGTTTGAAACAAGTAAAAGGGTGAGACATGTCATTTTTGGGTGAATAACATGGCAGATCGCATTTTGTGTGGAGAATACAATACTGAATTTGGCGGGAACTTATTTTTACTTATGTTTATTGCGTTTTGGAGGCAAACTTGTATCTTATCTCACAGCATATCTCATATCTAGTAAAAAAAATGTCATTTTATTTTGTGTTCACCTCATAATAGAAACTCATAATGGTTACAAGTAAAATGGTGAGTTTTGCGTGAACTATGCCCTTTTTCATTCATCCAGTCACACATTTACATAACATTATTATTAGCCTTTATTACCCAGCTTTCAACATTTGCTTAATTTTGCATAAATTCAACAATTGCAAAATCTGACTATGGAGTTCACTGGTTTTCAGCATTCTTCAAAATATCTTCTTTTGTGTTCAACAGGTTATAGAGACTCATAATGGTTTTGAAACAAATAAAACGGAGAGAATGGTCATTTTTGGGTGAATAACATGGCAGATATCGCCTTTTGTGTGGAGAATACAATATTGATTTTGGCGGGAACTAATTTTTACTCATGTTTACTGTGTTTTGGAAGCAAACTCATATCTTACCTCATAGCATATCTCATATCTAGTAAAAAAAAAAGTCATTACTTCTTTTGGGTTCATCTGAGAATTGTATTTTGATTGAATTTTGGGTGAACTATCCCCTTTTTTCATTCATCCAGTCACTCGTTTACTTGCATGACATCATTATTAGTCTTTATTACCGGCTTTAGCGGCTCTCTTCTTGAACTTGACCACCATGACGGTGATGTTGTCTGGACATCCGCGGTAAAATGACTGCAGGACGATGCTTTTGGCACCGAAGTGTGGCTCGTCCAGGCGCTCTTTAATGAAGTGCACGGCCTCCTCGTTGCTGAAGGTGTCCCAGAGGCCGTCCGACGCCAGGATCATGAACTGCGGTTGAAGCGTGTCCAGGTCAAAGGTCATGAGGTCAGGGTCGGGGATCAGTACCTTCAGCTTCTTGAGCGGAAAATCTCCTAGAGAGCGAGACATGGAGAGGATGCCCTGAACCCGCCACGAGCCACTGAAGCTGATGAAGCCTCCTGCGGGACAATAATACAGCAGGACTCCGGTTTACTTTAAATTTCACAAACACACACAAATACATGCACAAACAGACACATACATATACACACATACAACACACAAACACATACAACACAATAAACAAAACACACACATACAACAAACACTGTAAACAAAACACAGTTACAGAGAGACACACAAAAAAAAACACAATAACAAACAACACACACACACACACACACACACACACACACAAACATACAAAAACACACGCTCACTCACAAAAAACAGTGAACTTGTGAAACAGTGAAACATTTATTATTCTGGCGGGGGTCACTTTTAGCTTAGCTTAGCATAATGAATTGAATCGGATTAGACCATTAGCATTTCGTTCAAGAAAAATTTTGATAATGTTTAGGGCTGCAACAACGAATGGATTAAATCAATAAAAATCGATTACTAAAAGCGCTGGCAACGAATTTCATAATCGATTTGTTCCGTCGCACGACATGGAGACGTTTGACACTTTAGTTCAGCGCGGAGCAGAGTGAACACGGTCTCTCACGCGTACTGATACAGAGTTCGGCGCCTCATAGACAGGGATGAGGGTGAAGGGAGTTCAACAGCAGGGTCCTTATTTTGTTCCGTTTTAAAGTGAGGACCGTAAAGTCCCTGGTGCAGATGTTTTACTCGTTATCCAGCTCGGCAAGCATGACAAGTTAGCGTTAACTCGTTTACCCATAGAGCGGCAGCTGAGAAAATCAAACTGAGCTTTGGCGCGGTGTCTGCCGCTGAGCAGAGCTCTCAGTAAGGGATCATCTGAAAAGTGCTTCCTTTTTTTTTTTTTGAAAACAAAATCAACTTAACCCCGCTGAAAAAGACGTGTCATATCACAATCATGCAGCATTTTAACCGCATAATCCTTAATTTATGTTTTAGACATGTATATACGAACACATACTAGTAAAACAATACATCTAGAGTTTGTAAAACACACAAGGAAGTCTAACAATCCATTCAAATATAATTTGCTGATGTGTTTTATTCATATCAGATACACATAGTAAAAGTAACTATAAAGTTGAATCTACTCTTCTCTAAGTTCTCCAGCCACTTGCTTGCATGTATTTAGGGAGTAACTGGTGAATTTATGTGTTGAATCCTGCGTGTTCTGCTATTATGAATGAGTCAAACGTGCGGCCACAAGTAAACATGGCGACAACCATTCAACATGCGTTATAGATCAACGCATTATATCGACAACCGTTATAGATCACGATCACTTACACGTTTATGTGAACTGGTAAAACTTCTATTTGAGTTTATATCTCATTAAGATTATTTTTCATACCCAATTCACAAATAAGTTAACTTGTTTTAAGCAAACAATCATTTAATTTTGACGTTTTTATTTAGAAAACAAGACATAATTTCCTATGCTATTTCATGTGTCTAGAATGTTTCTTGATTTAAAAATATTTAGATATTTGGATTGAAAATGGGACAAAACTACTTAGTTTTTTATTGTATTATTATTATTATTATTATTATAACAGCTCAGGGATAAGATTTTTGAATAAACGGTTGAAAATTAATGCTTTTCTTTTTTTATCCGATTCATCGATTAATCTAAAAAAAAAAAATATATATATATATATATATATATATATATATATATATATATATATATATATATATATATATATATATATATATATATATAAAAAATTGAGAGATTAATCGATTATTAAAATAATCGTTAGTTGCAGCCCTTATAATGTTCCTATTTAAAGAGTCTTCTGTTGTTACATTGTGTAATAAAGCGTGTAATAAAATGAAAAATTACTATTTTTCTAGGCCAATATTGCTAGGAACTATACTCTCTTTCTGGCATAATAGTCAAGAAACTCTGCTGCTGTACCATGACTACACCAGGCAGAGTGATATTACGCATTAGAAAGGCTACTTTCAGAGGGCGCCTTATTAAAATAATCTAGCATTTTCTGTTGATTTTATTAAACAATGTAATGACAGAAGACTCGAGCTTTAAACAGGAAAACTCTCAAAACTTAAAAAAAAAATTTTGACCAGAATGCTAATGGTCTAATCTAATTCAATTCATTGTGCTAAGCTAAGCTAAAAAGGACCCTGACAGAACAAGAAATCAGCTGGATGGATTCAAAAATGGTTCAAGTCCACAGTTTAACTCTAGGAGACTAGTAAAATTAGCCTTCTCTAAAAAAAGGTAAAGTGTTCCTTTAATATTATTAATATTTTATTATATATAATAATAATTCAAATCCCAAAAATAAATAACTTCAGTGGTCTTCAACTGACCTGCCTTCTTGATCCTCTTGCGCTCTTTGAGCTGGTAGGGTTTGTGGTCATGTGACAGCGGGACAGCGTTTCCGTCTTTATCACACAGAACGGCTCGCGAATCTCCGACATTCGCTACGGTGAGCTCTTTCTCCGACAGCAGAGCCACTAGACACGTGGTTCCTGATGGAGGAGCAAAACACACATGAGCAGATGGAGAAATGCTTCAATACACACCACAAGTAGACAGCTGACGGCACTATAGGCTAGTTTTGTAACAGCAGACGGCGCTGTAGGCTAGTTTTATAAAGCAGAGGCGCTGTAGGCTAGTTTTGTAACAGAAGACGGCACTGTAGGCCAGTTTTGTAACAACAGACAGCGATGTAGGCTAGTTTTGTAACAGCAAACGGCGATGTAGGCTAGTTTTGTAACAGCAGACAGCGATGTAGGCCAGTTTTGTAACAGCAGACGGCGCTGAAGGCGAGTTTTATAAAGCAGACGGCGCTGTAGGCTAGCTTTGTAACAGAAGACGGCGCTGTAGACTAGTTTTGTAACAGCAGACGGCGCTGTAGGCTAGCTTTATAAAGCCGAGGCGCTATAGGCTAGTTTTTTAAAGCAGACGGATATCTAGGCTCGTGTTTAACAGTAGACGGTGCTCTAGGCCAGTGTTTCCCAACCCTGTTCCTGGAGGCACACCAACAGTACATATTTTGGATGTCTCCCTTTTCTGACCCATTAACTTCAGGTGTTGGAGTCTCTTCGGATGTTATGATGAGTTGATTCAGGTGTGTTTGATTTGGGAGAGGTTGAAAATGTGTACTGTTGGTGTGCCTTCAGGAACAGGGTTGGGAAACACTGCTCTAGGCTATTTTTTACAGCAAATGGCGCTAAATGCTAGTTTTAACCAGCAGACGGTTCTCTAGGCCTGTTTTAAACAGCAGACAGCACTCTGTACTAGTTTTGTAACAGCGGACGGTGCTCTAGGCTAGTTTTGTAACAGGAGACGGCGCTCTGTTCTAGTTTTGTAACAGCAGACGGCGCTCTGTTCTAGTTTTGTAACAGCTGACGGCGCTCTAGGCTAGTTTTGTAACAGCTGACGGCGCTCTAGGCTAGTTTTGTAACAGCTGATGGCGCTCTAGGCTAGTTTTGTAACAGCTGACGGCACTCTAGGCTAGTTTTGTAACAGCTGATGGCGCTCTAGGCTAGTTTTGTAACAGTGAACGGAGCTCTAGGCTAGTTTTGTAACAGCAGACAGAGCTCTAGGCTAGTTTTGTAACAGCAGACGGCGCTCTAGGCTAGTTTTGTAACAGCAGATGGCGCTCTAGGCTAGTTAACAGCAGACGGCGCTGTAGGCTAGTTAACAGAAGATGGCGCTGTAGGCTAGTTAACAGCAGACGGTGCTCTAGGCTAGTTTTTATAAGCAGATGGCTAGTTTGTAACAACAGACGGTGCTCTAGGCTTGTTTTAAACAGCAGACAGCACTCTGTACTAGTATTGTAACAGCAGACGGCGCTCTAGGCTAGTTTTATAAAGCAGATGGATATCTAGGCTAGTGTTTAATGGTAGACGGTGCTGTAGGCCTGTTTTAGGCTAGGCTAGTTTTTAACAATAGACGGCGCTCAAGACTAGTGTTTAACAACAGGCGGCGCTCTAGGCTAGTTTTTATAAGCAGATGGCGCTCTAGGCTAGTTTTTAACAGCAGACGGCGCTCTAGGGTAGATTTTAACAGCAGATGGCGCTCTAGGCTATTTCTTAACAGCAGACGGTGCTCTACGCTAGTTTTTAATAGCAGCTGTAGGCTAGTTTTTGACGACAGATGGCGCTCTAGACTAGCCTAACACAGATTCACAGAATTCACAAGATGGAAAATGCTTGTAACAGACAAACGAATCTGTACAGAGCCCTCCTCCACAGAAGTGCATTGCTCTAAAGACTGATGATTGGCTATTTTCATTGGAAGGCGGGACTTCGTTTACTATGGCGGCCATAAGGAGCATTGCAATTTTCCCAATTCATAGTAATGCCTGTAAAAAGTCTCCATATATGAAGTGTTTGCTCTGCCCCTGCGCTGAGCTCTCACCTGCTTCATCATAGGATGCCGTCAGTTTCTCCAGAATCTCTCGGTCCATGTTGAGGATCTGCTGTCGGAGTATGGCCTGCCGGCTGACTACGCTGTTCTCCTTCTGCCGCTCATAGCGCTGGAGCTGCTGACGCAACATGACGGGCAGATGAGCCTTAGCATACTCTGCTGCTGCCTGGGAAACACACCAAAATTAAACATTTCAGTGCAATGACACTATACTTCATGTGTTCCATATACTGACTAATTTCTCAATTCATGATTTCATAAAGGGGTCTAATTATGTAAAAATCGCTTTTATAAGGGGTTTGTGTCAGTAGTGTGTTAATATATCCAGCCTATAATTGTAAAAATGTATTAATTGTATGTTTTTATAATCAGACTTGATAAAAACAGTCTGCAGAAACACAAGTGTGTGTTTCTGCAAGTGTCATCAGATGAGGAAAGCCCCGCCCACTAGTGACCATCTCCCCCTCTGCCACTATGCTGACACACAAGCATCAGTAGCTCCGCCCTCTTCTGAAAAGAGCACAATCTCATTTGCATTTAAAGCGGCAGTCACGAAAACACCACATTTTGTATCAAAGCCTGAAAGGGTCAGTTTCAGAGACTTAGAAAACATTATCTGTGTGCTATTTTGAGCTGAAACTTCTCACACACACACACACGCTCAGAGACTTATTTTATCTTATCTTGTCTTGTAAAAAGGGGCATAATAGATCAAATTTATATAACAATAGCAACAAAACATGCAAAAACTTTATCAGTGGCCTAGAAGCACAACTATTTCTGGTTCCCCCCCAAATTCCTGTGTGTCAGTCGGCAAACTTTTCTTGTGATTAATTGCTAAAGATTTTATCATCACGACATTGAGCTAACTGCTTTAATATGTATAATTACAAAACCTCTGTGTGTTGCTTTATTGTATACACATGTTCAGAGTAAATAATCATTTTAAACAAATTAAATTGCAAAAGTATTATAAAATACTATATAAAGTATATAAAAGTATAATAGGTAACACTTCAATAAAGTCTCATTAGTAAATGATATCAATGCATTAATGGTGCATTAAAAATGCCATAATAAAAACACCATAACATGTTTGCAGATATTTCAGAAACATGCTCAGTGAACTTTCTTGTGTGAAAAACAGTGCTGAAGTCAGATATTCTGCTTTGAAAATGTGTGTTACGTGCTGGAATGCTGTCTTTGTTTTGGTCTCTTTAACCCACCCAATGCCAGTTTAGCCAATTATATCTCAGCACTCCGGGTTGCCTTGGTGGAAAACAGCGTATTTCATTCATTCTGTCATTAAGGCTCTCAAAGCGTGCGCCCATGACTGAAATGCCACTTCCGCATTTCAGACAGTGGCAGACTCTGAAATGAGAGGCAGATTCGGAGTTCCACATGAGGTTATTAATTAGCAAATAATATAAATATTACAAGTGTATACATTAGGTGAGCAGGTTACATTGTAACTCTGTGTCCTAACAACACGCTACGTGATGAGATATGCAGTGATGAGCAAAAGGGCTGTTTGCACCAGGCAGAAATGTAAATACAGCCATTCAGAAGCACAAAATAGTGCACTCACTGCGCTCCAGCGAAATGGTAAGGTTTATAATCTAATTAATACGTATTAAATCTTTTGAACATTATTAAATGTACCTGCTGTACTGATGTACTGATGTGCTTGTTTGCACTGAGCCACAGCTCTAAAGTTCAATCTCATACGGTTTATTTTATTTTATTTTCCAGATC
Source organism: Danio aesculapii (assembly GCF_903798145.1). Taxonomy (NCBI): domain Eukaryota; kingdom Metazoa; phylum Chordata; class Actinopteri; order Cypriniformes; family Danionidae; genus Danio; species Danio aesculapii. The sequence goes on from NC_079449.1 coordinate 43,784,821, forward strand.
TGAGGTGAACTATCTGCCGCTGCTTTCAGTATATGGCAAAAAATGTCATGTAAAATGGCATTAAAACTCACATTGTTAGCATTTAACACTGAATAAAGCACATGAGGCGTACCTGAGCTGATCATTGTCAGTTTTCTGTTGTTCAGCTGTGAGAAACAGAAGCCGTTTCTAAGATATATATTTCAGGTGTTGGTTAGGACAAAAACTCCTTTTAATATGGAAAATATTCCTTCTATCGGGTGCCGTTGCTTTAATTTAGAGCAGACTTAAATCAGCCTTTAGGCTCACTACACACTGCTGTTGATGTCATCAATCTGGCAACCTGCGTTTCCATGTGTTTTGAAGCAGGCGTGCAATAACTAGTTCAACCACTGGGTGTCAAACTTACACACGGCACCTTTAAAATCAACAATGCGAAAAAGGCAGATTCATTACAGTGACTATTAGTTAATGTAAACTCCATTTACTAAAATGATTATGAACTGTAATCAGATTATGACTACGATTTTAACATTGGAATTTTAGATTAATAAACGCTTTTTTAGTTCTCATTAAATGAACTAATGTTAATTATTAGCTCCTTATTGAACAGTTTTACCGTACAACAGCCCGATATATAGTCACAGAATTAAATTTTTTAACCTGAAAATATGAATGTCTGAACTATTAAACAATTAAGTGTCCAAGCATTTCCCTCTGTTATGAACACTTCAAATACAACGTGAATATTCTTAAAAAGCAAAGTATAAAAAATAAATAATCCACACTATTTTGAAGTGACCAAGATATCAATATTGCGCATGTTTATTATCACCATACATTGAATATCGGTTTATGTCTAGTGTGAAGATGCCTTCAAGACCTCACACGGTTTAAAGAAAAGCGTTGTGTTGTCCATTTAAACCCTGGTAAATATCGCTGTAATGGCCTGACATGAGATCCTCCCTCAGTGCAAAGGACTGACTAACCTCACAGGAATATTAATCACACACACACACACACACACACACACACACACACACACACACACACACACGCATCAGTGCGGGAAGAGTGAGAGACTGAATCCAGCCGACAGACGGAGAGATGCTGAGCACGTTTGTCAGATCTCTGCTCATTCGGTATCCACAATGACAGAGAGCAATACACATAATAAAATAATATTCATAGACATTACTCTGTTCCAGGGTCAGCACTGCAGTATTTCTCTTTTCTAAGGGGTTTAAACACAGTTGTGTGGCAGCAGTGTGTGAATATAACCTGCCTTGATAAAAACAGCCTGCAGAAACACTTTGATTGACATTCTCCCTTTGTATGATGTCATCAGAGGGGGAAAGCCCCGCCCACTAGTGACCATCTCTCCCTCATTAGCATAAACAGCATCCCTGAGTGAGAAGCAGCCGTCTGTCCATCAGCCATTAGAGTGTTTGAGTTGCTGAAGATAATGTCAGCATAGACTAAGAAGATTATAGATGTGGAGTTTTAAATGAACAGTGACAGGAGCGACATAGACTGACACAAGCATGAAGCACACACTGACATTTTCACACAGATAACGTTAGTCTTGTTTTTCAATCTGCCACTATGCTGACACACAGGCATCTGTAGCTCCGCCCTCTTCTGATAAGAGCACAATCTCATTAGCATTTAAAGTGACAGTCAGCAAAACGCCACAATTAGGATCAAAGCCTGAAAGGGTCAGCTTCAGAGGGTTAGAAAACATTATCTGTGTGCTATTTTGAACTGAAACTTCACACACACACACACGCACACACACGCACACACACGCACACGCACGCACACACACACACACACACACACACACACACACACTCTCTAGGGACATCTTGTAAAAACAGGCATAACAGGTAACAGGTTAAAAGTCAGTATGAAATGAAAATGTACAGTGTTTATTCTGCTAGTGAACATTGTTTTTCTTTAGGTGAATAATTAATCTGTGCAAGTTAATTCGCTGTAAACTACTGTTTGTTTGGTTATCTTCAATCAAAGACTGACCGTTTGGTTCTGCGTTTGGATTGGCTCCATTTCTGATGACGCTTCAGCCACAATATTCTTAAAACTTCCGTGAAGTGCTTTGAAATGTGCAATTTTTTTTATTCGATGTCAAATGTGAGCCCAACATGAAGGCAGGGCGGGACATAGTGGAGCCCCTCCCCTTTAAAAACAACAGCCAATAGCGTTTTGTTTTCTCGCAGCTCTGATAGTGAGAGTGGTTGAGGCATCAAATGAAAAGGAAACAAGAAGCATCTTAAAGAGGGCGGGGCATGTCAGATACTTGAGAGGATTTGATTGGTCAGAGGATTTGATAAGAAACTAAAGTATGAGGTAAAATAAATAAAAAATCCTTGATCCATTTAGGCAGAAGCCCGTTTAGCAGAACTGCAGGATGAACTCTGGATGTTTATTCATTCATTTTCAGCTTAGACTTTTTATTAATCAGGGGTCGCCACAGCGGAATGAACTGCCAACTTATCCAGCATATGTTTCACACATTCCCCTCCAGCTGCAACCCATCACTGGGAAACATTTATACACACAATCATTCACACTTATACACTACGTACAATTTAGCCTACCCAATTCACCTGTACCGCATGTGTTTGGACTGTGGGGGAAACCGGAGCACCCGGAGGAAACCCACATAAACACAGGGAGAACATGCAAACTCCACACAGAAATGCCAACTGACCCAGCCGAGACTCGAACCAGCGACCTTCTTGCTGTGAGGCGAAGGTGCTACCCACTGCGCCACCGTGCAGCCCTGGATGTTTATATCAGGTTTATTTCTTCTATCTTCATCATCGGTTGTTTGTGGTTACCCCATACCTGAACACACCAATCATCATTAGATATGTGGTTGTCCTACCCCTGAACACACACACACACACACACACACACACCAATCATCATCATTTATGTGCCCCAGTTCCCCCACAACACACACCAGAGCAGATCCTATAGGTGAGTTACATCAAATAATGTCACAGTGTTGTAACAGTGGTTAGCACTGTCGCTTCACAGCAAGTAGGTTGCTGGTTCGACTCCCAGCTGGGTAAGTTGGCGTTTCTGTGTGGAGTTTGCAAGTTCTCCCCGTGTTGGTGTGGGTTTCCTCCGGGTGCTCCGGTTTCCCCCACAGTCCAAACACATGCGGTGTAGAGAAATTGATGAACTAAATTGGCCGTATTGTATGAGTGTGTGTGTGTGTGAATGCGAGAGTGTACCGTTTCCCTGTACTGGCTTGCAGCTGGAAGGGCATCCGCTGTGTAAAACACATGCAGGAATAGTTGGCGGTTCATTCCGCTGTGGCAACCCCAGATTAATAAAGGGACTAAGCTGAAAAGAAAATGAATCCATTATGGTGTTTATTTATAATGCCATTATTGAACACACACACACACACAACCAAACGCATGTAGTGAATAACAGCCCCTCACACCAGTCTTATTTCTTCTGCAACAGTGGTGTCCACATTTGCCATCTGTTGCCGTTTATGTCTTTTTCTGAAGAACACTTCTGTATTTTCAGCCATCGCACCTGATGACCTTCAGTCTGGATGAACCGTAAGGGATGTTTTGACCCTTCCTACAAAACACCGATAATCTGGGGATGTTTTTGTGGAGACGTGTCTGTGTGTTTTGGGACTGAGTGACCCAGAAGGTGGAAAACTTCACGACATTCACCCTCACAGGAGCTCTTTGTCTATTTACAGTCAAGTAAAAAAAGGACAATCAATTATTTATACAGTATATATGAGCAATATCACACGAGTTGCAGTGCAATATTGCTGTATATCGGCACTGCTGGGGCACTAAGGCAGAGTTCTCAAGCCAAAGTATGCGTCACAGCAGTGCTGATATATAGCCATATCACACTGCTACACATGTGATATTGCTCATATATACTGTATATATATATAATTAGTTTATTTATTTATAAGGATGTGTGTATTATCACAGTAAAACACAAGGATTGAAGCACAGAATACGCCAAATCTTGAGAAAAGCCATCACAAAATCAGTCACTGTAGGCTGCAAATATATGCATTTTAAAAATGTCCCTGTAAAACACTGGACAGCCTGATCACGATCCAGCAATCTTCTTCAAAAGCTAAAACATTACAATAATGGCTTCACGAGCGCGAGTAAATGAAGCCAGAAACTCTATTTTTGGATGAACTATTTCTTGCAGTTCTCCAGCCCACTGGAAGATTTTCAGCTCACTTCACGTGTTATTGATTGAGATCAGAAGAAGTCCATCCCTCTGACAGATGAAAATATTGAGTGCATATGATTGTATTTATCAGGACACGAGGGCCCGTCTGAATCTCCTGGAGTCGATCCTGCTGCGGCCTTCCTTTCATCCTCTGATGTAAAACGGATTTGCAGAACTTTAATCAGAAGCAACCTGCTAACACACTTGTTTTTGTGAATTGTGGGGACATTCCATAGGTTTCCGTTATTTTTCTACTGCACAAACTGTATTTCTATTGCCTTAACCCCACCATACCCCTAAACCCAACGCTCACAGGAAACTGGAAAGTTTTACTTTCTGTAGGATTTATAAGCTTTTGGAAAAACAAGGACGTCGCCAACGTCCTCATAATTCAACACCTTCTTGTAACACCTGTGTCATTAATCACATTTGTGTCCTGATATGTCACAATAACACACACACACACACACACACTGGTTTTGGTGGTTTACGAAGACAAAAATTGTATAATGACGTACTCTATTGAGTTGTTGGTGTTTTTTTGACCTTGTAAATCACCATTATTGTAATGTTTTAGCTTTTTAAGAAGATTGCGGGATCGTGATCAGTCTGTCCAGTGTTTTACAGGGACATTTTTAAAATGCATATATTTGCAGCCTACAGTGACTGATTTTGTGATGGCTTTTCTTTTCTTTGGGGTATTTTGTGCTTCAATCCTTGTGTTTTACAGTGATAATACACACATCTTTATAAATAAATTATATATACAGTATATATGTAACGAATGTGGTAGATTACCATTCATTAGTCCACCAGAGGGAGCTCTCTCTCGAATATTGACTGGGTACTTCCTCGGTGGTACTTCCTGGCAGCCACCATATATAAGCACACTATTTATGTCTGTTCTTTGCGAAGTATTGCCAGTTCCACTGCCTTACCAAGCGGTTTCCCACTGTTGTGTTATGACCTTTACGATTACGCCTTTGTTTTATGTTTGCTGTTTACTTGATAAACCTCCAGCGTTTGGATTCAATGAGCCTCCATGTCTTCACCTACGGCTCCCTCACAATATATGAGCAATACCACATGAGTAGCAGTGTAATATGGCTGTATATCAGCACTGCTGTGAGGCATACATTGGCATCAGCTGGAAGGGCATCAGCTGTGTAAATCATATGCTGGAATAATTGGCGGTTCATTCCGCTGTGGCAAGCACACACATACACACAAAAACCGCTTGACACGCCAGCACATATACATACACATACATGCATACACACGCAAATACATTACACATCTACACACAAATTTACATATAAACGGAAATAAACGCAAATGTGCACAACCACACACACATAACCACGCATGTGCAGTCACACACAAACAACTACACACACATACACACAAACACAAAAACAAATCTACATACACACAGAAATAAACACAAATACACACAAAACCACGCATGTGCAGTCACACACAAATCAACAACTACACACATACACACACACAAAAACAAATATACATACACACAGAAATAAACACAAATGTGCACAACCACACACACATAACCACGCATATGCAGTCACACACAAATCAACAACTACACACACATACACAAACACAAAAACAAATCTACATACACACAGAAATAAACACAAATGTGCACAACCACACACAAAACCACGCATATGCAGTCACACACAAATCAACAACTACACACACATACATTTACACACAAATATGCACAAATACACACAAATACAAATATACATACACACAGAAACAAACACAAATGTGCACAAATACACACAAATAAGCAAACCACGCATACACACCGATGCAATCATACACAAATACACACAAACACACACACTGTACGTACACATACAAACCGTTGGCTTTTTATTATGATTTCTTGTATCCGTTATGTTGGCTGGAGCTGTAGAAGATGGATCTAAAGCGTCTGCAGCAGCTGCGTTTCACCTTCTCCAAACTCTGAGGAATTCACTCCGAGAGCCAAACATGTGCTGGGCAGAAACTTTAAGCCTCTTCATCTTCAGAGAAACGCTCAAGTTTTGCGTGGAAAATGAGATCTAACAACTGAGGATGCAGGATCCCAATAACTATGAGATGAGACACGCAATGGTCTTTCCAGCTCAAATAAACCACATTTCTGAAACTTTCCGGCTCAAGTTTTAGATTTCAATATTTTGAAATGAAGGAAGACAAAGATAAAAAAATGACAGAATTATTAAATAATATATTTGATTTTTTTATGTCGAACATATTCATACATGTCAGATATTTATATTATTTTATTTATTATATTTATTTTACTATTCATTTTTATTAAATATTATTATTCATTCATTCATTTTCTTTTCAGCTTAGTCCCTTTATTACTCTGGGGTCACCACTGCGGAATGAACCGCCAACTTATCCATATGTTTTACACAGCGAATGCCCTTCCAGCTGCAACCCAGTACTGGGAAACATACACACATACAGACATATTTTAGCTTACCCATTTCACCTATACCGCATGTCTTTGGACTTGTGGGGAAAACCAGAGCACCCAGAGGAAACCCACACGAACACGGGGAGAACATGCAAACTCCACACTGAAATGCCAACTGACCCAGCCGAGGCTCGAACCAGCGACCTTCTTGCTCTGAGGCAATCATACTACCCACTGTGCCACCGTGACGCCCTATTATTTATTATATTTAGTAATATTTAATATATTATTCAACTATCTGAATGAGCGAGTTTGAGCTACTTGCAGTAAGTTAGCATTACAGGTATTACCGGTGTAGCGGAAACTCCAGTGAAAAAAACTCGACACAGAGAAACACCACTGCCAGCTAATGTTTCGGGACTGTATAATTCAGACTGAACCAGGAATTTTCCCAATGGTTATTTGATGTATTTGCTGTGGAGTTTATCCAGCCTTCCTGCAACGATGAATGAGCCACACACAAACACCATTACAACTTTGCTGTACACATACACACACATCTACTCTGCTCATCTACTCGCAGCAGATGTGACATTATGCCCACCAAACAGGCAAATATGCTGCTGTAGAGCGATCCATCTCATGGGTCAACTAGTTTGTAACATGATGCATCAAACTAAAAACAAAAGTTCTTAAATGTCGCTTTTACGTCTGCCGTTGGTGCACGTTTGCTGTATTTTGTTAAGTCAGGAGGCTTTAAAATTGTCAATAATCATCATCCTGGTGTGCAGAAGCTTTAACACCCACACTCATTATCCACACACTCCCACACGACGCTTGCTAAACGCTCAGACTCTCGCCCACACGTCATCAACAGCTCACACGTGCTCATCTACATGCACACACTCACCCACACACTCACCAGGCCTGGAATCACACAGAGGGCTGCACAGTCTGCGATCATCACAACGCACACTGCAGCAACCCTGCAAGTGCAATTAAAACCATTACACACTAAAGCACTGCAGGTTCATATCAGTGTGCAGTAAAGCTCTGAGATCTTAAATTTGACCTATTATGCTCTTTTTTACAAGATTTAAAACAAGTCTCTGATGAGTGTGTATGTGAAATTTCAGCTTAAAATGCCCCTCAAATAATGCTATATAACTCTCTAAAACCTGACCCTTTCAGGCTTTGATCCTAATTGTGGCGTTTTGGTGACTGTCGCTTTAAATTCAAATGAGAATGAATGTGATGCAAGTTGCTTTGGATAAAAACGACTACTAAATGTATACATGTAAATATGCCAAATGGCCTGCTATACTCTATATACACTATAAAATGTTTACTGTATTTTGTGATTTTGTTTTTTACATATATGCTTTTGCATTGCATTATGGGAACTTGATGTTTTTGGTTTTTTTCTTTTTGATGTTTAAATGTAAAATTATTACAAAAACCTTGTAATAAACTGCCAGTATTTTACTATTATACGGACTTTGTAAAATATTTCTTTTACAATATACTATTTCAAACTACTAAAATGTCAATAAGAGTCACTTTGTTAAACTGTAGAGTTGAATTTTCAACATAAAAAGTCGACAGAGCAGAGATCGACATCTCATAATGCAATTCACAACCACAAATAAATGTGTGCACTTTATTAGGTACACCTGTCCAACTGCTCGTTAACGCAAATTTCTAATCGGCCAATCACATGGCAGCAGCTCAATGCATTTAGGCATGTAGACATGATTAAGACGATCTGCTGCAGTTCAAAGTGAGCATCAAAATGGGGAAGAAAGAGGATTTAAGAGACTCTGAACGTGGCATGGTTGTTGGTGCTAGATGAGCTGGTCTGAGTATTTCAGAAACTGCTGATCTACTGGGATTTTCACACACAACCATCTCTAGGGTTTACAGAGAATGGTCTGACAAAGAGGAAATATCCAGTGAGCGGCAGTTCTGTGGGCGCAAATGCCTTGTTGATGCCAGAGGTCAGAGGAGAATGGCCAGACTGGTTCCAGCTGATAGAAAGGCAACAGTAACTCAAATAAGCACTTGTTACAACCGAGGTCTGCAGAAGAGCATCTCTGAACACACAACACGTCCAACCTTGAGGCGGATGGGCTACAGCAGCAGAAGACCACACCGGGTGCCACTCCTGTCAGCTAAGAACAGGAAACTGAGGCTACAATTCACACAGGCTCACCAAAACTGGACAACAGAAGATTGGAGAAACGTTGCCTGGTCTGATGAGTCTCCATTTCTGCTGCCACATTCGGATGCTCGGCTCAGAATTTGGCATCAACAACATGAAAGCATGGTTCCATCCTGCCTTGTATCAACGGTTCTAGCTGGTGGCGGTGGTGTAATGGTGTGGGGGATATTTTCTTGGCACACTTTAGGCCCATTAGGACTAACTGGGCATTGTGTCAACGCCACAGCCTACCTGAGTATTGTTACTGACCATGTCCATCCCTTTATGACCACAGTGTCTCCATCTTCTGATGGCTACTTCCAGCAGGATAACGCACCATGTCATACGGTATGAATCATCTCAGACTGGTTTCTTGACCATGACAATGAGTTCACTGTACTCAAATGGCCTCCACAGTCACCAGAGCTCAATACAATGGAGCACCTTTGGGATGTGGTGGAACGGGAGATTTGCATCATGGATGTGCAGCCGACAAATCTGCAGCAACTGCGTGATGCTATCATGTCAATATGGAGCAAAATCTGAGGAATATTTCCAGAACCTTGTTGAAGCTACGCCATGAAGGATTAAGGCAGATCTGAAGGCAAAAGGGGTCCAACTTTGTTCTAGTAAGGTGTACCTAATAAAGTGGGCGGTCAGTGCATGTAACCTGATATACAAATTATGGAAGTGTATCAGCCAGTATTGTCATTTATTGCTTTGCACCAGTCTTGCTTTTGCCTGTGTGAATGAAAATAACAGATTTCTGGAAATAATAGCTTTGTTTAAAGGAAACTTTAAACTGTGAAACATGCTGCATATTTTAAAAATGGCACCAATTTGATTTCTCACATCACGATTACTTGGTATTGCTGCCAAGTGCTTCTGTTCAGGTCAAATTACATAAACTTGAACAGCCGGTTTTTCCTTCGACACAATGAAACTGAAATCTGCCGACTTAAGAATACAAACAGTGCTCACGTAGAGCAAAAACAAACGGTAGTTACTCTCATTAAGAGCGGTGCTTTAAAAACTAAATCTTGAGTTTGCATGTTCTTCCCGTGTTAGCGTAGGTTTCCTCCGGGTGATTAACTAAATTGGTCATAGTGTATGAGTGCGTGTGTGTGTGTGCTTGAATAAGTGTGTATGGGTGTTTCCCAGTACTGGGTTGCAGTTGGAAGGGCATCCGCTGTGTAAAACATACGCTGGAATATCTGATGGGTCATTCCGCTGAGGCAACCCCTGATAAATAATGACTGAGCTGAAGGAAAATTAATAAATTAATAAACATTTGTGCATTTAGCAGATAATCAATAACCCAAAGTGATATTTGTTAATTATACAGCCTTCAAAACGCTCACATTACATATACTACAGGGCTCTTGAATGCTTAATTCTGATTGGCTGATGAACATCCTAATGGCCCGTTTCCACAGTCAAAAGCTACCTAAAAGCGAACCGTACTGTACCACTTTTTGGTTACCCTTTGCAAAGGTTTCGTAAATCTTTCCGTAAATCAAGTACGAAAAGGCGGAGCTAGACGCACAACGGGACGCTATTGGTTTTACAGAGATATGACACTCGCTCCTGCAACAAGCCAGGAGAATGAAAACAAAGAAACCGCCATTTTTAAAACACAGCCAAGACATTACTACAGTGGCCGAGAAAGCTTAACGTGCTGCAATTTAAGAAAGCACATGCAGTTACAAAAAAACACCAGCAAATACTGAAACAATCTTCATCCATTTGACAGCACACGTGTTGCAAATCGGTCACAACACGCGTGTTTCTTCAGTTGTTTGTGTTGCGACCAATTTGCTGCGCGTTTCTTCACTTGTTTGTTCTCGGCCACCGTACATTACACTGTAATAATATATACATATAATAACAAGCAATGGTCCACCCGAGCTCAAACAAACCTTGTTGTAGTCTTGATGAACAGCAACAAAGCAAGGAAGAACAAAATCTGCCTTGTCTTGTTTTTGTTTTACGAGGTCATCTAAAAGTGCAAGCGGTTTCACTTTCTCCAGAGAGCTCGCGATCACTCGCCTGATTAAGCTGATGATAATAACGTGTGCGTGATAATTGAAGCGCTTCTGACATCCGATGCTTTCAGAAACGGACAAACGCGAGAGGAAAGCGCAAAAAAACAAAGGACAAATGATGATGAACTGCCATGTTTAATTATCATCATCACCTTTTGGACTATTATGAACTGGGACTGACAGAATTACTCTCCAACAGAGGTTACATGTGCTGGTGAAGATTAAATACACAGATGAAAGGTTTACACTGACTGTGGGCTATGTTTGGTGTTGTTTTTGAACCAAAATACGGACTAAATACATGCTGTGTGTAGTTTTACTGTAATTGGTAACATATCGGAGACTGTGAGGGTCTGTTTGTGTTCATATGCAGCATTTATAACATTAATTGTAATTTATTATTTAGGAGTTGGCTGTCTGGTGCAGTCACAACAACCTGGAGCTCAACACGCTCAAAACAGTGGAGATGATAGTGGACTTCAGGAGAAACCCCCCTGCTCTCTCCCCACTGAGCATCATGGACAGCATTGTGGCAGCAGTGGAGTCATTCAGGTTCCTGGGCACCACCATCTCTCAGGACCTGAAGTGGGACACTCACATTGACTCCATTGTCAAAAAAAGCTCAACAGAGGCTGTACTTTCTTCATCAGCTGAGGAAGTTCAACCTCCAAAAAGAGCTGCTGAAACAGTTCTACACCTCCATCATTGAATCAGTCATCTGCACGTCAATAACTGTCTGGTTTAGCTCAGCTACTAAATACGACCGCCAAAGACTACGTTGAATAGTTCGGACTACTGAGCGAATCACTGGTACAACCCTTCCTACTCCCCAAGTACTATACTTATCCAGAGCGAGCAGAAGGGCTGCCAAAATCACTCTGGACCCCTCACACCCAGCACACTGCCTCTTTGAACTGTTACCTTCTGGTCGACGCTACAGAGCACTGCGCACCAGAACAGCCCGACACAGAAACAGTTTCTTCCCTCAGGCAATCCATCTCATGAACACTTGATAATAATTGTGGAACCAACATCACTACTTGCTATACACTTTTATACACATATACACTTATTTAACAACACACTTTACATGCCAATTTGCACATAACAGCAGCACATATAATGTTGTATATAGTAATAAACATGTACATACACTTGTCAATCTGTATATTTGCACTCACTACTTCTATTTTTTTAAATATATATTTATTATCTGTTTTTTGTCCTGTCTCTGTAATCCTGTTGCACTGTAGAAGCTCTGTCACCAAAACAAATTCCTCGTATGTGTGAACATACCTGGCAATAAAGCTCTTTCTGATTCTGATAATCGCAAACATTACAGTAGGCTATTTTTATTATTGATCTGCAGTTATAATCAAATGATGTTCATAGAAAGGTTAGTAATGAACATTTATACACCAGTATTTGTGTGTTTAAAGCATCTGAGAAGACCCGTACAGCTTTACTGTGAAAACTCCTCGAGCAACAATGACATCTACTGAAACTTCCTATTGGTACCCTTTTGGCAGTGGAAACGCAAGCCTCATAAAGGTGACCCGTACCACTGAGTGGAACCGGGCCATAGGGTGTGTGGTTATATTCAAATAAACACACAGCTAAAATCGTTCAGGCACTATCACAATACTGTGATAATTATGATATGTATCATAATACATATAATAACAGTGCTATTATATGTATTATAACACTTATTTCACAGTCACTGTATGTGATTACAAAATATGTAAATATATGTAAATAAAATGTTTTAAAAAGGCAAAAAAAGTTTAGAAAGACAGTTTTCATTAAAGTTAAAGCCGGAGATTCTTATTTATTTGTGTGTGTTTGTGTGATTTTGTCTTGCGGTGTAAAAGGTTTTATAGCTGGCAAGTAAAAATTGACCAGGCAAGCATTGAGCCTTAAATGTGTACAGACCTCAGGAAAGCAAGAATAAAAAATGGTTACTCTTTTCTTATGTCTGGGTCATTTTAGAAACTTCAAGATGAAAAAAAATATATAAATATATATATATATATATATATATATATATATATATATATATATATATATATATATATATATATATAAAAATTTCCAGCAGCTAAAATGGATAACATGTCATTTTGACCCTCAAGTCAACAGAAGTGCTAAAGTTATAGCTCACCCAAAAATGAAAATTTACTCTTTTCTTCCCAAAGGGGTTTTAACCCTTTAAGAGTTTTTTTTTTTTAATCTGTTGAACACAAAAGACGATATATTGAAGAATTCTCTGAAACCACTGACCTCTATAGTAGGAAAAACAAATACTATGAAAGAAGTCTTTAATTTCCGACATTCTTCAAAACATCTTCTGTGTTCAACAGAATAAAGAAACTCAGAAATGTTTGAAACAAAAAAATGGAGGGTAAATGATGACAAAATGTTCCTTTTTTGGTGAACTATAGCTTTAAAGACCCATGTTGAAGAGGTCATAAACTACACAAACACACACACACACACATGTTTACATCTCCTCAGCGTGGCTGAAAACCTTGTTGACTTCCATAGCATGAAAAATAAATAAAATGAAAGGAGTTATTTCCGACATTCTTCAAAATATCTTCTTTTATGTTCAACAGAAAAAAAATGAAACTCTTAAAGGGTGAGTAAACGGAGTAAATCTTCATTTTTGTGTATACTATCCCTTCATAGAAAAAAAGAGGTCATAAACTACTGCAGCAGGGGTGCTCAAGCCTGTCCTGGAGATCTACCTACCTGCAGAGTTCAGCTCCAACCCTGCTTAAACAAACCTGAACTCATTAACCTAATTAGGACCTGATTAGCACTTGATGATAATAATTACAGGCAGGTGTGTTTGAACAGGGTTGGAGCTGAACTCTGCAGGAAGGTAGATCCCCAGGAGAAGTGTTGGTCACCCCTAAGTTACACTACACACAGACAAAGATGTGTAACGTTACCTCTCCTCCGTGTCCGTCGTAGATGCTGAATATGGCGGGGTGGCTGCGGTTGCGAGTGTCGGTGAGGATGTGGAAGCGGTCCTCCATGTGCTCTCTGCGGCCCTGGATGGAGTATACGGCCGCGGCGCCGCTCCGGAGCTGCCAGGTGTTGGAGAGCTGCTCCTCCGGCGGCCCGTCCCGCGGCTGCAGCGGCACCGGCAGTCCCGGTCCCGCCGCCCGGCCCCTCAGCATCTGCAGCAGCCCCTGCAGCTCGCCGGTGTGGAAGATGAAGCTCCAGAGCGCCAGACTGAAGCCCAGCAGCAGCAGAGCCCCCGGCCGCAGTAGCACACAGCGCAGGGTCCTGGCCAGCAGAGACAGCAGACTCATACTGTCCACAAACACACACACTCGCGCAGAAGCTGGACTAAAGACGGCTGCACATCAGAGGCTCCTGCACTCCTCACAGCACATCAATACTCGCTTATTCTGCTTCCGAAATCATCAGCACATACTATAAATAACACGCGTATACGACGGTTTTCCCGTCAAAGGTGCTGAATTAATGCTTTCGTTAGTCTTCCTACACGGCAGCAGTGCGTGCAGGTGTTCGGCGTGTGCGCGCATGGCGCGTGCTCGCAGCTCGGTGCCGCGCTCTCGTGCTTATGTTTGTGGTGCAGGGTTGCCAAGTCCGCGGTTTTTCCCTGCTACTTAAAGGGGTAGTTCACCCAAAAATGAAAATTCTGTCATCGTTAACAAACTTCTGCTGTTACCAAACCTGTTTGAGTTTCTTTCTTCAGTTGACCACGAAAAAAGATATTCAGAAAAACTTTTCTCTTCCATATTGTTTTTCCATCTATGGAAGTCAATGGACTTTGTCTGAAATTGCCTACTTCCAGAACAGTGTTTCCCAACCCTATTCCTGAAGGTACACCAACAGTACACATTTTCAACCTCTTCCTAATCAAACACACCTGAATCAACTCATCGGAAGATTAGAAGAGACTCCAAATCCTGAAGTTAATGGGTCAGATAAGGGAGACATCCAAAATATATACTGTTGGTGTGCCTCCAGGAACAGGGTTGGGAAACACTGTTCTAGAGTAAAGTTTACTTTACTATTTTCTTTTGTACGATTTGTGATTTGATAAAAGCAGTAAGGCGGGCTTTTGTGTTCAAAAAAGGAAAAGGGCGTTGAAAGCTCTGACCAATCATAACAGAACACCAAACAGTTTGATTGGCTGTAAGTAACTGCACACTCATTCGCGAGGCAAGGCAGTTTGACTTCAGTTCAGTCAGTTTCAGCGAGTACACAGTTCATAAAATCTAGAAATATTTGCTTATTTGCTCTTTTGTGTGTTGTAGTGCTGTATTTATACCATTGTAATCTGGTAGCGTTTGCTTTGCTTTGGATTTTTTCCATGTTAATTATTGTGATGTCTTGATTGAAATACTGGAAACAGAGAAATACTGGGAAATCTCTGTAGACTGATGGCATTTCATGCTGTTCAGCCTTGTAATCTTAAAATGGGAGCAAGATTACCTGTTTTGTCATCACTTTAGACATTACGCTAGAGAATCATTCAAACACTAGCTCTAAAGTGACATTGGTGAAGTAGCAGTGGTTTCTGCTGTTCAGACCTCAGCTGCAGATGTGAATGAATGGCGGAAGAAAGTAGTTCCTTACACAGAAGGGTTTTGAGATTCTCTGTGTTTGATTTTCTTTTTTATTAACACCATTATGCCATCGAACTATTGTTCATTCATTCATTTTCTTTTCAGCTTAGTCCCTTTACTAATCAGGGGTCACCACAGCAGAATGAACCGCCAGCTTATCCAGCATATGTTTTACGCAACTTACACCTATACACTCTCACACATACACTACGGCCAAATTAGTTCATTCAGTTCACCTGTACCGCATGTGTATGGACTGTGGGGGAAACCCGAGCACCCGAAGGAAACCCACACCAACACAGGAGAACATGCAAACGCCACACTAAAACGCGGCAGTGACATTCTTGCTGTGAGGCGATCATGCTACCCACTGCGCCACCATGACACCTCAAACTGTTGTATAAACGCAATATCACACTCATAGCAGTGCAATATGGCTACATTTAGTCACTGGTGGCACTAAGGCACTCGGCCTGCAGCCTCGAACCAATGCACGCCTCCCACCAGTGCTGATACACAGCCACATCACACTTGTGTGATATTGTGTGTGTATATATATATATATATATATATATATATATATATATATATATATATATATATATATATATATATATATATATATATATATATATATGTTTATTTTTTTAATCACGTCTTATTAAAAGTGCTATAATAGGCCTACTTCTGTGTTTTTCATTTTGATAAACATACATTAGGCAAACTCATTTTACAATTCTAATGTATTTCTGTTTAAATAATAAAAAACTGCTGCTCTGTCATACTTTGTTTCTCAAAGTCACCGGCTATGAATCTCAAAGATTTAGCAACATCGTGTTTTGGGGTTTTGTCTGCAGCTTTGAATCACCTATTTGAACCTAATTATCCTGTCTTTACTGAGTTCTCGAGTCAAAACCAGACTAATATCCTTGCTTCTGCCTTACTGGGGTTTAAAATTAGAAAGAAATTCACTCAGTTTCCTTTGACAATAACCATGGAGTTTGTTTTTTCCTCATTTACATTCAGGCGCAGTTCGGGCAGCTATCGTGTGTTTTTATGTTTTTATTTATATTGTTTTAAAGAATTTGCAAATAAGAAATACTGAAAAAAACAGACAAAACAAAAACTGCAAAGATAATGCCAAAAAACTGAATAACTAAATAAAAATATAAGAAAAACGAAACGGAAGACGATCAGCTGCAAGGGTCTTTTTGACAACGTGTCGTGACATCATCAGCAGGCGCACACACGCGTGCGGAGTTCATGTGATTTTCGCGAGGAAATGCTCATTTAGTTAAATCGATTAGCGCTGAAGTAACAACGCGGTGAGTGTCGATCCAGTGTTTGTGTGTATAATAGTATAGTAATAACAATAGCGGCGATGATATCGAGAGCGTAATCCCCTTCTCACATCAGACTTCACACGTAGCCTACATCCTTAAATACACTAGCAGTTCTATAGCATTGCTGTATGTTTATTATCTGTCAGTGGAGATATTATTTTAAACTTATGACAGCGGTGACCTCTTCTGTTTGACTGATTATGATTTGCTGTGTTAATATTATGAATTTGATATTCGCACATTCAGACTTTCTCCTTAATAATATAATTTCAGAAAAGTACTTTTAAATTCTAATCAATAGGAAAATCATTTTTTGTTAAAGGACAGCTCTGTTGACAGTCAGTAAATAGTGCTAATGTTGTTTTGAAGTCATTCTTACATGCGATTTCAGACCCGATATTCAAAGTAGCGTGATAAACATTGTAGGGAGCGTTAAAATGAACGAATGTGCGAATATTTCACCTCAACTTTACCTCAATATGTTATTAATGTGTTTACTGATGTATAGGGTCTGTGTTGTTGTTGTTACAGTCATGGAGTACATGCAGGCTCCGCCATCCAGCAGCCACGGCAATATGTGAGTATTTTACTTCATAAGTGTTACTGTGTTGTTGACATGTTGTCTGTTTAAATGTTTAAAAGCATAGTTCACCCCAAAAATATTAATATTTACTATCTCTCAAGTGGTTGTAGGCCTTGGTGAGTTTGTTTTATTTCTGCCAAACCAAAAATAAACTTTAATTATTAATCAACTATGTCAATTAATAATTGACTCCCTCATTTTGTGTTTTTGATCTGCACTTTTAAGTCTTTGTTGTACTTGTGGCGTTCTCATTCCACCAAACTAAAAGCATTTAAAATATTATATATATATATATATATATATATATATATATATATATATATATATATATATATATATATATATATATATTTACAGTACATTTCTTCAAAATAATTAAAATAAAGACATTTTTCAGTCATTCATTTTCCTTCGGCTTGATTTATCAGGGGTCGCCACAGCAGAATGAACCGCCAACTATTCCAATATATGTTTTACGCAGCGGATGCCCTTCCATCTGCAACCCAGTACTGGGAAACACCCATACACACTCATTCACACACATACATTGCAGACAGTTTAGCTAACTCAATTCCCCGATAGCCCATGTGTTTGGACTGTGGGGGAAACTGGAGCACTCGGAGGAAACCCACGCCAACACGAGGAGAACATGCAAACTCCACACAGAAACCCCAACTGACCCAGCCGGGACTTGAACCAGCGACCTTCTTGCTGTGAGACCACAGTGCTGCCCTACAAAGCCATTTTTAAACAATATTATATCTTGTTTTACAAAGTATATATCTGCTTATATCTAGCCAGAGGGAAAAGCCACAAAAAACACAAGCCCTTACCTAGAAATCATGTTTATAAACTGTTCAAATATCTTTTCCACTGTTGAATTCTTGATTGCGATTCAGAAGAACCACTGATAGATATAGATATATACTGTTTTAGACGTCAAAATGATTCGCCCTCCTGTGAAATTTGTATTCTTTTTCAATTGTTTACTTTTATACAGTATTTCCTGTAATGTTTTACTTCTT
The DNA here is from genome assembly GCF_903798145.1 of Danio aesculapii. Lineage (NCBI taxonomy): Eukaryota > Metazoa > Chordata > Actinopteri > Cypriniformes > Danionidae > Danio > Danio aesculapii. The sequence continues at coordinate 43,803,321 of NC_079449.1, forward strand.
TTGGGGAAAGTCATGTTTATTTCAGCTAGAATAAAAGCAGTTTTCAAATGTTTAAAACCAATTTTAAGGCCAATATTATTAGCCCCTTTAAGAATTATTATTTTTCCAATAGTCTCCAGAACAAACCACTGTTATACAATGACTTGCCTAATTACCCTAACTTTACCCTAATTAACCTAGTTAAGCCTTTAAATGTCATTTTAAGCTGAAAACTAGCATCTTGAAGCATATCTAGTCTAATATTGAGTGCTGTCATCATGGCAAAGATAAAATCAATAAGTGATTAGAGTAAATGTGTTGAAAAGCATACTTAAGCAATGATATTTTTAAGTAAATTCAAATTTCACTGGACAACAAATAATTTTGACTTTAGCTATAGATATGAGGCATAAATATTAATTCACAACTCGGTGGCTGACTCCCTCATTCTCTTACTGTATTTCTCTGTTTATCTGTATGCTTTTTCAGTCTTTGCTGTACGTGTGGCGTTCCCATTCCTCCAAATCCAGCCAACATGTGCGTCTCCTGCTTGAGGACTCAGGTGGACATCTCTGAGGGCATCCCCAAACAAGTGACCATCCATTTCTGCAGGCAGTGTGAACGGTACGCTCTGTTTCTGTTAGCCATGTGTCGGTATAAGTTTGTGACGGTATGATAACCTTGGAAAAAATGATTTCACTGTATTGTGATTACTGCTCTGGAATATTCTCATCTTAAATGTCTGAATAATAAAAAAAACTTTCCCCCATTTAACACATTATATTTGATTTTAAGAAATATTTATATTATTTTGGAGCAGTAAATATGTCAGGCTGAATAATTATAATAAATGATTACTGCTGTCTTCATTAGTTTTAAAAACACAGATTTCTTAGCAACTTGAAAAAGCATCTTTGGATATCTTTTATTTTTTGGGATATACAGTAAAGCCACTGCACTGTTCAGCTCTACAGCATGCTGGATGTTGGTTTATAAGTGATTTGTTTCCTAAATGATAGCATTTGATGTGGAGGCTCTTATCCTGCTGGAGATACTGTTGCCTTACACTAAATTAAATAGTCATAAAAACACACACACATACAATTACGTGTACTGTAGGAACTAGTGCTGTGCCATTAATCGAAAATCAAGTTTCGATTTCGATTTTGGCTTCTAACGATTATGAAAAAGCATTAATCAAGATAAACGATTATTTCATCACATACCGCCCTCTTTCCAGTTGTACACATTTGTTGCTCTGCAAAGCTCAGTTCCACGTGAAAATGACTAAAGCATGTACTGTAATGTAACTTTTGCAGCAGGGGATGCACATCATTCATTGATGTACGTCCGAATCATTCATATTTTTAAAAGCGCGAAAGAGCACATGCTGTTGTGTGTGTGTGTGTGCGCCGCGCTTAGCCTCGGACAGGCTTGGAGACGAGCAGAGCACACACATCTAACGACATTTTAATGCGAGCGCTTTAATGGCCAAATACATGCACATTTGTGTCAGAGCGCTGTGTTTAGTGATTATTCATAATAACCCTCATTTGTGTAATAAACAAACGAGTTGAGAATCAAAAGACATGTGAAAGAGAAACCATATCAGAGTCGCACTATTCTTAAAGTGACAGCGCGCTAAATTCCTGCTGCTGCCTATTTTTATTATTAATCAAACAACAAAAGGGGAAAATCCCTCACTGCTCTTGACTGAAGGACTTTTGTAGCTGAAGTTTTTTTTCTTTCAGTGAAGATACTTAAAGCACAGTTTAAACATAACAGATTAATAACTCATCTCTAATAACTGTTATCTTTGCTATGATGTAAAGTACATAATATTTGTCTAGATATTTTTCAAGATACTAGTATTCAGCTTAAAGCAGGCATGTCCAAGCTCGGTCCTGGAGGGCCGGTATCCTGCAAAGTTTAGTTCCAACCCCAATCAGACACACCTGGGCTAGCTAATCAAGCACTTACTAGGCTTTCTAGAAACATCCGTGCAGGTGTGTTGAGGCAAGTTGGAGCTAAAATCTGCAGGACACCGGCCCTCCAGGACCGAGTTTGGACACCCCTGGCTTAAAGTGACATTCAAAGGGTTAATTAGTGTAATTAGGCAAGTCATTGTATAACAGTAGTTTCTTCTGCAGACAATCAAAATATATGTAGCTTAAAGGGGCTAATAATATTGAGCTATTAAAATAGGTCTCAAAATATTTAAAACTGCTTTTATTCTAGCCGAAATAAAACAAATAAGCCTTTCTCTAGAAGAAAAAATATTATCAGACATACTGTGAAAAATTCCTCTGTTAAACATCATTTGAGAAATATATATATATATATATATATATATATATATATATATATATATATATATATATATATATATATATATATATATATATATATATATATATATATATATATATATACATATACACACAGGAGGGTGAATAATTTTGACAAACTGATAATTGTTTTGAATAATCGTGATTACTATTATGACCAAAATAATCGTGATTATGATTTTTCCCATAGTTGAGCAGTCCTGGTAGGAACGGTATAACAGAAAATTTGAGCTGTTTTAAAACCTTGACTTTTCCAAACTGCGGTAAATCTTGAAACCGGTTATCGTCTCATGACTATTTCTGTCACTGTTCAATTCTGCAATCTATTTCAAATCAGCTACTTAATATAACGTAAGCTGCTCTTTTGTGTGGATTGTAATTAAAATACAGTCGTTGCCTGTAATGTGAAATCACTGCAGCCTGTAAAGCAAAGAAACATTTTAGTCTGTTCAATTTAATTAAATTTGATTTATTTTCGGTTGGAATTCATAATCGCCTTTAACATCATCCAATATAATTTTGTGCGTGTGTGTGTGTGTGTGTGTGTTTTTAAAAGAATTAAGCTGCGGTCACACTGCACTATTCTCCCCCTAGACTTCCATTCATACGCACGCGAATGCGTTAGAACGGAAACACAGGGTCGTGCGGCAAGTTTTGCAGCTCGCTGCGTTGGAAAGTTCAAGCTTGGTAAACTCTGACCTGCGAAATCACATCACATGATTGCGTGAGACTAATCAAGGATCAAAACACGACCTCTCTGGGCAGAAATGTAAAACATGGAGCAATCGCTCGCTTTTTAAAATCTCTAATCATCTTGTTTAATCCCGCCCCTTTTCGCAGCGCCGTACGACAATTTCACACGCACAAACTCTAGTGTGACCGCAGCTTCATCTCAGACACCACTTAGGTTTCATTACTATTTTAAAAGTATTTGTCATTGATCATTAAATAATATCAATTAAAGAAAGTGATGATCACCACACAATGTTCATTATTTCGAATTAAAATGACAACATTCTAAGTGTGTGATTATGTGCAGATATTAAAGTCTGTGTGAATTCAAAATGTACAATCTACACGGGTATTGTTCTTAAATGGCTCGTTTCCACTGACTGGTACGGTACGGTACGGTTCGGTTTGGTACGGGTCACCTTTATCAGGCTTGCGTTTCCACTAACAAGGGTACCCTTTTGGTGGGCGTGGTGTATGACAGAAAGTTTCAGTCGACGTCATTCTCGCTCGAGGAAATGTCTACAGTAAAGCTGTACGGGTCACTTACATATCATATGAGAAGCACTTCTCACAAAACAGATGCTTCATACACATAAATACTTGTGTAGAAATGTTTATTACTAATTTTTCTATAAACATGAGTTGATTATAACTGCAGATCAAAGACAGTGCGAAACAGCCTACTGTAACGTCTGTAATTATATTAAATAACTAAATAAATGAACATATATAAACACATACAGCCCCTTACAGTCTCCGATATGTCACCAACTACAGAAGAACTACATATAGCAGACATTTCGTCCGTATTTAGGTTAAAAACAACAGAAAATATAGCCTAAAGTCAGTGAAAACCTCTTATCTGTGTGTGTAATCCTCAGCAGCACATGTAGCCTCTGTTAGACAGTAATTCAGTCATTCCCGGTTCATATTAGTCCAAAATGTGAAGATAATAAGTTAGTTATACATGGCATTTTGTTCGCGTTTGCTGAAAAATAATGTGCTCTTTTTTTTTCCGGCTTCTTCTTTGTTTCTTCGCGCTTCACTCTCGCGTTTGTCAGTGTCTGACAGGATCGGGTTTCAAGCACTGGTTATTATCATCAGCTGAAGATGTTTGTTATTTCAGATATAATGTTAGACGCGCGCGAGCGCTAGCAAGAAAGCGAAACCGCTCGTGCCTCAGACTGGCTCGTAAAAAACTACAGGGCACAGGGTAAATCTGCTCTACTTGGATTTGTGGCTGTTCATCAAGATGTCGACAAGGTTTGTTTGAGCCTAGATCGACCATGGCTCGGTATTAAATGTATTTATAATTCTGCTAAAATCTCTCGCTGTGTATTTCAAACATGGCGGGTTTTTTTGTTTTCATTCTGGCTTGTTGCGTAAGCGAATGACGTATCTCTGTAAACCAATAGCGTTCAGCTGCGCGTGTGGCTCCGCCTTTTGGTACCCTTTCTCATGTTTGGTACCATTTTGAAAGGGTGCCGAAAAAAAGTGGTACGGTACAGATCGGTTCGGTATGCTTTTTGACAGTGGAAACGGCCATAAAAGCATACCGAACCGAACCGTACCACTCAGTGGAAACGGGCCATAAGGCACAGTTCACACAAAATGGAAAATTCTGTCATTATTTACTCTCTGGTTACTTGTTTCAAACCTCTATGAGTTTCTTTCCACTGTTGAACAGAAGAAAATGAAAAAGAAAATGGTGGAAACCGGTAGCCATTCACTTCAATCGTCTTTGTTTGTCCTACTATGGAAGTCGATGGTTACAGGTTTTTCAGCCTTTCATCAAAAATCTTAAATGTTCATTAGAAGAAAGAAACTCTAAAGGGTTTGAAACCGCCTGAGAGTGAGTGCATTTAAAATTTTGGGTGAACTATTCCCCATTTATCATTTGTTAGTTTGTTTTGGTAATCGTCAATCAAAGTCTGAGCCTCTGCTTCTGCGTTTGGATTGGCTCCTTCTCTGATGATGTCAGTTTGACTCTTCATGTACAATGTAATATAATGTAATGTGTATTTATATAGCGCATTTATTGTATGGCCATACCTAAAGCTCTTCACAATCATGAGGGGGGTCTCTTTACACCACCTCCAGACTGGCATCCAATTGGATGATGTGATGGCAGCCACAGGACAACGGCGCCAGTGCGCTCACCACACACCAGCTGTAGGTGGAGTGGAGAGACCGTGATAAAGCCAATTCAGTGGATGGGGATGATTGGAACGCTATGATAAGTAAGGGCTGATGGAGGGAATTTGGCCAGGACACCAGGGTTACACCTCTACTCTTTATCAGAAGTGCCATGGGATTTTTAATGACCACAGAGAGTGAGGACCTTGGTTTAACATCTCGTCTGAAAGTCGGCGCTCACTGACAGTAGTGTTCCCTTCACATTACTGGGGCATTAAGACTCACACAGACCGCAGGTTGAGCGCCCCCTGGTGGCCTCACTAACACCACTTCCAACAGCAACCTAGTTTTCCCATGTGGTCTCCCATCCAGGTACTGACCAGGCTCAGCCCTGCTTAGCTTCAGTGAGTAACCGGTTTTGTGCTGCAGGGTGATATGGCTGTGACATTTTCTAAGCCACACCCCTCTTACTGTTAGTTTGCCCTGAGGGAGTGATGCTCAAAAGAAAGCCCCGCCCTCTACTCAATATTCAGTTTTGGCTGGAAATACATCAACATGCTGAAATAAGTCTCGGTAACAGACATTTTTTTAGGGGGTTTTCACTTTTTTTTTTTCTTGGGTGTTTTGTCAGGTACCTGCAGCCTCCAGGGTCGTGGGTTCAGTGTGCCCTGGAGTCCAGGGAGCTTCTGGCTCTGTGCCTTAAGAAACTCAAGGCTTCCATGTCGAAGGTCGGTAACATACAGAACCATGATCACATTAAAAATGGTATTTGCTGAAGCTTATGATGGAATATGGTAGTGCTGCACAATATGTAGATTCAGGATATCGCAATGTGTGCATCCGTTGAGCAGGAGTCACTGCAGTTTAACCATAATAGAGTTGGTCATCTACATGTGTTTTTAAGAACTGTGACTGTATGAGCATTTTAAGAGAGTTTAAAACAGTTAGGCACAAGTAACGATGGTTTTTGGTGGTGTTACAAAGATTAATTGTATTTAATTATTATTAATTATACAATAGACTATACATGTGTTTTGCATTTGCACTGCACAAAATGTTTTTCTCTGAATTTTTGTATTGTTTCTTGTTCAAATATCAAAAATTCAAAGCTAAAGCAAGATTACTTTGCTTGTTTTAAGAAAAATATCACTTAATTTTGACTACTTAATTTCGAAAGTGAAAGGAAAACTATATTTTTAGATATTTAGACTAGCAAGACGAGACAACTCTAAGTAATTTGCATTGTGATTATTTAATTTCTGTACTTGAATCCTCTCCAAAAAAGGTAAAATCGGGTGAAACCGTATTCATATCACAATATAGATCACAGAAAAATAAAATATCTCAACATCGTGCAGCCTTAGTTTACAGTAGTATCATGATTTTGACCTAAGCTGCTAAAAAAGGATAATTTAATTTAACAGATATAAAAATAAAAAGTAGATTATTGCTTTATTGTATTTACATGTTTAGAGTAATGAAATGTTTTAAAAAACAAAAGGATGATAGTTAATGCGCTGTGAGTTAACATGAACTAATAATGAACAACTTTTGCTAACACTTAAGTTTAAGTAACAGTTTACACCATTTACTAGTGTCTTATTACCTGCCTATTATTAAGATATGAACTGTTTATGAGCACTTATAAAGTATGATCTTATTCTACATCCCTAGTCCTACCCAAAGCCCAAACCTAAACCCAACTAATTGAGCTAAACATCTTTAATTCTAAATCTTTGTGACCCAATTTTTATTTCCATAACAAGGATGAATAAATACTGTAATAAATGTATTCTTTGTTCATGTTAGTAAATACATGAACTACTACAATCGTATTGTAAAGTGTTACAGAATTATTGAATATCTGCATATGTCTACTTAACACTGGGGTTCATTTATTACCATCCAGGTGCGGCTTATTGATGCTGGCTTCTTATGGACCGAACCGCACTCTAAGAGGATCAAGATCAAGCTGACCATCCAGAAGGAGGTGTGTGTACATACTGTACAGTTGAAGTCAGGATTATTTGCTTTACTGTGTATTTTTTTCCCCAATTACTGTTTAATGGAGAGCAGATTTCTTCAACACCTTTTTAATCATAATAGTTTTAATAACTCATTTCTAATAACTGATTTATTTTATCTTTGACATGATGACAGTAAATAATATTTGACTAGATATTCTTCAAGACACTTCTATACAGCTTAAAGCTTTAAAGGCTTAACTGGGTTAATTAGGGTAAAGTTAGGGTAATTAGGCAAGTCATTGTATAACAGGGGTTTGTTCTGGAGACAATCCAAAACTAATATTGCTTAAAGAGCACCTATGGTAAAAAATCTACTTTTCAAGCTGTTTGGACAGACATATGTGCATGTATGGTGTATAGACCGTCATATTGAGGTGATATAAGCACACCCAGTGCTTTTTTTTTCAATTTAACAACATAAAAAACGGTGGACCAATTGGAGCGGTTTTCAAACCGACCGCAACTTTACGTAGGAGAGCGGTCCCCCCACCCACCAATATTGATTGACAAGCGCGTCATCATATGCTCAGTTTGTTGATTCACGTCCGCCATTTTCAGCGTGAGTCGAAGCGATATCACTAAAGGAACACCCTAGCTCTATTTTTAGATGCAAGGCTCATTGGGCTCAACACAAGATCAATATTCTCCACATTATCGCTCTAATCGGAATTATTGGTTGTATCTTTAGGTAGGTTTGCAAACATGTGTACTTCTCATCGAGTCTACCTTATACTTCAGTTGTTTGCATTTCTCTCGATCCCAGAAGCTCCCTGTGATCTTAACTAGCATGCGTTTTAGAATTCTAAACATGGGTTTCTATCAGGGTACACTCAAATCGACGGCTGGGCGCCGCGGGCCGCTGCAGAAACCTATGTTTAGAATTCAAAAATGCGTGGCGCGACGATTCGGGACACTTCATGTTTCTGCCGCGCCACAGAGAGTGTCCGGTGTGCCGTGTCGCGGCTTCGAGCGGCGCATCCGGTGCCTCAGTCAAAGTTAATTCAGTGTGCGTGGTTATTAGTTTCTGTGTACAAGCTCAGCACTTGAAACTAGCACACAGTTGGCTGTAAAACTGTACAAAGACACAAATGATTTTGTACTCTCTGCTTGGTCTGTGTCAGAGTCGTACATGTACGACTGAATGCTGTACCTCTCACTCCAGCTCGTTCTCGCAGTCTGCCTGTCAGACTCTGTTGCAAACGCAGAGCGGGTGAGCTCATGGCTCCGCCCCCTTGTTACGTTGGCGGGAAGCCGAAACTAATTTACATGTGAAGCAACACACCCATAAATCAGCGAGCTGTGGACACGCCCCCAACATGACACTTTTTAACACATTATAATAAAACAATCTGAATTGTGTTTTAAACTGAACCTAAACTGGCACACTCAGAAGAACCAAAATATTAATATTAAATCAGAAAAAAGAGGTAAACTATGTGCCCTTTAAGGGGGCTAATAATATTGACTTAAAAAATTAAAACTGTTTTTATTCTAGCCGAAATAAAACAAATAAGACTTTCTCCAGAAGAAAAAATATTATAGAAAATACTGTGAGAAATTCCTGAATCTGTTAAACATCATTTAAAAAAATTTGATAAAGGAAAAACAAAATTCACAGGAGGGCGAATAATTTTGCTCTCAACTGTAGCTGTGATTCCCTTTTTATACACTTTTTACTGCTCCGTTGCATTTTAGCCACAAGATCTTAAAAGAAAATGCAATTACAATGGTCAATTAATTAGAATAATCCATAGCTGCAGCCGTAGTGTCAAGCTTCACAAACTTGTCTGTTATAAATGTATAAAATGTTTGGTTCTGAGCTGAATGCAGATGCAGCTTTGGATCCGTGTTTGAGTCGCTTTGCTGTGTCTGCAGGTCATGAATGGAGCCATTCTGCAGCAGGTTTTCACTGTGGAGTTTGTGGTTCAGGGTCAGATGTGTGAGGACTGCCATCGTGTGGAGGCCAAAGACTTCTGGAAAGCTGTTGTGCAAGTCAGGCAGAAGGTACATGTGTGTGCAATGCTGAATTAATGCACACTGATATTTTGGCAAGGCTGGGGGTCTAAAGGGGAGGCAAAAATCACTTTTATAAGGGGTTTAAAGGGATAGCTCACCCATAGATTTCATGTTAGTTTACTCGCCTTCAGGTCAGCCAAGATGTATATGGCTTTTGTTCTTCAGTAAATCATTGAAGAAGATTTTGAGTCATTCATATAATGTTAGTGAATGGTGGAGTAATCATGAGATGGTATATTGTTGTATTTATTTGTTGGATGGTTCTTATTTTATTTCTGATTGTTCATTTGTTTTCAATTGTTGACTTTTAAGAACCCTGTTTTGCGCTGTGTTGTTGTTTTACAGAGTATTAGTGTTGTACACTATCTGACAAAAGTCTTGTCGACTGTCCAAGTTTTAGGAACAATCAATAATAACTTGACTTCTAGTTCATCATTTGGAATCAGAAGTGGCTTATATGAAAACCAAAGGCCTCTAGATTACGCTTATATTACCAAAATAAAATATGACCCTGTCTTGATTATTAATGATTTCATTAGGACAGTAAGGTCTGACTCTGCTTAGACAAAAGTCTTGTCACTGAATCTTCAATAATGTCCAGTATAGAATATGTAGTCATGCTGCAGTGGAAACAGAATGAATATTGTGTCTGACTCCATCATGAGCTTGAAAGACTGCATCCATACATCTCTGCAATGACTCAAATCACTGATTAATAAAGTCATCTGGAATGGCAAAGAAAGCATTCTTGCAGGACTCCCAGAGTTCATCAAGATTCTTTGTGTTCATCTTCAATGCCTCCTCCTTCACCTTACCCCAGACATGCTCAATAATGTTCATGTCTGGTGACTGGGCTGGCCAATCCTGGAGCAACTTGCCCTTCTTTGCTTTCAGGAGCTTTGATGTGGAGGCTGAAGTATGAGAAGGAGCGCTATCCTGCTGAAGAATTTGCCCTCTCATGTGGTTTGTAATGTAATGGACAGCACAAATGTCTTGATACCTCAGGCTGTTGATGTCGATCATCCACTCTGCAGATCTCTCGCACGCCCCCATACTGAATGTAACCCCAAACCATGATTTTTCCTTGGCTACATGTGGGTTTCAGTAGGTCTTCTGCAGTATTTGTGATGATTGGGATGCAGTTCAACATGATTCAGCAGAGAAATCCACCTTATGACACTTCCAAATGATCAACTAGAAGACGAGTTCTTATTTGTTGATCTTACAACTGGGATCTAAGACAAGATTTTTGTCAGGCAATGTATACAGCCTCAGCATTGCACTAATATTTATTTTCCTTCCAGACTGTCCACAAAAAGACATTTTACTACTTGGAGCAGCTGATTTTGAAGCACAAGCTGCATCAGAACACAGTCCGCATCAAAGAGATTCATGGTATATTTCCCATCATCACCAAAAATCATCATTTTTCACACTGTAAATCGAGCAGTGCAATTTATTAAATGAGTTCATTTGACTCACATTTTTTAATGAAAGTTCGTTGTTTTTAATAGAAACAAGTTACATCAAAATTTGATTCAAAACTCAACATTTTATTGTACTAAGCTGAACTTAAACTGAATGAGTTCTACCAACCGTGCAGATTTCTAGTTTCCAGCATGCTTTGTCAGACAAACGGAAAAGAATTAAGTGTATTTTTTGCACACAATTAGAAAAGGAGACCTGATTTAATGAGATTTCTTTAAAAATCCAATTGTTAAACCCTACTAACTTACTTTAAGTCAACAAAACTTTAATGGTCCAAGTAAATGTGACTATGTGAATATTTTTAATATATTAGGAAGAAATAAAGGCTTAACATAATAAAGTTAAACATGCTCAGTTGATTTAAGGCAGTGTGTTTGCTCAGTTCTATTGAGTAAACTTAACAAATTCATATGTTGTGTGTTTTCAGAGGGAATTGATTTTTACTATGCCACTAAGCAGCACGCGCAGAAGATGGTGGATTTCCTGCAGTGCACCGTTCCCTGCAGGTCTATTTTATTATTATTATTATTATTATTATTATTATTATTATTATTATTATTTAATTTTAGTTTTCTACACTTGTGCTGTTGGAAATCAAAATGGATGTTTTCTCTTCTGAAGCTTCTATCTAATTTACATTTGCTTCTAGTTTTTCAGTTTGTTTTATATGTATTTATATATTCGTATATAATAGATTAATTTTAACTATATATTAACTATATTCAACAGATTCATTTAGATTAATCTATTTACAAAAATATATATTTGGTTTCAGTAGACTTGAAGTTGACCTATTATGTCCCTTTTTACAAGATGTAAAATGCGTCTCTGATGTCTCTAGTTAGTGTGTGTGTGAAGTTTTCTAACTCTCTGAAACTGACCCTTTCAGGCTTTGACCCTAATTATCATTTTGGTGACTGTCGCTTTAAATGTAAATGAGATTGTGCTCTTTTCATAAGTAGGCGGGGCTACAAATGCCTGAGTGTCAGCATGGTGACAGATTCAAAAACAAGACCACCTTCCTATGCTAGTCTGGTTTTAGTCCTGTCACTTCAATGACGAATGTTTTGTTCAAATGTTCAGACTAATTTTTGAGTGAACTTTTAACTTTTGATTTAAATTTAAGGATGTTTTAGGTTGATTGGTAAATTCAAAGGCTTGTTATGTGTAGCTAGGTTAAAGGCATGTTTATAGTGCCATTTTTGGGTAAGCAGGATATTTACAGAAATGAAGTGGAGCTGTATTGAGATCCAAGACATGTTTTAAAATATAAGCACAGTGTAAATGCTGTATAAGTGGACATATTAAGTGCCTTATTTAAAGTACTAATAAAATCATAACTAGCCATATTGATTTTGTTAGCTCTTTGTGGTGAACAATTCATCTGTGCATGCCATTAAGAAAAATAAAATAGTTAGCTCTTGTAACCTTTTATTGAAATCTGATAATGCACTTCCTGTTTGTGTTCAGTTAAATTCTCAGATTAGGTCAGTCTGAGGTATTGGGTGGGGCTAACACACTTAACCACGCCCCTCCAGCTGTCAGTTTTGACAACAAACAGAAATGGTGAGGAGGTGGAGTCTGTAAGGCTGTAATAACTCTCCCAAACCCTTTTCCACATATTGAATGAAACGCCTACTTTACTACATCCAATCAGCTCGCAGGAGAAAAAACAAGCCACGCCCACTGTTTGCTCATTTAGCATTCTGTTTCTCTAGGAACTGTCACAATATTTTTAAAAAACGGGCGCAGCTTCTGGTTCATGTGGTCTTTAAATTACAGAAATATTGTCTGTCACACGTATGTGGTGATGTTCTGTTTGAAAGAGTTGTTTTTGATCTATTAAACTAATTGTGAATGTCGTCTCTTAAGGTCAAAAGCGTCCCAGCGGTTGATCTCTCACGATGTTCATTCAAACACCTACAACTACAAAAGCACCTTTTCTGTGGAGATAGTTCCTGTGTGCAAGGTAAATGCTTTTAATTCTGGTTTTAAAGGTTTTATTTAATTAATAAAACCTTGACGCCAAGAGAGCTGATGTCTGTGCTATTTTAAACATGGTCAACGAAGATGCAAACTTGTCACCTTTTACTGAAATTTGTCGTTTTAATTCAATACATTCAAGGTGTACGCAAGGTCTTAGATAGTAGTAACAGTTGATCGATTTAAAAAGTATTAGAAAGATTTAAATGCTGTTTTACAAGGTATTAAATCTTGTATAATTTTTGATTATATAATTTACTCTACCTGACAAAAATCTTGTCTTAGATCTCAGTTGTAAGAGCAACAAATAATAACTCGTCTTCTAGTTGATCATCTGGAAAAGTGTCAGAAGGTGGATTTTTCTGCTGAATCATCTGTTGAACTGCATCCCAATCATCACAAATACTGCAGAAGACCTACTGGAACCCACATGGACCAAGATTCTCTTAGAAATCAGTCAAGTTTGGTGAAAGACAAATCATGGTTTGGGGTTACATTCAGTATGGGGGCGTGCGGGAGATCTGCAGAGTGGATGATCAACATCAACAGCCTGAGGTATCAAGACATTTGTGCTGCCCAGTACATTACAAACCACAGGAGAGGGCAAATTCTTCAGCAGGATAGCGCTCCTTCTCATACTTCAGCCTCCACATCAAAGCTCCTGAAAGCAAAGAAGGTCAAGGTGCTCCTAGATTGGCCAGCCCAGTCACCAGACATGAACATTATTGAGCATGAAGAGGAGGCATTGAAGATGAACACAAAGAATCTTGATGAACTCTGGGAGTCCTGCAAGAACGCTTTCTTTGCCATTCCAGATGACTTTATTAATCAGTGATTTGAGTCATTGCAGAGATGTATGGATGCAGTCCTCCAAGCTCATGATGGAGTCAGACACAATATTCATTCTGTTTCCACTGCAGCATGACCACATATTCTATACTGGACATTATTGAAGGTTCAGTGACCAGACTTTAGTCTAAGCAAAGTCAGACCTTACTGTCCTAATCAAATAATTCAAAATCAAGACATGATCCTATTTTATTGTGCTCAAATAAGCGTCATCTAGGGGCTTTTGCCTTTCCTATGAGCCACTTCTGATACCAAATGATCAACTAGAAGTCTAGTTATTATTTTTTTTGTTCCTAAAACTTGGATAGGCGTCAAGACTTGTGTCAGGTAGTTTATAGCATCCTAATGTTTGCCTGAATTTAATTTGTGTGAATATTGAGCTGCTTTTCTATAAGCGCCCCCTGCTGGAAAAAAGTAGATTAGCAATTATATTCAGTATAAGAATGTTTTAGTTTAGGTGCAGGTTTTATGTAGCATAATTTCACAAAAACAGTTAACATCGTTCAATCTATTTAGATCACTGTCTGCCCACCCTAGTATATGTTGAATCTTTGTGTGGATCATAATAGAAGTGCAGTTTTTGCCTCAGCATGTGATAAGAGCAGATACAATTAAAAAAGCCACATACTCATTTCTATATATTTTGTTCTGGTTACTATAATATGGAATAGTCCAATTTACTAGTAATAAAAATTGCAATCGGCCATGCAGTCAATAAATATCAATGCATCAGTCTCTTTAGAGATCAGTGTGTTAAATTGTATTTAATGGACGTCTAAAACACCACAAAGTTTTTTTTTTTCTGGTGTAATTATTGATTTGTATTTCTCTATTAGGACATTTTATAGATTTAAATATTTCTCATTCCTTGTTTCCGCCCTATAGAGTTCTATTGCATTGAAAAGGAGTCAGCACAAGCTAAAACTCTTTAGTTGTGCTTTCTTACGATCAGTATTTAGTAAATATACTGCAAGTTAAAATGTCACCAATGTTACCGGTTAAATCTAAAGTAGTGGTATGGTCTTAAAATGTATGGAAAGAGTCTTAAAAGGTATTCATTTCTGTATAAACACTGAAAAAGTAGCTCACATATGAAACATAAGCTTGCCTAGAGATTGTTCATCACTCATTTTATCCGCCATCATGTTTGCGTCTCTGTCTTTAGTTAGTTTTAGACTTTATTGTTGCTGTGTATAAAAAAAGACTATGGATTTAAAGGGACAGTTCACCCTGAAATGAAAATTTACCACTATACCACTACTCTCCCTCAAGTGATTCCAAACCTTTCTTTCTTCAGTTAAACACAATTGAAGCTGTTTGATGCAGATGTTGAAAACCATTGACTTTATTTGACAAATATTATGGAAGTCAATCGTTGCAGGTTTCCATCATTCTTCAACCTGTCTTCTTAAGGTGTGAAACGATTAAAGGGAGAGTATATGATGACTGAATTAAACATTTTAGGTGAACTATCTCTTTAACACAGGGCGTGTGGAATATTCTTGCCACACAGACAGTGCAGTATCACCATAAATTGAGTTTACATAAACTTTATTATGATTTCAGGATAATGTGGTGTGTCTGTCTCCACGGCTCGCCCAGAGTCTGGGAAACATGGGTCAGGTGTGTGTGTGCGTCCGGGTCACCAGCTCCATACACTTAATCGACCCAAACACCTTGCAGAGTGAGTCCTCTTTTATTTCCGTAGTGCTTTTTTGCAATGTAGATTGTGTCAAAACAGATTTATATACAACCCTAAAACAGAAATGGTTTGTACAGTATGGAAAATGCAAACAACAAAAAAATAGTGAATTCTAAATGTACTTTGACTTGTATTTCACTGCAGACAATACAACAAACATTATTTCATGTGTTCATCATGATTTTACTTTTTAAATTAACACATTTTCCATTTTGTGGTCCCTGCAACACACTTAAACAGTTGGACAGTAAAGCTTTTACCCCTTTGTAATGTTGTTCCTTTTCACAACACTTAAAAGACGTTTAGGGACTGAAGACACCAAGTGATGAAGTGTTCCAGGTGTAATTTTGTTCCATTCTTCCTGCAAACAAGTCTTAAGGAGGGCAACAGTACGGGGTCTTCGTTGTCGCATTTTGTGCTTTAAAATGCATCACAGATTCTCTATTGGAGACAGGTCGGGACTGCAGACAGGCCAGTCAAGTACCTGTATCCTCTTCCTCCGCAGAATGTGGTTTTGCATTGTCTTGTTGAAATATGCATGGGTGTCCCTGGAAAAGAAGGCAGCAGATTGTGCTCCAAAATCTCTCTGTACTGTTCAGCATTACTGGTGCATCACAGAAGTGCAAGTTACATTTGCCCAGGGCACTGACACAACCTCATACCATGACAGACCCTGGCTCTTGGGCTTGTTGCTGGAAACAGTCTGTATGATCCTTTTCTTCTTTGATCTGAAGCACACCGTCAATTTCTCCCAAAAATTACTGAAATACTGATTCATCTGACCACAGTTCACGTTTCCACTGTGTGATGGTCCATCCCAGATGCCTCCGAGCCCAGAGAAGTTGACAGCGCCTCTGGACACTGTTAACATAGGGCTTCCTTTTGGCACAGAACAGTTTTCACTGGCATTTGTGGATGTAACTCTGTATTGTGGTACTTGACAAAGGTTTGCCGCAGTAGTCCTGAGCCCATGTGGTGATATGGCTTATAGATGAATGAGGGTTCTTGATGCAGCGCTGCCTAAGGGTTCCGAGATCCTGGTTGTTCAGCTTAGGCATGCGCTCTTGTCCTTTACGCATTAATTCCTCCAGATTCTTTGGCTCATTTAATTATGTTCTGCACTATTAAAGGTGAAATATCCAAATGTCTTCCTCTCTTTTTTTGAGGAACATTATTTTTAAATATTTCAATCATTTGCCCCTGTATTTGTTGGTAAACTGGCGATCCTCAACCCATCTTTGCTCCTAAATGACTAGACCTTTCTTGGATGCTGCTTTTGAACCAAATCATAATTACAATCACCTGTTTACATCACCTGTTTCAAATCACATCATTACACCATCTTACCTGATTACTAGTTCTAAACTGCTCCTGTCACAACAGTAAACACTAACCTGCGCATTATTCAGACACAAGATGGTGCCAAACAGTCAAATACTGCAGTGTTACAGACGAATATGTATGTGAACATAATCACTAAAAGTCAAGATGATTCTCAGTTTCCAAACGAGTCTGTTATTTAGCAGTTGTTACCTGGGAATAACCCACCTCGAAATGTCACAACTGACCAATCAGAAGAGAGTATTCCAGACAGCAGTGTAATAATCTGCGATAACAACCTCCCGGATGTCTTTATCCCCATCATAAAGAATGACTGAATGAATATGTGTGTTTTCAGTTGCTGAGGTGGATGGCAGCACGTTCTGGCGTCACCCGTTCAACAGTCTGTGCAGCCCACGGCAGCTGGAGGAGTTCATCATCATGGACATCGATATCATCAGAGATCAGCGCTTAGGAGCTGGCGCTGGGCTCAAGTCTAATAAGGTCAGAGGTCAATGTGTGTGTGTGTGTGTGTTAATACCAGAGATCTCATAAAAACAACAAACAAAAAGTACTAATTAATAATAATAATAATAATAATAATAGTAATATACACATTTACTTTATTATTTTGACCTCAAGTACATGTAAAGGGAAGACTTGGAGAAACAAAGAGAGAAGGTGTTTACCTTTTAACCATTTAAAGCGAACTCCAGCATATTTAATACTTTAAAATGTCTTCAACAACAGCATTAGAAGTCAGATTAGAACTTAAAGTTGTAATCAAAGTCAAAGTCAGCTTTTTTGTCAATTCAACCACATGAATAGGACATACAGAGAATCAAAATTGGCCCCAGAGACATTATCAAAGGCCCGTGCTAATTCCCCTCCTCTTAACTTTCAGCCGCGATACCAACTCCACCCCTGCCCCCGCTATTCACTTTTTGCTGCGATACCAACCCCCACCCCCCCCCCCCTTAACTTTCAGCCGCGATACTAACTCGACACCCCCCCCACGCTCTTCAATATCAACTTGTCACAGGGCCCATGTCGGCCAGCGTCGCCCCTGCTCTCAGACCCTAGGTGCCTGATGTTCAACACAATGAAGGTATCATTGTTCAAGTAGGCTGAATGTTGCAGGACAGGTCAAAAGCGCAAGGATCATATAATAGCAGATAATGGGAACTATAATCCCATTTCTTGCGTTTATAATGATGAAATTCCAGCAAAGGATTAGTTTAAATCAAACTAACCTATTTTTAATAATCTTTATGAATGATATGATAATGAATTAGTGATCTCAGTTGCAGATAGACAGCAGCAAACGGAATATGCAGGCTAATGTTTGAAAATGGTCTTTAATGATTGGATTTCACTAGTTAATTAAAAATATTTGCATTGTGGGTGCTCATTTCTGTGCAGCACAAATTCCTAAATGTTAGTCCAACATCAGCAGTTGTACACATATTTTGTCTTACAGCATATACAATTATTCTGACCTGCGCTAGTAAGAGGGCTTGGTTTAGGGATTGAGTGAAGTGTATTCCTATTCCAATAAAATGTGAACATTTGTTAAGTGTGTGTGTGTGTGTGTGTGTGTGTGTGTGTGTGTGTGTGTGTGTGTGTGTGTGTGTGTGTGTGTGTTTGCAATATGAAAATGCATTAAGTGTGTGTGTGTGTGTTTGCAATACGAAAATGCATCATATGTGTTTGTGTTTGCAGCACACCCTGGCGGAGGTCTGGGTTCAGAAGACGTCAGAGATGGACTCCAGTCATCAGTATCACTGCAGAACCTTCATGGGTCATTTGCTGAACATTGGAGATCTGGTGCTGGGGTGAGTTTGTACACACATCACCTCATATATATCAAACAGCATCCAAACACACTGATCTTCATAACTGACTCGCTTTTGATTTGACCCCAGCTTTGATTTTGCCAATGCCAATATCAACGATGAGTTCCTCAATAAGATGAACCCTCAGCATGTTCCTGATGTGGTAAGACACTCTAGTGTTTCTTCATTTTACTGCTTATTTAGCTGTGTATTAATTGACTCAGCTGGACCAGTATCAATACAGTGGCCCTAAAAATATTTAGATCACGTTTGATAAAATCACAGGAATAATCCAACATGCATCTATTGTCACTAAAGATATCAACTGACTGAGATTTCTGTTGATACTTCTAACCACCCATTCTTGGTGAAAAATAGAAGGAAAAGAAAACAGACACATACATACATTTAAAATAATAATAATAATAATAGTAATAAAATAAATAAATAAATAAAATAAATAATAAAATAAATTAATAATAATAATAATTTTATATATATATATATATATATATATATATATATATATATATATATATATATATATATATATATATATATATATATATAATAAATTGAGATAAATAAATAAAATAGTAAATAACTAAATGAAAATAAATAATTAAAATAAATTAAGTTAAATAACTAAAATAAAAATAAATAACTAAATGAAATAAATAAATAAAATAATTTAAATAAATACATAATTAAAATTAAGTTATAGCTAAAATAAAATAAAAAGCTAAATGAAATAAATAAGTAAATAATTAAAATACTCAAATAAATAAAAAATAACAAAAATAAATAATTAAAATAATTTAAGTTAAATAACTAAAATAAAAATAAATACAGAAAATAATTTAAATAAATACATAATTAAAATTAAGTTATAACTAAAATAAAAATAAAAAACTAAACGAAATAAGTAAATAATTAAAATACTCAAATAAATAAAAAATAACTAAAATAAATAATTTAAATAATTTAAGTTAAATAAAATAAAAATAACTAAATGAAAATAAAGAAAATAAATAAAATTAATAAAATAAAATAAATGAAAATAAATATTTAAAATAAAATAATAAATCCTCTTCACATGTCTCATTGGACAAGATGACTGTGGTGTTCAGCATTTTTAAAAAATTGACTGTATAGTTCTGTAACTGTTTACCTGATGGTATGGTTAATTCTTATAGTCAGTAAAATGTACGATTGATAAAAGTTAAAGCCAAGTGGTTGTGATTGCTGGCTCCACTGTTTTAGCCACAAGAATGCATTGATCATGAGTGCTGGTGTTCAGGTGCTGATCAAGAAGAGCTACGACCGCATGAAGAGAGCAAGAAAAAGAGTCTGGAAGCTGAAAGAGATGGACAGAGAGAAGGACGCTGCAGACACTGATGACGAGAGGTCAGTCAAAAATTATTAGTGATATTTGATGCCAACAATTTCTTTTCCAATCCGATAATGAGTGAAATTCAGGCTAATATTGGCGATACCGATATGGTACCGATAGCATACCGATACTTTGTGTAAATACACCTAATGTGTCTCTGAAGTATGTTGAGTTAGTGGCCTCATTTACATACCAATGATTTGATACAAATGATTTCCTTTCCAATCTGATATGAGTGAAATTCAAGATGATACCGGTAATGCAGATGTGTAACAGATATGGTATCGATACAATACTGATACTTTGTGCAAGTATACCTAATATGTCTGGTAAATAAAAAACGTAGTGCATTTCAAATCATAGCTTCATAAAGAATACAAAAAGAGTAATTAATTTATTAATTAATTTATTTATTTTAAATGCTAAAGTACATTGCGTTAGGGGTCTCATTTACATACTAATGATTTGAGACCAACGATTTCCTTTTCAATCTGATATGAGTGAAATTCAGGCTGATATCGGTAATACAGATGTGATACTAATAAGGTACCGATATGATACTGATACTTTGTGCAAATACACCTATTGTGTCTGGTAAATAAAAAAGTTGTGCATTTTAAATCATAGCTTCATAAAGATTACATATGAACAATTTATTTATTTATTTATTTATTTTAAACTTTAAAGTACGTTGCGTTAATGGCCTCATTACCACTGATTTGATAACAATGATTTCCATTCCGATGAATGAAATTCAAGCTGATATCGGTAATACAGATATGATACCGATATGGTACAGATACGATACTGATATAATACTGATAATTTGTACAAATACACCTATTGTGTCTAGTCAATCAGAAAAAGTAGTGCATTTCAAATCATAGCTTAATAAAGAATAAAAAAGTAATTAATAATTTGTTTATTTATTTGAAACTCTAAAATACATTGCATTAGTGGCCTCGTTTCAATATCAATGATTTGATACCAACGATTTTCTTTTTTTCGATCTGATAATGAGTGAAATTCAGGTTGATATTGACAGTATTGATATGGTACCAATATGGTACAGATACTGATGTTGTGCAAATACACCTATTATGTCCGGTAAATCAAAAAAGTTGTGCATTTCAAATCATAGCTTAATAAAGAAAAAGAAAAAGAGTAATTAATAATTTAATTATTTATTTAAAACTCTGAAGTATGTTAAGTTAGTGGCCTCATTTACATGCTAATGATTTGATACCAACGATTTCCTTTATGATTTGATACAGAGTGAATTTCAGGCTGATATCGGCGATACCGATATTTTGTCCAAATACACCTACTGTGTCTGGTAAATCAAAAAAGTAGTGCATTTCAAATCATAGCTCACTAAAGAATACATAAGAGTAATTAATTAATTTATATATTTATTTTAAACATATTGTTTATTGATATTACTTGATAATTTCAGTTAATGATATTTATTACCTGAAATGACTGAAGTATTGAAACTATAGATGTTTTAAATTAAGAATCGATCTTAGAGCATGAAGATGTGGTGTTTATATTATATTATATTATACTATATTATATTGTTATTATATTATATTATATTGTTATTATATTATATTATATTATAATATATTATATTATAATATATTATATTTTATTGTTATTATATTATATTGTTATTATATTATATTATATTGTTATTATATTATTTATTATATTATATTATTTATTATATTATATTATATTATATTATATTATATTATATTATATCATATCATATCATATTATATTATATTATATTATATTATATCATATTATATTATATTATATTATATTATTTATTATATTATATCATATTATATCATATTATATTATATTATATTATATTATATTATATTATATTATATTATATTATATTATATTATATTATATTATATTATATTATATTATATTATTGGTACAAATTTTTAGACCAAATCCGCAATCTGGCAACCAATTATTAAGAACTACTGTTATAAAGGAAAAGGAAAACATTTTTAGACAAGCTCTAGTTTAGTTTCTTTCCGCCAAGTTTCAATTATTAATATTTATTACCCTAAATGACTGCAGAATTGAGAATTGATCCTGGAACATAAAGATGTGGTATTATATTGTTATTTTATATTACATAACTGTACTAATTTCTAGACCAAATCCGAAATCTGGCAACATAAGTGAGGGTCAAGTCTTAAGAGGATCTAGGGGGAGAGCAAAAAAACTCTCTAATATTTTGAAGTTGGACTGCAATACCCAGTCCAACCACTAGGCATCAATCCTACATGCTGCACCTTTAAACATCATCTTTTATTGATGGTTTTGATTTCTTTTTCAGACAATACACTGAGTTCCTGGAGGACCTGGAGGACGATGAGATGCTGAGGAAGAACATCAACATCTTCAGAGGTGAGGAACCGGCAATATTAACCTCTCCTGCATTAATATTCGAACTGTACTCTCATGTATGATGATAATGATTTTGCTCGCTGTGCAGATGCTTCAAAGATTCCCGTGGAGGAGAGTGACACGGATGACGATGGAGCACCCAGGATCTCTCTGGCGGAGATGCTGGAGGACCTAAGCCTTAGCGACGCCACGGGTGGAGAAGGAGCCGATATGATGACGGACTAATCCACCTCAATTAAAGAGACAGTACACCCAAAACTGAACATTCTGTCTCCATTTACTCAAACTTCACTTGTTAAAACCTGCTTGAGTTTCTTCTGCTGTGAACATTAAAGAAGATACTTGAAGAAATCTGCCTCCATAGAAGGAACTGGAAATACAATGGAAGACAGTGGTTACAGGTGTCTAACATTCTTCAAATTATCTTTTTTCTTAAAAGAGGATATTTTGAAGAAACCTGTAACTACTGACTTTCATTAATGTCTGTTTTTCCTACTGTGGAAGTCAACAGCTTTTCATAAAGAAACTCTTAAATGTTTGGAAACACTTGAGGGTTAGTAAATAGTGATGAAATGAACATGTTTGGGTTAACTGTATTTAGCAGCTAACACCATTGATCATGAAGATTATAAACAGATTATAGACGGACATAATGAATTATTATTACTCTGCATTTCCTAATATTAAGCTGGTGTGATGATGCAGCTGTACATTAATAAAAATATGTAAACTCCACTACTGTCTCTGACTGTAAACAGACATCTGTATATTAGCAGTTCTCCATATTTTGTGAATCATGTTTTTATTTTCACCCATTTATTTCTGCGTTTGAGTTGCATCATGGGATCTTGAGATTTCTTCCAACAACTTTCAACATTAAAAAGTGTGAAAAAGTGACGTTTATGAACATTTGTAATAGTTTGCAGTGCTATATTGTTTGGGTTGGTGTTGTATATATCAGTACGATAACCTTGTAATAAACCACCAGCACATTTTCTGTCATTTTACAGATTTATTTCTCTAGATATTATTTATTATTCATTATATTATTATTTCAAACCACTAAAATGTCCACAAAAGTCTTGTTGTTAAACTGTGGAGTTGAGTTTTCAACATCAGAAGTGGACAGAGCAGAGATAGACATCCCATAATGCAATTCACAACTGCACATTAACTTAAAAAATACGTCAATTGTTTATTACCAATAATATTTTACGGTGTATGTCACCTAATGAATCGATAATCTCTTGCACTATGCCCATCAGGTCCACTCCAATCACTCAAGACATCATTCATTCATTTTCTTTTCGGCTTAGTCCCTTTATTAGTCAGGGACCGCCAGCTTATCCATCATATGTTTTACACAACAGATGCCCTTCCAGCTGCAACCCAAATCTGGGAAACACCCATACACTCATTCACACACATACATTACAGCAAATTTAGCTTATTCAATTCATCTAAAGCGCATGTGTTTGGACTGAGGAAACCCACGCCAACATGGGAGAACATGCAAACTCCACACAGAAATGCCAACTGACCCAGCTGGGTCTCGAATCAGAGACCTTCTTGCTGTGAGGCGATTGTGCTACCCACTGCGCCACAGTGACGCCCCACTCAAGACATCCTTTTATTAAATGATTATAAATATAGTGGAATTCGAGAATAGAAACCTTGTGATTCACCCGTCCTCATGTAATTCGAAGTCACTAGCTACACTGTAAAAGATTTTATGACAAACAGTCAAAATTTTCTGTTGCTTTAACTTATTTTAATAAGGTAATCAGCTTCAACCCAAATTTTTAAGTTACAAAGTTTAACTTATGGGCACCTATTTTACCCCTTTTACAAGATGTAAGATAAGCCTCCAGAATCTCCAGAATGTGTTTGTAAAGTTTCAGCTCAAAATACCCATCAGATAATTGATTATAGCCTTCAGAATCTGCCCATTTAAAAGCAAATGAGCTGCTTTTCCCCACCCACCATTCCCACGTGTGCGTCTGCTTCTCATCATGCGTTACGTCAGATAAACAGCAGTCAGTGACAGAGACCGACTTGGATGAAGCTGCAATACAGCTCATTAGTCAAAAACAGCAAGTTTATTTGATGTATTTGTGGTGGAGTTTATTCACGCCTTTCTGAAATGACGAGTCTCACACAAATGCCGTTTGCAGCACACACACACACACACACACACACACACACATATATTGGCCCGTTTCCACTGAGTGGTACGGTTCGGTTTGGTATGCTTTTATGGCCGTTTCCACTGTCAAAAAGCGTACCGAACCGAACCATATCGTACCACTTTATCGACACTCTTTCGAAAGGGTACCAAACACGAGAAAGGATACCAAAAGGCGGAGCCACACGCGCAGCTGAACGCTATTGGTTTACAGAGATTCGTCATTCGCTTACGCAACAAGCCAGAATGAAAACAAAAAACCCGCCATGTTTGAAATACACAGCCGAGAGATTACAGCGGAATTATAAATACATATAATAACGAGCCATGGTCGATCTGGGCTCAAACAAACCTTGTCGACATCTTGATGAACAGCCACAAATCCAAGAAGAAGAGCAGCTTTACCCTGTGCCCCGTAGTTTTTTACGAGCCTGTCTGAGACGCGAGCGGTTTCGCTTTCTTGCTAGCGCTCGCCGCGCGTCTAACATTATATCTGAAATAACAAACATCTTGAGCTGATGATAATAACCTGCGCTTGATTATTGACGTGCTTTTGAAACCCGATCCTGTCAGACACTGACAAACACGAGAGTGAAGCGTGAAGAAACAAAGGAGAAGCCGGAAAAAAGGAGCACATTATTTCAGCAAACATGAACAAAATGCCATGATTAACTAACTTATTATCTTCACATTTTGGACTAATATGAACCGGGAATGACGGAATTACTGTCTAACAGAGGCTACATGTGCTGCTGAAGATTACAGACACAGATAAGAGGTTTTCACTGACTGTAGGCTATATTTTGTGTTGTTTTGAGCCTAAATACCGGCGAAATATCTGCTATATGTAGTTCTTCTGTAGTTGGTAACATATCGGAGACTGTAAGGGGCTGTATGTGTTTATATATGTTCATTTATTTATTTAATATAATTACAGACGTTACAGGTTACAGTAGGCTGTTTCGCACTGTCATTGATCTGCAGTTATAATCAACTCATGTTCATTGAAAAGTCAGTAATAAACATTTCTACACAAGTATTTATGTGTATGAAGCATCTGTGTTGTGAGAAGTGCTTCTCATATGATATGTGAGCGACCCGTACAGCTTTACTGTAGACATTTCCTCGAGCAAGAATGACGTCGACTGAAACTTTCTGTCATACAGCACGCCCACCAAAAGGGTACCCTTGTAAGTGGAAACGCAAGCCTGATAAAAGTGACCCGTACCAAACCGAACCGTACTGTACCGTACCGTACCAGTCAGTGGAATAGAGCTATATGTGTGTTTACTGACACCATGCAGCCGTGGTGATTATAGCGGTTAAAAATTATGTAGCGATTTTACTCTTTATTATAAACATGCTCCGTTTTAAAAATGTAAATCACAGAGAGTTGAAAAATATTTTAATCAGTTTTTTTGCAAATATTTTTTTACTGTGAACATGTGTATACATGTTATTATGGAAACATGGTGCCTGTCAATCAATTCGGTGCCCGGAGAAAACCGCACTCCTACCTCAAGTGGGCCTCAAAATCACTGGGATTTGGGTCCTATTTTAACGTCAGGAAATTTAATTCAATTCAATACAATTTTATTTATAAAGCAACAAAGTGTTGACAATAGAGAGTAAAACAAAGTGTAGCACATACTTAAAAAAATAATAATTAAACAAAATGTCAACATCTCACGCTGTGCTAAAAGCCAAATTGAACAAGTGGGTTTTAAGAAGAGAGTTAAAAACAGTAATGGAAGAGGCTTGTCTAATATACAACAGCAACTACTTACTGCAGCCACAGCAAAAGCCCGATCCCCTCTGAGCTTTCGACTTGTCCTGGGCCCACCCAGCTGGTCGGCTGACCCGAGCGAACGAGAAGGTGTGTAGGGACAGAGAAGCTCAGAGAGGTAAAGGGGTGCAGCACCATTCAGACACTTAAAAACAAATAGAAGTACCTTAAAATGGATCCTGAAATGCACGGGCAGCCAGTGAAGAGAAGATAAAACTGGGGTGACACTATACTACACACAGATCTGTCCAAACAGCTTCAATAGTACCTGGATGCAGCCCTTATGATGCAAGCTGAGATTGCATCACTCAGCGATGCAATGTCAGACACAATGCACTCAAATGGAGCGAGTGACCTCACTATGAGAGGTAGGGTTAGGTGAGGCCATTAAAAAGCATTGGATGCAGCTCAGATTGCACTGCACCGAGTCTGCAGCCAGACCCTTCTCAACAGCTTACAGAAGATGATTTTCATCATAGGTGCACTTTAATATTTTGGTCAGTTTGATTGGAGCAAGTTGACTAGAAAAGTTCATTTGAGTCAACTAAAAAAATAATAAAGACAGCAAGATTACTTTTACAGTGAATGTTTCATCCACCTATTTCTATGCACATTTTGGACTATGGCATAAAAATGCTTCATGAAAACATATGCATATGTATGGTGTATATATATATATATATATATATATATATATATATATATATATATATATATATATATATATATATATATATATATGTATATATATATATATATATATATATATATATATATATATATATATATATATATATATATATATATATATATATATGTATATATATATATATGTATATATATATATATGTATATATATATATATGTATATATATATATATATGTATATATATATATATATATGTATATGTATATATATATATATGTATATATATATATATATGTATATATATATATATGTATATATATATATATATATATATGTATATATATATATATATATATATATATATATATATATATATATATATATATATATATATATATATATATGAAACCAAATGCACACAACTTATAAGTTTTCATATATTTGCAGCAGGAAATTCCATAAATATCGTAACAGAAAATGATCTTGTAATGATAGTCAATGATCAAAAATCAACAAATTGACGATTTTTAGCTATATTCCCAAAAATATCCAATATTGTCTGGATGCAGACTTGTATATGCAAGCTGAGACTGCATATCTCAGAGATGCAATGTCAGACACACGGCACTCATTGAAGCTAATATACCATGGAGGCATCACATACAGTATTTACCATCTGACCAAGTCACACAGAGCAGAGGAAACAAAGCGGAGAAGATTTCCGCATCAAAGTATGCAAACCACAGAGCACGCCTAGCTTTAGCATGATCACCGATTGGAGTGAACTCTTCCAGAAAGTTCCCTTTGTACAGCTGCTTTAAACGCTTTATGGCTTGGTTTTTTTTTGTAACTGTCACACCGGTTCAGCCTGGTTTCATTGAAAAACATTGGAACCTTCATAGTACACATACAGGAATCAGAGATGTATTCAAGACTCTTTCCATACATTTTAAGACATTATCGCCACTTTAGGTTTCAACCAGGTGGTCACATTGAGCATAACTTGCAGTATGTTTACGAAATTCAGAACAGGTGTGATGCCATCATTCTCAAGTAATAAATAACCCTGCAAAAAGCCAAAGGTGTCGCCAAATGCAAATCTCAGCAATTTATTAGCTCCTGTAGAAAAGCATTTAAATATGAAGGGAGTGGTGTTATCCGCACCTAAAACCAGCTTAATAACAATCCATATACGACATGAGACATGCTTCACTGCAGCTTAGGTACTGTAGGTTGCCTGCCAGCTTGGTGTGTTTTTAGAAAATAGCAAACATCTATTCACACACACACACACACTCGCTCTCATACACTATGGCCAATTTAGTTCATCAGTTCCCCTATAGCGCATGTGTTTGGACTGTGGGGGAAACCAGAGCACCCGGAGGAAACTCAGACCAACACGGGGAGAACGTTGAATAAGCTAAAATGGCTGTAGTGTGTGAATGTGAGTGTATGGGTGTTTCCCGGTACTGGGTTGCAGCTGGAAGGGCATCCGCTGCGTAAAACATATGCTGTATAAGTTGGCGGTTCATTCCGCTGTGGCAACCCCTGATAAATAAAGGGACTAAGCCGAAAAGAATATGCAAGCTAAAACTTCTTATTACGTATTTCGTGAGCTGACCTATTATGCCCTCTTAAACAAGATGTCAAATAACTCTCTGTTGTCTCTAGAGTGTGTGTGTGTGTGTGTGAAGTTTCAGCTCAAAATAGCACACAGATAATGTTTAATAACTCTCTGAAGCTGACCCTTTCAGGCTTTGATACAAAATGTGGTGTTTTGGTGACTGTCGCTTTAAATGCAAATGAGATTGTGCTCTTTTTCAGAAGAGGGCGGAGCTACAGATGCCTGTGTGTCAGCATAGTGCCAGATTCAAAACTCCGATTGACAGACGGCTGCTTCTCACTCAGGGCTGCTGTTTATACTAATGAGGGAGAGATGGTCACTAGTGGGCGGGGCTTTCCTCCTCTGATGACACTTACAAAGGGAGAATGTCACTTATTATTATGTCAAGTCTGATTATAAAACATACAATTAATTCATGTTTACCATTAGAAGCTGCTTATATTCACACACACCCCTTATAAAAGTGATTTTTACATAATAGGTGCCCTTTAAAGCTGCATTTTTGTCACTTTTAGCAACTGAAATATAACAATGCACCTCCAGTGAGTGCCAGTTTTATTCCTCATATAGAAAACGAGTTCAGATATTTACAGAAATGTCTTTAAAACTTGTTCTCGCCTGTCGGATTTGCTCCGTACCATTCAGTGTTGTGCTCATTAAACACATTCCTTCAGAGGTTTACCTTGAGTAAACATTGATGGAGGAACACGGTCAGATGAATAGACAGAGGACACGGCGTTTTGAATTCAACTCTTTGCAATTTCATTTACGACAGGGAAGAACAATACATTGCAACATACGTGTTTGGGTGTGTGGGGTTTACATTTGTTTAGTCATATCTTTTTCATTCAGATAAAAGTGGAACTGCCTGTCCTTTGATGGAAAGCGAGGATGAGTTTACGATCCAGGCCGACCGAATGTGCATGAGTTACCAGCACACTGTCTTTCATTATGCTTGTTTCATTCATTCATTTTCTTCGGCCTAGTCTCTGATTATCAGGGGTCGCCACAGTGGAATGAACCACCAACTATTTCAGCATGCGTTTTACACAGCGGATGCCCTTCCAGCTGCAACCCAGTACTGGAAAACACTCATACACACTCATTCACACAAGCACACTCGCCATACACTATGGCCAGTTTAGTTTACCCAATTCCCCTATAGCGCATGTGTTTGGACTGTGGGGGAAATCGGAACACCCGGAGAAAACCCACGCCAACACGGGGAGAACATGCAAACTCCACACAGAAACGCCAACTGAACCAGCCGGGACCTGAATCAACGACCTTCTTGCTGTGTGTGCTAACCACTGAGCTACTGTGTCGCCTGGAAAGTAGTAATGGAGTTGTAAATAATGGAGGGCTCTTTGGATGCTGAACCCAACAGAACTGGGTCTATATGCACGTTCAACTTCAAGACTCTGGAGCCGATGCACTCTATACACCCCATTGGATCGTGCACAAACTATGCCTTAAACTACGCGCTGCTTAAACACAGGACTGCCCCACCCCACTATTAAGTTTTTTAAACCATGTTTGAGTTTCTGCTATTAAAAGAGGCATAAACGTCTGTATGTGTACATTACAGAAGGTTACCCAGAACACGAGGCATGAGCAAACTGACTGTCATAAACTGTAGCCTGTTGGTTGGCAATATTTATAGAGTTTAATGCAAAAATCGATGGTTACTAAATGCGCTGTATTCATTCATTTTCCTCCAGGTTAGTCCCTTATTTATCAGGGGTCGCCACAGCGGAATGAACCACCAACCATTCCAGTATATGTTTTACACAGTGGATGCCTTTCCAACCACAACTCTGTACTGGGAAACACTACGGCCAATTTAGTTTACCCTATAGCGCATGTGTTTGGACTGTGGGGGAAACCGGAGCACCCGAAGGAAAAACACACCAACACGGGGAGAACATGCAAACTCCACACAGAAACGCCAACTGACCTAGCCGGGGCTCGAACCAGCGACCTTCTTGCTGTGAGGCCACAGTGCTAACCACTGAGACACCGTGCCGCCCACTGCAATTATTTTATATTTAAAACTGTGGGATGTTAAATACGGCTTTACATTAGATGCCATATTATTATGATTTTATTAGCATATCCTACTTTAGGAGAATTAACTTTTAATAGTCTGTTTTATTTAATGCAGGCAGTGTTGGGTATGCTACTTCAAAAAAGTCATTAATTGCTAATTAAACCAATACACTTGTATTTTAATTACATTGTCAGTGTTTGAAAAGGAAATCAGTTACTCAATAAGTTGTGTAATTACTTGACTGGACACTAAAAATTCAACGTATAAATGCATTACATATAAATCTCAACGCCACTTAGACAATAGAAATGAAACTTTTAATTCTTTAAATCTGAGCCAAACAGGACATTTTAGCTTGATTATAAAATGTAACACTTTAAGAATTATTAACATTATATTTATCAAAAACAAAACTTTTCAAAGCAATAACACAATATTTCATGCATACTTTATATTGACATCATTTTCTAACTCGGTTCATTTTTTTTCAGGCATGTTCAATATACTTGATAATTAATTAATTACTCTGCGTCTCTTAATTGATTGATCTGAACTGTTGAATTTAAGAACAGTATTTAAACAAGTACATTTTAAGTAACTGCAATTAAATGACCTGAAAATGAAAAGTAATCCCTTACATTACATTTACTGCAGGAAAGCAATCTAATTACATTAACAAGTTACTTTGTAACTAATTACACTCAACGGCGAGTGCAGGTTTGATTTATGTATTATAATTTCATAAAGCTAAAGGGAAACTACACTACCTGATAAAAGTCTTGTCACCAAGTTTTAGCAACAGCAATTAATAACTAGACTTCTAGTTGATGACTTGGTATCCAAAGTGGCTTATATGAAAGGCAAAGGCCTCTAGATGACGCTTATTTTACCAAAATAAAATATGATCATGTCTTGATTTTGAATGATTTCATTAGGACAGTAAGGTCTGACTTTGCTTAGATAAAAGTCTTGTCACTGAACCTTCAATAATGTCCAGTATAGAATATGTGGTCATGCTGCAGTGGAAACAGAATGAATATTGTGTCTGACTCCATCATGAGCTTGGAGGACTGCATCCATACATCTCTGCAATGACTCAAATCACTGATTAATAAAGTCATCTGGAATGGTGAAGAAAGCGTTCTTGCAGGACTCCCAGAGTTCATCAAGAGTCTTTGTGTTCATCTTCAACACCTCCTCCTTCATCTTACGCCAGACATGCTCAATAATGTTCATGTCTGGTGACTGGGCTGGCCAATTCTGGAGCACCTTGACCTTCTTTGCTTTCAGGAGCTTTGATGTGGAGGCTGAAGTATGAGAAGGAGCGCTATCCTGCTGGAGAATTTGCCCTCTCCTGTGGTTTGTAATGTAATGGGCAGCACAAATGTCTTGATACCTCAGGCTGTTGATGTTGATCATCCACTCTGCAGATCTCTCGCACGCCCCCATACTGAATGTAACACCAAACCATGATTTTTCCTTCACCAAACTTGACTGATTTCTCTGAGAATCTTGGTCCATGAGGGTTCCAGTAGGTCTTCTGCAGTGTTAGTGATGATTGGGATGCAGTTCAACAGATGATTCAGCAGAAAAATCCACCTTCTGCCACTTTTCCAGATGATCAACTAGAAGTCAAGTTATTATTAGTTGCTCTTACAACTGGGATCGACAACAAGGCTTTTGTCAGGTAGTGTATGATATCTTTTTTTTTATCTTTTATTTTTATTTGACCAATTTAGCCTTTTTAAATCACTGCAGATAAAAATAAAGCAAATAAACATATTGTTCATTGACCCATTCAATCTTGTCTTGTCTTAAAAATATTTCAGATCAGATCTTACTTCAACAACAATAGGAGTGTTATTAAAAATCTCCATGTTATTATTATTGTCACAACAGATTTAGCATGTAAACAGAAGCTGATATGAACCGATTGTAATGCTTGTCCCCAGGCACTGTGTGTTTATGGCCTGTATCTATAGTACGGGTGGACTAAACTAATTATTGAGTAGATCTTTTAAACAATGCTTGCTTTGTAAATGTCATTAAGCTGAACCTGTTGGATTCAAATTCCCTTGGAAGCAGTTTTGTTTTATCATAAACTCAAACACAAAGCCAGAACAATGGCGAGCCGAGCACTCCCTGGAGATAAAAGCCCAGCGGGACTGAGGGTTTCATATTTTCAGTGCATGTAGACGCCCTCCAGCACTGACTGCACGTGTCGCACACTAAAGCGTCTATCATTTCCTTGATGAATCAAGGATGCAGAAACATGCAAGGCCTCGTTCACATTCAATTCACGGTGGCTCAGTAGTTAGCACTATTGCCTCACAGCAAAAAGGTCGCTGGTTCGAATTCCGGTTAGTTGACATTTCTGTGTGGAGTTTGCATGTTCTCCACGTGTTGGTGTGGGTTTCCTCCGGGTGCTCCGGTTTCCCGCACAGTCCAATCCCATGTGCTATAGGGGAATTGATTAACTAATTTGGTCGTAGTGTATGAGTGTGTCTGTGAATGTGAGAGTGTGTATGGGTGTTTCCCAGTACTAGGTTGCATTTTAAGTAAGCATTCCCTGTCGTTTGAAGAGAGTCATCTACAAACTGACAATAATCTATAATAAAGCTGTCAAAATGGACAGCATCCAAAACATCTGCTTCATGATGTCATCCAACATGTTAACTGAATTAATCACATGACTGCGTCACATGACTAAAATGCATCATCGCTTTCGAAAGCCTCCATTTTCTCAGTCCACACTGTCTTCAAATTTAATCACGTTGGACAGCACTTACAAAAAGATACCTTTAATTTCCTAAAAACACAGATTTATTGTGGACAGAAAGCCAAATCGGAGAGTGTTTTTTACTTAGTTGACGGTTCATTACACCGTGGCGACCCCTTATAATTAAGGGACTAAGCCTAAGGAAAATGAATGAACGAATGATGAGCCAGTTAAGTTCTCATTCATTCATTCATTTTCTTTTCAGCTTAGTCCCTTTATTTATCAGGGGTCACCACAGTGGAATGAACCGCCAACTTATCCAGCATATGTTTTACACAGCGGATGCACTTCCAGCTGCAACACATCACTGGGAAACACCCATACACTCTCATGCTAACTCCACACAGAAATGCCAACTGACCCAGCCAAGGCTCAAACCAGTGACCTTGCTGTGAGGCGATCGTGCTACCCACTGCGCCACCATGACACCCCCAGTCACGTAAGTTCTTTTGGACAAAATACTGATTTCGGCTTTGCTCTGAAAGATTCATGGAAAGGTTATAAAGTCTTGACGTTGGAAAGTTTGTGCTAGCCCAGGCATGGGCAAACTCGATCCTGGAGGGCCGGTGTCCCTGCAGAGTTTTGCTCCAACACTAATCAAACACACCTGAACACCCTAATTAGTGTCTTCAAGATCACTAGAAAGCTACAAGCAGGTGTGTTTGATTAGGGATGGTGCAAAACTATGCAGGGACGCCGGCCCTCCAGGATCGAGTTTGCCCATCCCTGTGCTAGCCTCATGAACTTTTCAAAACACAGGGATGAGGGCTGGAGATCCATCGGATAACTCCTCACAGCCCGAGCAGTGCTTGGTGGATATACCTTTAAGTGTTGCAGTTACTTTAAAATATTACAGTAACACACAAATAGATACACCTTTACAATCATTACTTGGTAATAAAAATCAAGCAGAAAAGTACTACAGTAGATTGAATACTTGGACCGTGTTTTCATTGAAGTTATAGTGTAGTATATTGAAGAAATTACAATTAGAAAAACATAATGGGATATTAAGTTGCATGGCATTGGACCCAGACTTTCAACTGTGTATACTAGATAGGAGATTTAAACAGTGGGTTTGGAGAGGAATCACATCATTCAGTTCAGTGACCGCTAACGGACATTTCATGAGTTATCAGACCTTATCGGATACATTTGGCCAGGACAAGCAGGACTTTTACAGATACTTGCAAGTCAGAGATTACTTTAATAAAAAAATGTAATATAAATTTAAGGATGATTCTAATTTAATCACAGTATTTGCGGGTGCATAAAAGAAAACAACAAAAAAAATGGTCTCTAAATTATATGAATGCATACAAAACAGTAAGATTCGTTCATCAAATTACATAAAACAGAGGAAGACTGGACAGATATGTGTGTCACACATATAAAACTACAAACTCGAGAGCTTGGAGAGAGCTTGGATGTAAAAATCTGATGAGCTTCTTCATAAAGCTACAGTCACACCGGGCTTTGTGTGTGCGAAATTCTGTCGTACGGCGCTGCGAAAAGGGGCGGGATTAAACAAGATGATTAGACATTAAAAAAGCGAGCGATAGCTCCATGTTTTACATTTCTGTCCAGAGAGGTCATGTTTTGATCCTCAATTGGTCTCATGCAGTCAAGTGATGCGATTTAGCAGGTCAGAGTTCACCAAGCTTGAACTTTGCACCGCAGCAACCTGCGAAACTTAACGCATGACCCCGCGTTTCCGGTCTGACGTATTCGCGTGCGTATGAATGGAAGTCTATGGGAAGAAAAGTCAAGTGTGACAGCAGCTTAACTCCTAAACTGTCTGCATTGCGTACAGGTGCTGAAAGTTTGGGCTCTTGTTGGAGACAATGTGGAACCTCAATGGCCAACCATTTTCACGTTTTTTGGGCTTGCCCAAAAATGCAAACCTTCTGGTATGAAATAGCGACTGAAATAAAAAAAAACATAACTGGAGAAGAATTGGAGTACTCATTTATTAAATTATACCTTGGGAAAATACCAGAACTATTGACAAATACTTAATTCAAATCCTTTTGGTAAGTAGCAGAAAAGCCATAACTCAAAAATTGGCTTAACAAGGGCTCAATGGATAGGAATTGTAAAGGAAATAAGCTGTATGGAGAAACTGACTTTTAATCTAAGATTTGATTCAAAAAAGTGTAACAAGTACTGGAAAAAAATGGCCTGAATAAATCATTGTAAACAATTTGTGATAATGTATGTCAAATGTATTATGACTTGATTTTGTAACCCTTATGACAACCGCTTTGTTCTCCGTTTTTTATCTCTATTTTTTTTTCTATATTTCTTTTCTCTAAATAAAATTTTTTTTAAAAAGTAAAAATATATATATTACAGTAACATAGTGTTGCTGGTGGTCTTGATTCTGATTGGCTGATGAGCATGCTAAGGTGTGTGGTTGCACATCAATAACTGTCTGGTTTAGCTCAGCTACTAAATACGATCTCCAAAGACTACGTCGAATAGTTTGGACTGCTGAGCCAATCACTGATACAACCCTTCCTACTCCCCAAGAACTGTACTTATCCAGAGCGAGCAGAAGGGCTGCCAAAATCACCCTGGACCCCTCACACCCAGCACACTGCCTCTTTGAACTGTTACCTTCTGGTCGACGCTACAGAGCACTGCGCACCAGAACAGCCCGACACAGAAACAGTTTCTTCCTTCAGGCAATCCATCTCATGAACACTTGATGATAATAATTGTGGAACCAACATCACTACTTGCTATACACTTTTATACACATATACACTTATTTAACAACACACTTTACATGCCAATTTGCACATAACAGCTGCTCATATAACGTTGTATATAGCAATAAACATGTACAAACACTTGTCAATTTGTATATTTGCATTCACTACTTACTTCTATTTTTATTATTTTTTAAAATATATTTATTATCTGTTTTTTGTTCTGTCTCTGTAATCCTGTTGCACTGTAGAAGCTCTGTCACCAAAACAAATTCCTCGTATGTGTGAACATACCTGGCAATAAAGCTCTTTCTGATTCTGATTCTGATTATATTCAGATAAACCCACATCTAAAGTACACTCATCTAAAATGAGCAGAAACAACACAATTCTTGAGTTTTTTTCTGACAAATTATTTTGTTTTATGTTCAATCCACTTACATTTTAAAGAACTAATATGCTAACTTAATTCCTTTAAGTTATCCCAATCGGTTTTGTGGAACCCTGCATTTTTTACAGTGTAGTTCCGGCAGGTTTTGAGCTCTGCATTTCAGCTCCGTAACACTACGCTGAATGATTTCACAGTTAAATCACGGTCAAAAATCACATCAAAACACAACAGAAGGCTTTGGAGGAGAGGTGTGAGAAACTAGTCCTACACACAAGACAAAAACCTTACAAATGTCTGAAATACCACATCTGAACAGTGGAAACCGGTGTATAAAAGCAGAATAATTGACTCTGGTGTGTTGAATTATTAGGATATGCAAGTGTGCATTATTTTCTAACATTTAATGGCTCGTCATCAGTTATTGCTTACAGATTCTATTCAGTGTAGTCTAAAATAATAGACTAAACCGAAAGAAAATATATGAATGAATCTATTGAAGAGTGAAATAAATGTAATGGACACTAGTTTATGAAAATAGTCACTTATTCTCTACTGCATGTTCCAACAAGTCAAACCTTTTGAGTAATTCTTCTTGACTTGGCGTCAATGGCATCAGGGGATATGTGAAATTTGCTGATTCACACAGACAAGACCCATGAGCTGTGAAAAAGCAAGTTGTGGAAAGTATTCAGATCTGGCTGTCAGGTGTGCTGAAGTCTTTAAAAGGTGAACTGGAAAGACCGGATTGTGGATCAGTATTCGATAAGCCTTCTGGGCACCCATAAGTTGGATTTGGAAAACCAGTTTGTCCACTTTCCCACTACATGATATAAATCATATATAAACAAATGCCTTCCTTTAGGCTGAAATCAGGTTACGAGCCTTAATTTTTAAAGTAGCTATTTGTTAAAGATGCAAAGTAGATTTAGGTGCAAAACTGTAATATTGCATAAAACATTTGTGAATAAAGCAGCGTTTCCTGAGTCATCACTTATAGGAAGACAAAATATTTGTGACAGGTGCAGTTTAGGGCAGTAATCAGGTCAATTGGTTAATAATGATGTGATTTAAAACAGGTGATGTCAACAGGTGATTGTAATTATGATTTGGTACAAAAGCAGCTTCCAAGAAAGGTCTAGTCCTTTAGGAGCAAAGATGGGCCGAGGATCGCCAGTTTGACAACAAATACAGGAGAAAATAATTGAAATGTTTAAACACAATGTTCCTCAAAGAAAGAGAGGAAGACATTTGGATATTTCACCTTCAACAGTGCAGAACATCATTAAAAGATTCAAGGAATCTGGAGGAATTTCAGTGCGTAAAGGACAAGAGCGCACGCCTAAGCTGAACAACCGTGATCTCCGATCCCTCAGGGGGCGCTGCATCAAGAATCCTCATTCATCTATAAGCCATATCACCACATGGGCTCAGGACTACTGTGGCAAAGCTTTGTCAAATACCACAATATGGAGTTACATCCACAAATGGCAGTGAAAACTGTTCTGTGCCAAAAGGAAGCCCTATGTTAACAGTGTCCAGAAGCGCAGTTGACTTCTCTGGGCTCGGAGGCATCTGGGATGGACCATCACACAGTGGAAATGTGTACTGTGGTCAGATGAATCAGCAATTTTTTGGGCGCTGTGTGCTCCGGACCAAAGAAGAAAAGGATCATCCTGACTGTTACCAGCAACAAGTGCAAACCCTAGGGTCTGTCATTGTATGGGGTTGTGTCAGTGCCCTGGGCAAAGGTAACTTGCACTTCTGTGATGCACCAGTAATGCTGAACAGTACAGAGAGATTTGAGCACAATATGCTGCCTTCTTTTCCAGGGACACTCATGCATATTTCAACGAGACAATGCAAAACCACATTCTGCACACATTACAAAGTCCTGCAGCGGAGGAAGAGGATACAGGTACTTGACTGGCCTGTCCGCAGTCCCGACCTGTCTCCAGTAGAGAATATGTGATGCATTTTGAAGCACAAAATGCGACAACAAAGACCCTTTACTGTTGCCCACCTCAAGACTTGTTTGCAGGAAGGGAGAAAATTACACATGAAACACTTCATCACGTGGTATCTTCAGTTCCTAAAAATCTTTTAAGTGTTGTGAAAAGGAACGACAACATTACAAACTTTTGTGATGTTCTTAT
The DNA here is from genome assembly GCF_903798145.1 of Danio aesculapii. NCBI lineage: Eukaryota > Metazoa > Chordata > Actinopteri > Cypriniformes > Danionidae > Danio > Danio aesculapii. Next base: position 43,841,899 of record NC_079449.1, read on the forward strand.
CAGATAAAAAGGTTTACTCTACTCAGTTGCACATGAAATTCATTTTCAAATGTATGCTCTACCTAGGCATTACCATTAAGCTTTTTTATGCGATATTTCAATATGTGCACAAAAATAAGTGGAAGGAATCTTAGCGAATAAAATCAATAGAGTGTTAAAGGGCACCTATGGTGTAAAATCTACTTTTCAAGCTGTTTAGACAGAAATGTATGTAAGTATAGTGTATAAACTGTCATATTGGGGTGAAATAAACTCACTCAGTCCTTTTTTTTCAATTTAACATAAAAACGGTGGACAAATTGGAGCGGTTTTCAGATCGACCGCAACTTTACGTAGGAGAGTGGCGTGTTTGCTGCGCTACGTTTGTGTGTGCGCTATGTGTGTGTGTCCTCGCTGTGTGTGTGTGTGAACTTTGTAATGACATTGTGTGTGACTCATTGTTGCAAATCCACAAAAAAATGCATCAAATACTGATTGTTAAAGTTCTTACTGTAGTATTTCTCACACACGTTACGTGAGATCTGCTTCCTGAGGCAGCCGAGGGCCGATTGCTGACAGGCACGTGGGAACGGTGAGCGGTGAGGACTAGTCTTAAAGGGCCAGTACAAAAATACAGCAAAACCTTTTTTCCAGCTATAATATAGACACTTCAGACAGCTCTAATAAATAATCTGATGGGTGTTTTGAGCTGAAACTTTACAGACACATTCTGGGGACACAAAAGACTTATTAAATATGAAAAAAGGGGTAACCTATGGGCCCTTTAAAGGAAATGGGACCAAAAAAAATCTGTGAAGTCTTTTATTTCTCAAAAATACATTATGTGCATGTAAAAGTTGTCATCAAATCAAGAGAAATCTCATGGCATTACATTGACAGTTAAGAAAAATACAAAAACATCACATTTATGTAAAATAAACTTTGTTCACTGTTCATAACTAAGCCAAACAGTGCACTAGATTAGGTGGCAAATCTGTGAGAAGTATTGAAAACGTGTTCAGCCGCTCGGCTAAGATAACTACATTCTTATTAGGAGATGAAAACATTACAATGAACATTCAAGTGCCAATAATTCGATGAAAACCAGTTGTTCCAGATCTGCAGATTTCATGCAAACAATTGCATGCAACTCTATATCAGACGGCAGGAGTGATGGAGGACGAGCATTAAGTGATGTTTTATAAACAAATTTCGGGAGGAGCACGCGCAGAAGTTTCAGTATCAAATACGTCATTGACAATTATTCTATTATCCAATCAGTTCTTGACCAAACCCCTATATATACCAAAGCTGTCCTACCTGCAGCATCTTACGACTTTAGCATCCCTCCACCACCCCGTCACCTCACCTCTTAAGCATTACAATCCCGGGGGAGCGTTCTGGGGCCGTGCTAGATACTTCGCTCGAATACCTATTCCTCTCTGTTTCCTGATAAGGGGAATAACTCAAGTTTGGGTGTCTTCCCCGAGCTCAGAGCCCTCTCCTCTCCCCGCCAAATACGCTTTATTCTGAAACGATTGCAAGTGTGAACTCGTGAAAAGAGCTGTGATTAAGTGGAGCGCACGTTAAACCTGCTTATATCTTTCAACACATTCTCACTGCAGACTCGTCACTATTATTGACGCTCAGGTGCTGTCCAACACGGGTATTATCAAAACCGCACTTTTTTTAATGCGGTTTCACAGTTTGTCCACACAAAAATGCAGTGTCAGGTGACTGAAGCCCAAACTTTCTGAAGATTTTATGAAACTCCAAGTACAGTGTGGTCATGTGGATGATTCAACCGGTGTTTTCGCATCATGACGTCAGCGTGAGCGCTGTTTTCAACCAATCACGTCTCACTAAAGGTCCTGGTATACTTAATAATGTGTTAAGTATAAAGGTGTAATGTTTTCCGACACCTCCGCGCTGCAGTGGGTGGGATTGTAAAGTGTCAGCATTGAGAATGTGCGGCATCTTCATGTACACACATTGCATAGATGAGTATATTAAAAAAAGAATTATAAAAATGTATATGTAATAAAGGCTTTGCGAGGAAATAAAATCAGCATATCTCAGTCAGATCAAGGACTCCTCATACAGAGTCATAAGGCATCATTATACAGCACAGAAACCAAACCTGAAGCAGCAGACATTAAAAAAACAAGTGTTTACACAAACTGTTAATAGCATCTCTTTACACGCTTTAGGGCCGGCTGTGTAAAGATGACTATAAATGACGATTTCCTTATTATCAACCAGTGATGACAAGGACGTTAAAGAGATCATTCACTCAGAAATGAAACTTCTACCTTCATTTACTCACTCTTTACTTGAGTTATTTTCAAGAATCCTGGAAACCTCTAACCATTGACTTCCACAGTACTTGTTTTTCCTATATGGAAGTCAATGGGTTCTTCAAAACATCTTCTTTAGTGGTCAACTCCCAGGCAAACTCCCAGGAGCAGGAATCAAGTCAAACATGGAAGACTTGAAGGGGCTTTCGCAAAAAGACCTTTTCATTTCATCTGGCTTCTGCTTTCTTTCCTGAGTGATGGATCAAAATGCTGCCACTTCTTCAGGTCATGAGGGCCACTGTGCTTTCAGGCTGTCCTCTGACCAGCTCACAGAAGAACTCCAGCGCCAGCCGCACGTGGATAGGCACAAACACATAGGAGGTGTAAATGACCATGGCCACCATAGTGAAGAGCACGGTGTTGAAGATGGACTGCTCCCACGGCTCCAGCACGTAGATCCCGGTAATGAGCAGATACTGGTAGTAGAGCCAGCTCATGTACTCTCTCATGTTCTTCATGTCCATGCGGAAGCAGAAACACAGACAAGCTGAGGGAAGACAACAGTGTTAGCTGAGCAAACTCATAGCAGATCTGCATTTACAGTATACTAAGGCTCAGGGGCATAGCAACCTTTCAGAACTAACATTTTAGAACTAACCTCTCAGAACTAACGTTTTAGAACTAACATTTTAGAACTAACCTTTTAGAACTAACGTTTTAGAACTAACCTTTTAGAACTAACCTTTAAGAACTAACGTTTTAGAACTAACCTTTTAGAACTAACCTTTAAGAACTAACGTTTTAGAACTAACCTTTTAGAACTAACTATTAAGAACTAACGTTTAAGAACTAACATTTTAGAACTAACCTTTTAGAACTAACCTTTACGAACTAACGTTTTAGAACTAACCTTTTAGAACTAACCTTTAAGAACTAACCTTTCATGACTAACCTTTAAGAACTAACGTTTTAGAACTAACCTTTTAGAACTAACTTTTAAGAACTAACGTTTAAGAACTAACATTTTAGAACTAACCTTTTAGAACTAACCTTTACGAACTAACGTTTTAGAACTAACGTTTTAGAACTAACCTTTAAGAACTACCGTTTTAGAACTAACATTTTAGAACTAACCTTTAAGAACTAACGTTTTAGAACTAACCTTTAAGAACTAACGTTTTAGAACTAACCTTTTAGAACTAACGTTTTAGAACTAACCTTTTAGAACTAACCTTTAAGAACTAACGTTTTAGAACTAACCTTTTAGAACTAACATTTTAGAAGTGACCTTTTAGAAGTAACCTTTAAGAACTAACCTTTTAGAACTAACATTTTAGAACTAACCTTTTAGAACTAACGTTTTAGAACTAACCTTTTAGAACTAACGTTTTAGAATTAACCTTTTAGAACTAACCTTTTAGAACTAACCTTTTAGAACTAACCTTTAAGAACTAACGTTTTAGAACTAACCTTTTAGAACTAACATTTTAGAAGTAACCTTTTAGAAGTAACCTTTAAGAACTAACCTTTTAGTACTAACGTTTTAGAACTAACCTTTTAGAACTAACCTTTTAGAACTAACCTTTTAGAACTAACATTTTAGAACTAACCTTTTAGAACTAACGTTTTAGAACTAACGTTTTAGAACTAACCTTTTAGAAGTAACCTTTAAGAACTAACATTTTAGAACTAACATTTTTGAACTAACGTTTTAGAACTAACCTTTAAGAACTAACCTTTCAGAACTAACTTTTTAGAACCAACGTTTTAGAACTAACCTTTAAGAACTAACTTTTAAGAACTAACTTTTAAAAACTAATTTTTTAGAACTAATTTTTTAGAACTAACTTTTTATTTCTAAAAGGCTGCCTCTAAAAAGTTAAACTACAGAGATGTAAAACCACTATAATTAACTGTGTATTGCCAACATTGCCAACATTGTGATGTAAAACTACACTATAATTAACTGTGTAATTTAAATATATTATTGTAACTATTGTTATTTAGTGGACAGAATTAATCTGTCATTTAGATTTTTGGTTTGATGAACCAAAAATCTAAATGAGAGATTAATTCATTCTCTTTACTAAATAACAAAAGTTACAATAATATATTTAAATTACACAGTTAATTATAGTGTAGTTTTACATCACAATGTTGGCAGGTATGTATATTGTGCAGCCATAATTTACACTGCCTAGGAGTGGTGTACGTCTTTAAAGAGCCGCATGTATTTATGACATGAATGAATAACTTTGCGGCACTCAAATATCAGGGGTTTAATGACTCGTGTATTGTATTATTTATTTTTTGGGCTGCAGTCTGATAACATTGATAACAATTTCATTATAGGGATGAAAATATACTCATTTACACAACACTCAAGTGGGTGTAAACTTTTAAGAGTTTCTTTCTTCTGGTGAAAACAAAACAAGATATTGTGTATGTAGCTACCAATTCACACCATTTACTACTGGCGTATTACCTGCCTATATTAAGATATAAACTGCTTATGAGCACTAACAAAGTATGATCTTATTCTACATCCTAGCCAATACCCAAACCTAAACCCAACTAATATCTTACTGTCTATTAATAAGCAGCTAATTAGTAGCTTATTGAGCTTAAAGTGTTAGTGGTTTGATAATAATGTAGCTAGAATTGTACATTATAATAAAATATGATCAATACTATTGAAGTCAAAGGCTTTTTTCACCATCAATCTTCAGTACAGCTTCCTTTGTGTTCAACGGAAGAAAAAAACACTCAAAACAGGTGAGTGAATTATGACAGAATTTTCATTTCTGTGTGAACTATCCCTTTTAGCATGTGGCTGTAATGTCAACGGTGTTGCCATGTTCATATAACAACACAGAAACATTGAGCACTCTAAAACAGCTCCTCCTTTCATGCACTGGTATTGTTTTGCTTTTTTTCTGTTGTCTACGACATTAATAAATAAATAAATACAAATAAATAAAATAGAACATGCTCAGACGAAGGGTGCTAAAATCAATCCCGGACAACTCGGTCTGCTTCATTATATACTGCACATCCACCTGTCTTTTAAACACAGTTAATCATCTAAACTACATCATAGTTGCATTATAAAGTAGTAGTAAGCTGTGTAGTGGAAATGACAGCTGTACTGTCCCAGATCACACATATACGTCTGCAAGAGGCATTTTAATGAGCGCTTATAGCAGGGGTAGGGAACCTATGGCTCGGGAGCTACATGTGGCTCTTTGACCAAAAATATGTGGCTCTCCAGCTGTGTCCCTTCAATAAAGAATAAAACCTGTCACTTAAAATCAGTTTCCTATTGAAGAAACAATTAAAATGACCTTTTTATTGTATGTTTTTACTGCAAAATGAATAAGACTAAAAGGATATTTCAACCAATGCGCATGTGCAGTGCTGTGGATTAACTAGAATCGGACACCAATAAAGTGTATGCAACTTACATTTCTATGGTAACCTTGCGCACGTAAATTCAAACAATATTCAAGAGTGTTGATGGCGGAAAGAAAAAAAATCTCTATATTATCCTTTCTTAATACATGGACTTGCTCATAATGTGATGCTTATATATCCCCAATGGCAATGGAAAGGTTCCCGACCCCTGGCTTATAGTCTGCTGTGTTCAAATGACTGCTAAACATCTTTAAAAGGTCTGCTGAAAAACATTTTATTTTACATTTGAAACACTGACATCTAAAAGACATTTTAAATAATAAACATGTCTTCCAGATTGAGGTAAATCTAATAATAGTATAATATAGGCTAATTTCAGTATTATTTGCAAATTCTAAATAGGAAATTCATCAATGACTTAAAGTAACTCTGTTCACAGTCAATCTAATAGTGCTTATGTTGTTTTGAAGTCCTACTTAAATGCTATTTCAGACCGAATATACAAAGCATAACGTGATAAACAATATAGGGACCCTTAAAATGAAGGAATATGCGAATATAAAACCAACTTTACCTCAATGTCTTAGCGACGCAAACACAAACGTCAAATAGATGTCCCCGCGATGCTATCACGGGTGGTTTAGTGTTACAGTTGACATATGTTTTGAAGCAGAATGATAAATGAAAACTCCAGAAGAAAAAAGGCGCTGTCAGGTCTGCAGGGGGTAATAAAGTAAATAATAACTCACCTCCGCGGTAAGGATGCAGTGTGGAGTGGACGCGATGACAGTGGATCCCGCTGCAAAGCTGCTCTACCAGTTATAAACACACAGTAATCACCCCTCCCACATCTCGGATTTACTTATGAGTGGCGAAAGAAAGGATCAAACGTATTTTAAAGCCATTTCCTAACATGTGGTTCAGGACGCAGCGACTCTCTCTCTCTTTCTCTGCGGTAATGATGCTGCAGTACGGTACTCCGTGACGTCACCTGCCGCAGGGATGTTTTGGGTCACCCCTAAGTAATTATTTGCTATCACTCAGAGTTTGCGCACAAATCTAAATAACCTATTTAAAACTCTTTTATTTTGTTAGGAAAAATTGATGTACAGTGCTCAGCATTACTGAGTTCACCCAGTTTGAAAATGAAGATTTTTATCTATTTCTCAGTGAATAAAGGCGATGTATTTTGGTGCATTTAAACAAAACAGATTTATTAAATAGATATATTTATTTAAATAACATTTTAATCACCAAACATATTTAGAAATCGAAAGATAATACAATTGAATTCAAGCAAAATATTGCAAAAAATAAAATTACAGCCTACAAAATTTTAACTAAATTTGTAATTTTTTTTTGCTTTTCTTGATTTTTCCTCTTTTATATTTTGTATTTAATATTTTTCTATAAGTTATACATATGGGTGTACTAGTTTTTGGACCGTAATTGAAAGTTATTTTGTTAGATTAGCTCCAGATTTGGCTTCAGTATTGACTAATCTAATGTATATGCACAAATATAATATTGTAAAGCTTCCTATTAAAAATATAAAGTGATAAGATAGATTTGTGAGGGGTGTACACATATATGCTGAGCACTGTACATAAACAAAAATGTACGGCTTCAATCCCTTTTCCACATTTCTGATTCAGGCACTGCTCAAATCTTTCCATATGTGTAACAATAACGACAACAACAACAACATGTCAGATTTTTGGTATTATCTAAAGAATTATCTTTGTCATCTTTTGACTGTGATTAGATTTAGATAGCTTTCCTGCAATGCTCTTAATTTAATTATTTATTTTCATACATTTCTATAGCCTACTATTATATTTACTTACTCCTTCCTTTGTTGTGTTTTGTTATTTATTTGGTTGATTTGTATTTTCATTCTTTTATATTGATCTGATGATTGTGTTTGTATATTTTCATTCGTTCATACATTTCCCTTCGCTAACTTATCCAGCATATGCCCTTCCAGCTGCAACCCAGTACTGGGAAACATCCATTCACACTCATACACTACGGCCAATTTAGTTAACCAATTCCCCTATAGCGCATGTGTTTGGACTGTGGGGGAAACCAGAGCACCCGGAGGAAACCCAAGCCAACACGGGCAGAACATGCTAACTCCACACATGCCGAATGGCTCAGCTGGGACTCCAACCAGTGACTTTCTTACTGTGAAACCACAGTGCTAACCACTGATCTACCAATGCACACTTTGTTATGCTGCATTTTAAAAATAATTCTCGTTAAAAGCGCGATTGGATTGAATATGTGGCACTAAGAGAAAAATACTCTTCTGTTGCAACGTGCTGAAAAGAAAGCAGAAAATGTGCTGATACACACAGACAAGAACTTGCAGCATAAAGGAAAGCATGACCCGTGAAAAACAAACAAAGTCACGGAAAGAATCCAGATCCTGCTGTCAGGTGTGCTGGAGTCTTTGTGGGAAAAACCGGATTGAAGGCATTAGATAATAAAATCCATAACTTGGTCTTGGGAAACCGGTTTGTCCGCTTCCCTGCTTTACAATCATGCAATTCTTTTTTTTTTTTATATTATTTTTATTTTCTTATAGCAACACAGAGCGATACAGAAAGCAACAACGATTATAAAGACAAAACAGAAGCAACAGGAAAAAAAAAAGACATCAGACAGAAAAAAAAGATTTTAAACCATTATTACACCAGTTCCTCCAATATTATACATGCGTCAACAATGTTACACATTTATATCTAGGCCAGTGAGCAGGCAATATGGTGATCTTGCAGATGATAACAGGGTTATACCTTTAAACTGTTATCCCGGGCATTTGATAAATAATTAAAAAAGGGTTTCCAGGTGGCTTCAAAGCCGGCAATGCTATCAGAAAGATTGTGTCTTAGCCTCTCTAAATGTAAAGTGGCAGAGAATTCTAAAAGCCAGGATTTAAAAAGTGGTTTTGTTGGCTTTTTCCATAAATAAAGAATATTTTTTTTAGCTAACACCATTCCATATTGAACAGCTTTTTTAATTTGATGGCTAAACCCCCGAAGTGAGTCAGACCAACCAAAAACAGCGATTGCTGGATCAGGGGCGAGGTCACAAGAATAAGCCTCAGAGTAGAAGTTGAAAATTTCGCTCCAAAACTCAAAACGTTTTGGGCATGACCAAAAAAGATGTCCTAAAGAGCCTTCCGTGGTCAATCATGCTATTCTTCCCCAAATATGATGGATCGCAAATGTGCTTTAGGGAGACACGTTTGCAATATTTGCATATGTAAGCAAGTGTGTGTGAGTGTAAACATTATTGTGGTCACACTTTACAAGAAGGTTTCATTAGGTAATATTTTACTAACATGAACCAATTAACTTGTACAGCATTCACTAATAATAATTCAACATTTACTAATGCATTATTAACATCCAAATTCATGCTTGTTAACATTAGTTAATGCACAATGAGTTAACATGAACTAACAATAAACAGCTGTATTTTGATTAGCTAACATGAACAAATACTGTAGTAAATGTATTGTTATCGATGTTCATAAATGCATTAACTAACGTTAACTAATACAACCTTATTGTAAAGTTCGAACATTGTGAGAGGGGTCTGGCTGCAGACTCGGTGCAGTGCAATCTGAGCTGCATCCAATGCTTTTTAATGGGCTCACCTAACCCTACCCCTCACAGTGAGTGATGCAATCTCTGCTTGCATCATAAAGGCTGCATCCAGATACTTTTGGAGATTGTTGATTTCATTCACATACACTCATTTATATATGAACTAGACACGTGAGTTTACAGAAATACATGGTGCCATATATTTAAGACCTTTTCCAACAATTTTAATCATTATGGTTTCCTGCATCTATTTTTGTTTCTGTTTTATGAAGTATTTTTCAGATTTTGTGTAATACTGTGAACACTACGTTTATCCATTTCTCAGACGATTTGCAAGGAATACATACAAGTAGAAATTCATAACCATAATAATATAATAACATTTCTGCAAGCAACAGAATATGCAAATTAAGGCTGGTTAGTTTTTTTAAGTGCTCTTTTTATCATTATCATTATGTGTGGATACCACTAGGTGTCGCTCATTCACTGGCTGTAATGCCTAAAAAACTATTTAGCAAAGGCTTGGATATGATCAGGATTGCAAAACTAGCTTAATGGCCAGTCAAAAACTAGCCCAAAACCATTTGTAAAGTATGTGTTTTACACCACTGTATGACAACAAATGATTTCTGCTTTAAATATAACTTTATATTAGTAATTATAAAGATTCTGCTATCATGAACTATAACAGATGCTTTATGAGAGGCCCTGTGCCTCACGAAAGTGTGCTTACTCCATTTCATCAATCATCCTAGCAGTTTTTATCAGTGGTTGGAATATAAATTGGAGAGGGGTCTGGATGCAGACCTGGTGCAGTGCAATCTGAGCTGCATCCAATGCTTTTTACTTTACCCCAACCCTAAACCTACCCCTCACAGTGACGTCACTAGCTCCATTGAGAACATTGTCCGACATCGCATCTCTGAGATATGCAGTCTCAGCTTGCATCATCAAGGCTGCATCCAGATACTATTGGAGAAATTTGGTAGAGTAAAAGATTGCAAGGCAACTATATAAATATAATTGATGCAATTTGTCAAACCTTTAACCCATGGAATAAAAAACCACCAGCAGCAAGCTAAAAAAGCATGTTAAAAGCAGCCCAACTCCTAGCAACCCTGGGTATGATGTGGGTGGATACAGACAGGCCATGAGCCGAGATACTGTCAAGTGAAATTATTCATACGCCTGGCAAATTCTGACTTAAACTTTTCATCATAGGCTCATTCTGAAAACATACCCCTATTTACATTTCTGGAGATCGCAAATTATGTAGCCAGAAGTACATATGGCTGCATTTCATCTTTTAAAACGAACGCTACAGGGCGCTATGGTGCTGTTCCTTTTTGCGCTTACCTCAGTATGGACGGCTTTCCCGCTGTTACCAGTTTATCCAGTGGCTCGCCATGTATGTCGGAAGACTTGAGATGCAAAGAGGAGTTGATCACGATGATGGGGTTTGAGTCTGGTGAAGAATGGTTCCAGAAAGCAGGTAAGACAAAAAACAACAGCCAAAAAATAAAATAAACAAGTAAATAACAGGGTGAGAATGTGGTATAATCTGAAAATGTGGTAAAAATCAGGCGAAGGATTTTCTTTTTCTGCATTGCTTTTGAAAACACTATCGGTTGGGTTTAGAGAAGGGGGTGGGCGCTGGTAAATCGGTGCTTTGAAAACACAATTGGTTGGGTTTAGGGAAGGAGGAGGGTGGGTCAGTCTGTCAACAGCAGCCTCTGGTGGATTTACGTGAGAACAGCAGGCACAAATGGCACTTGTGAGAGAAATTTGATATCTCAAAAAAGCACACTGCGGCCTCTGGTGGATTCGACAAAAACTGCAAAAACAACGTAGCTACTGGGACGTATTTGTTGCTCTCCAGAAATGTATATAGGGGTACATTTTCAGAATGAGCCTGGATTGAAACTTTTATTCCACCACCAAGATTTGGATATAAGTGACACAGGCTTTCTCCAAACGATAATAAGAGGATGTACAAGAGGAATCATTGTGGGGAAAAAAAGCTTATTTACATTTGAACAAAATCATTGTCAGAATTTGCCAGGGTATGAATAATTTTAGTCCTTTAGTTGCAGACCTTTACCGTCCAGCTGTCAAACAATGCAGAATACGCGATATGTGAACGCGATTAATTTGCGTCTTCCACATTTGGTGGGAATCCAGCTGTGTTGGCCAATCAGAACGGAGAAAATGTCATGACGTCATGAGGTGAAAACTCCGGTTGTAGCGTCCAGAGTTTCAGAGAATCTTCACCCTGGCCTGAGTTTTCAGAATGTTTAAATTTCAGTCACTCGATACTATTGATAAACAGCAAAACCTTGTTGAAAAAAGTGTGGTTTTGAAAATACCCATGTTCGTGTGGACAGGGCCTGCATTTAGTGTGGCCTGATATGTGGATATTATTGGAAAGAACCTGGCCAGGTGTGACAAAGCTCCTCTTTGAAGGACTTAAAATCAGACACGGCTGTATGTTCATGGCTGGAATTTTGGTTTAGTTTTTTAGTTCTAACCGTAATCAGTCGGATTAGTATAATGCAGGGCTGCTCAACCCTATTCCTGAAGATCTAGCTTCTTGCACAGTTCAGCCCCAACCCTTATCAAACACAAATAAACCAACTAAATGTGATCTGAAGGAGCACTTGGTAATTAAAGACAGGTGTTTTTAATCAAGGTAGATTTCCAGGAACAGGGTTGAGCGCCCCTGGTATAATAAGCTGAATGACTGTGATTCATCTATAAGCCATATCACCACATGGGCTCAGGACTACTTTGGCAAACCTTTGTTGAGTACCACAATACTAGTTACATCAACAAATGCCAGTTAAAACTGTACTGTGCCAAAAGGAAGCCCTATGTTAACAGTGTCCAGAAGCACCGTTGATTTCTCTTGGCTCCGAGGCATCTGGGATGGACCATCACACAGTGGAAACGTGTACTGTGGTCAGATGAATCAGTATTTCAGGTATTTTTTGGGAGAAATGGACACTGTGTGCTCCGGACCAAATAAGTTTCGAATAAAGCCAACTATTGGGGTTAAGAGTGTACCCTGTGGGATCATAGGCCACCTGTCCAAGACTTTCAGTGTCGTGACAGAAAATTAGTTTACCTTTAATGGGCAATGTTTGAACACCTAATCGATAGCACTTTTTCTACCTTAACAAGGCTATTAATAAATACTGTACATGTCAGGTTCTTTAATCAATAGAATAATGTGAACTAGTCAAATAAAATACTCTAGGGCTGATAATTACAAATTAAAGTCAATGAAATCAGTCTTGAGTAAGTGTGTTTACACTGCAGCTCTAAATGCATGTATAATGTCATGAGATTATATAAAAACATGCACATATAAAAGTATTAAATCCACAATTCTGAAACATTTATCAAGAATTAGATGAGTCGGTAGATGAGTCGATGAATCCTTCATTCAATCAATTTAATGAACACAGTTAATTCATTGAGGAACAAAGCTAGCAGATCTGTTTAATAATGGTCCATTCATAAAGACAAGGTGCTTCTCAAATGAAAGACCACATCCCAAGTGAGGCTGCGTCCTCCTAAAACCAGTCCCTCTGAGGCTTCTAGACTAGAGTCCTCCTCAGTATTAAAGGTTAGAATGAGACGGTCTAGTAACTCAGCACGCCTACATCACTAAAGGGAACACCACCCAAAAATGAAAATCCTCCTATCATTGAGCTCCCTTCTGATTTCCCACATACATTATACAACACATCCAGAAAGCATTCACTGTGCTTCAGTTTTTCAACATTTTCTGAAGTTACAGCCTTTTTCCAAAATGTATCTAATTAACTACTTTCCTCAAAATTCTACAAACATTAGCCTATAATGATAGTCTGCGTCCCAATTCGCTTACTGTCCATCCTAAATAGTATTCAAAAATACAATTAGTGTGTTCCAAACCATAGTATGTTGAAAAGAGAATGCCAAAGGTACCCGGATGGTTTACTATTTCCGGTAAAACCTTGAAGTGTAGAAGCGTCCATACATCGATGTTACATTAGATGTCTCCTATTCTATTGTTGTCTACAGGGTAACACTCCTTTGAAATGAATGTGAGACCAAGGTGTAGTGCAGGTCTGGCCATCCGGAGTCAGAGATATATCCACGTATATACATATATCTATGATCGTGAGTTTTCCCGATGGTCAGTATGCAAAATTATGAAAATGGTAATTTGACATCACTTTTCTACATCGATGGATAAGTGACCGCACGGGCATTGCCGACAAAGTGCGTGTGTTTGTGTGCATGGAAATGTATTATCCTCCCTCCATGTTAAATTTAGTTTAATCCCTGTCCTGAAACACACACCCTCTCCTCCTTTCACTACTCATTCTAACAGAGGGAGCAATTCGTTTGTGAATGAATCTCTGTTATGAACGACTCGTTCACTTAAGATGCACCGCAACATCTTATTGTCATATTTTATTTATGTTGTTTGCTTATTTTATTCAACAAAACTAGCATAAGCCTAGTATTTAGTGGAAGTTGGTGCTACTTTGCCTTATGGTCAGTGCAGTGACTGTATTATCAATAATAATGTTACTTGTTGAGCACGAAAGTTCATAACATACAAAAACATATAAAAAAAAAGAAATTTTACCTATAAAATGTTCTGCCTTTATGCTTTGTTTTCTTTGTTTGCTCGTTACTACACCCGTACACAGCGATAAACGTCCAGCATCTTCACAATGGCTTTAGTCTTGACTAGTGCAGTTAAATGACATTTGTCCTGGGAGCCCTGTACAAATGTGGCGGCGATATTGACGCGTACTCAGGTCCGTATGCGATATCTAGTGTATATATCTATGGCGTCCTTACTCTAACCGGTAATATTGCCCACAATACATTGCACGTTGGACGTAAATTTGTTTAGAACTACAAGCTCGGCTAAAAAGTGTAAACAAACACCAAACATGGCGGACGCGCGAGACCAACCGTCAACTAGAGTAGCTTCGGTAAACGTGTTTGGATGACTGTTAATTAATAGCCAACTGGAACACATTTAAACCGCATTTTCTGTGTTATATTTCAGCTGCAACAACAATGTGAACTTATATCAAGATATGTTTGGACATTAACTACTGAATGCATAATTACCCAAAGACATGAGGAGATTTCTCTGGATGAAAGACTCGTGAATGGCAGATTAACCTGCAGCTGAATCAATGAGGTAGGTAATTAAATATGAAAGAAATATAGATGATGTGTCGAGATGATTGACGGGACGTAACTAAGCAACATAACCAGCTGTTAATGAGGAAGTAGTGTCACAAAGCTTGCATATACACACTCAAAACAAAAGTATATACTTCTCCTTTACAAAAAAAGTATATACTTTTAGGGCGTAGCATAAGTTTGTAAATTGGGTCTCAGTTTAAAATCTTTGTGAGTTGATTAAAAACTCTCAGAATTGTGCTCAGGTGCTCGTGTTTCCACTGATCATCCTTGAGATGTTGACTAGAATCAACCTGCAGTAAATTCAGCTGATGGGACATGATTTATAAAGGTCTATATAAGATCCCACAGTTAATTGTGCATGTTAAAGTGCAAAAGGAAGCCATGAAGACCAATGAATTACCTTTAGAGCTCAGCAATGGGATTGTATCGAGGCACAGAAATGGGGAGGTGTACAGAAGAGTTTCTAGGGCATTGAAGGTCCTGAAGACCACAGTGGCCTCCATCATCTGTAAATGTTTGAAACTACCATGACGCTTCTAGAGTGTCCATCTGGCCAAACGGGGAGAAGTGCCTTAGTGTGGGAGGTGATCAACATCTTAAAATCACTGTGCACCGATGTTCCCCATCCAACCTGATGGAGCTTGAGAGGTACTGCAAAGAACAATGTTGTGATGCACCTTCTTTTCAGAGTAATGTTTTTATCTGAATTTATAGATGAAGAACTGACATTTCTAAACACATGGTTCAAACAGGAGTGTTTATTTTACAACCTTTGTAAATATCTTTTCATTTACAGTTCAACAATTCACAATAACAAGTAAATTGCAGGGTGGGCAGCACAGTAGCTTAGTGGTTAGCACTGTGGCCTCAAAGCAAGAAGGTCGCTGGTTTGAGTAGTGGCTGGGCCAGTTGGCATTTCTGTGTGGAGTTTGCATGTTCTCCCCGTGTTGGTGTGGGTTTCCTCCTGGTGCTCTGGTTTCCCCCAGTCCAAACACATGCACTATAGGGGAATTGAATTAACTAAATTGGCCAAAGTGTATGGGTGTGTGTGAGTGTGTATGGTTGTTTCCCAGTACTGGGTTGCGGCTGGAAGAACATCAACAACATGAAAGCATGGATTCATCCTGCCTTGTATCAACGGTTCAGGCTGGTGGTGGTGGTGTAATGGTGTGGGGGATATTTTCTTGGCACACTTTGGGTCCATTAGTACCAATTGAGTATCTTGTCAACACCACAGCCTACCTGAGTATTGTTGCTGACCATGTCCATCCCTTTATGACCACATCTTCTGATGGCTACTTCCAGCAGGATAACGCGCCATGTCATAAAGCGTGAATCATCTCAGACTGGTTTCTTGAACATGGCAATGAGTTCACTGTACTCAAATGGCCTCCACAGTCACCAGATCTCAATCCAATAGAGCACCATTGGGATGTGGTGGAACGAGAAATTTGCGTCATGCAATAGGGGGTCCAACCTAGTACTTGTAAGGTGTACCTAATAAAGTGGCCGGTGTGTGTATGTTAAATAAGTGCCCAGACCTACTGTGGCAGTGTTTTGGACATTTTTGAAACAATAAATATTTCTTTAGAAGTCTACAATTGGGTTGAACAGCTGGAGAAATGACCATACATTCAAGGAGAGTTGGTGCTTTTTTGTGTTCGAGGTGTGAATAAATAATTTCCTATCAGTTAAGCAGGAACGAGGGACAAAAGCCTACAAAACTGTTCCACTATTAGTTTAAATGGCAGAGGGAATGAAAGAGAAAAAAAAGGGGGATAAAGTGGGAATGGGAAGGACGAGCAGGTGAATAGAGTGCACAGTGTTCTGTGGGCTTGGGTCAGGTTTCTGGGTCAGTTCTGGTAACACCGCTGCCCAGCACTTTGTTCAAGTTCAGTCTGGGTGACTGCGACTGTGAAGCACTGGGCCAGAACCGTAGTACACACCCCTGCTTTACTCTGAACACACACACATGTCCAGCATCTCCAGAGTTTCGAGCTCAGACAGAATAACGCAGCCGCTGCCTCAGGACACAAGACAAGCCTGCTGTCTGGTAAACACTTTTACTGATGCTTTCCATATAATCTCTGAATGCAGTGATTGAAATGCAGTTTCTCACAGCTCTGTGTTATGCTTCATTTTATTCACATTAAATGCATTTTTACATCTCTGATAACTGGATGCATTGGTACGTCTGTGTAATTTACAATGGCTGTAGTACATCTAAGTGTATTTTTGTTGGAGATTCTTTAGTTGGAGATTCTTTAAAGTAACGTTTGTGAGTATATAGCTGTGTTATTTACATTGAATGCATTTTTACATCTCTGATAACTGGATGCATTGGTATGTCTTTTGAATATAATGAGTAATTTACATTACCTGATTAAAAGTCTTGTCGCCTTTCCATGTTTTAGAAATAACAAATATTAACTAGATTTCTAGTTGATCATTTGGTATCAGAAGTGTCTTATATGAAAGGCAAAGGCCTCTAGATGACGCTTATTTGAGCACAATAAAATATGATCATGCCTTGATTTTGAATGATTTCATTAGGACAGTAAGGTCTCACTTTGTTTAAACTAAAGTCTGGTCACTGAATCTTCAATAATGTCCAGTCTAGAATATGTGGTCATGCTGCAGTGGAAACAGAATGAATATTGTGTCTGACTCCATCATGAGCTTGGAGGACTGCATCCATACATCTCTGCAATGACTCAAATCACTGATTAATAAAGTCATCTGGAATGGTGAAGAAAGCCTTCTTGTAGGACTCCCAGAGTTCATCAAGAGTCTTTGTGTTCATCTTCAACGCCTCCTCCTTCATGCTCAATAATGTTCATGTCTGGTGACTGGGCTGGCCAATTCTGGAGCACCTTGACTTTCTTTGCTTTCAGGAGCTTTGATGTGGAGGCTGAAGTATGAGAAGGAGCGCTATCCTGCTGGAGAATTTGCCCTCTCCTGTGGTTTGTAATGTAATGGGCAGCACAAATGTCTTGATACCTCAGGCTGTTGATGTTGATCATCCACTCTGCAGATCTCTCGCACGCCCCCATACTGAAAGTAACCCCAAACCATGATTTTTCCAATCTTGACTGATTTCTTTGAGAATCTTAGCTCCATGCTGGTTCCAGTAGGTCTTCTACAGTATTAGTGATGATTGGGATGCAGTTCAACAGATGATTAATGGGAAAAATCCACCTTCTGCCACTTTTCCAAATGATCAACTAGAAGTGAAGTTATTATTTTCTGCTCTTACAACTGAGATCCACGACAAGACTTTTATCAGGAATTGTACAATTACTGTAGTACATCTAAGTGTATTTTTGTTGGAGAATCTTTAGGATAAGTTAAATCTGCGCGTTTAATGTGCATTTATTTTGCCATGTTCTTTATTGGGGCGTTAATAAAAATTCAAAAAGGGAATTTCTAGGTTCAATAATGACAGTATATAAGAAACATTATTAAGCATGTAATTCATTAGGAGTACTTGCAGTAGGCTACTTGTGAATTTATCACTGGATTACTTCAAATGATCTAAGGAAGTATCACTGTTTCAACTGTTTCTTTAACAGATATGGCTACTACATACCAACTAATTCCCATTGGAGTATTAGTAGACTTGTAGGGTTAGAGTTAATGTAAGTTGACAATTATTTGCAAAGTTTTTATAGTCTGGAGAATGTCTATTGGTGGAGCAGTGTCAAAAGATATCAAACAGACAGTCTTGTAGATGCAAAGGAACGATTCGTCAACAAAACATGCAAAAGGAAGCATCAAAATAACCTTATTTGTCTACTTTTTACATAACCAGGATTTTATATAACCTTGTGAATCCAAAACTCTTCCCGTCTGCCTTGGGAATTTGAAGAGAGAGGTAAAAAAAACAATCCAAAAGCCTCTCTATTCCTGACAAGGTCATAGTGATCTCCATTAAAGGCTTACCAGCAGAGCACACAGCCTTAACCGTTACTAGAGACACCTCCAGCTCAGGTGACTCTTCAAATCCCCTTAAACGGGAGCAAACATGCTTTACAGGTAGCATGCATTCATGACACGATGCATTGATAAAGTGAATGTGCGACTCTTTATTTGAAATCGTAAACCTCCGGATCAAAGGATCATTATAACTCAAAACCCAACTATTTCTGTCCGCTCTGTTGCTCCTGATTGTGGAGCAGGGGCTCTGGGGTTGTATTGCGATACCAGCTCTGTGTCCTATGGTTTACCCTGTCTCGCTCCCATAAGGCTTTTCAGGAATTGGGGGGGTCAGTGGCCCAGGCCTGTGTTCAGCAGAGCCTCTCTTTGCATGGGCAGGGGGTAAAGTGAGCACTATGGCTGGGTTTGTGTTGAATAGTGGAGTGACACCAGCAGGTCAAGGTGGAGTATTACCCTCCCTTACTCTCACGTTTCAGATGAATATCGCCGCTGTACCTTGCCGAGGTCCATACCTGATTCTATAGGTCCAGTCTGAAATATAGGAGAGACTCAATCTGCACAGCTAGTGTCTTTCAGCCAATTATAAACTTCCGGTGAAAGGTTTATGTGAGTATTTTCAGTTTCATAAGCTTCCCTTTATAGTATCGATGCTGTAATGTGATTACAATACAATCAGTTTAATAGACTCAAGTATTTATTTAGTTATTCAAGCATAAGACGTGATAAAAGATCATTTGAGTGCATGGAAACTCTGTTAAAATACTGGGGTAAAATAAATGTACATATTTTAAAGACATGGCGTGAACAAATGTAATGTAATGCTGGGCTTCTTGTTTGGTCTGAGACCCACTTTATATCGTATATCAATCAGGCAGTGAAGATCATTGATCTTTAAAGAAATCAGATCTTAAACGTGCCGATTTTAAAATGGCACAACAGTTCACCAGAAGCGCTTGGCCTGGCTGACTGAAAATGAAAAGTCTGTGTGCATATATACTACACTCTCTCTATGACTTTTTTCGGCATTGTTGATTGCAGAGGTTATGGGATGTGATGATAGAGATGTAATGTTTTCCAAAAAAGAATATGAACAAGCATTTCATCTCTGTTTCTTTAGAAATAAATAAGACTAGCACTGGCATTTTGTAGTATAAAGGTCTGTTCAGATCAGGCAACTGTAAAGATAAATATAATGGTACATTTATGTTTGTGTCCACATTAATGAATGATACCAACCATCGAAGACTTCAACACACACTTACCACACTTACAATCCCAAATCAGAAGTTGGGGTCGTATGGAAAACGCAAATAAAAAATGAAAGTAGTGATTTCTAAATATACTTTGACTTGTATTTCTTTGCAGACAATATGACAAACATAAAAAAAATTAAATGTATTCCAGTTTTGGTTCCGGCAACACATTTCAAAAACAGTTGGACAGTAAGGCATTTACTACTTTGTAATGTTGCCGTTCCTTTTTGCAACACTTAAAAGATTTTTAAGGACTGAAGACCCCAAGTGATGAAGTGTTTCAGGTGTAATTTTGTCCCATTCTTCCTGCAAACAAGTCCTAAGGTGGGCAACCGTACAGGGTCTTCATTGTCGTATTTTGCACTTCAGAATGTGCTACACATTCTCTATTGGAGACAGGTCGTGACGGCAGACAGGCCAGTCAAATACCTGTATCTTCTTCCTCCGCAGCAGGACTTTGTAATGTGTGCAGGATGTGGTTTTGCATTGTCTTGTTGAAATATGCATAGTTGTTCCTGGAAAAGTTCAGCATTAATGGTGCATCAAAGAAGTGCAAGTTACCTTTGCCAAGGGCACTGACACAACCCCATATCATGACAGACCCTGGCTTTTGGACTTGTTGCTGGTAACAGTCTGGATGATCCTTCTCTTTTATGGTCCGAAGCACAAGGTGTCCATTTTCCCCCCTAAAATACTGATTCATCTGAGCACAATACATGTTTCCACTGTGTGATGGTCCATCCCAGATGACTCAGAGCTCAGAGAAGTCGACGGCGTTTTGGACACTGTTAACATAGGGCTTCCTTTTGGCACAGTACAGTTTTAACTGGCATTTGTGGATGCAACTCCGTATTGTGGCACTTGAGAAAGGTTTGCCGCAGTACTCCTGAGCCCATATGATGATTTGGCTTCTAATGATGGCTTCTAAACCTTGACCAGCCTGGTTTAAGATAGACATTGTTGGTTTTGGCTGGTCAAGCTGGTTGGTTCTTAGCTGATCAAGCTGGAAAATGACCAGCTAAAACCATCTAAAACCAGCTTGACCAGCCTGGTTTAAGATGGACATAATGAATTGGCTGGTCAAGCTGGTTTTAGAGGGGTTTTGGCCATTTACAGGCTGGTTTCAGACATTTTCAGCCTGGTCTTAGCTGGTCAAGCTAGAAAATGACCAGCTAAAACCATTTAAAACCAGCTTGACCAGCCTGGTTTAAGATGGACATAGCTGGCTTTGGCTTGTCAAGCTGGTTTTAGAGGGGTTTTGGCCATTTCCAGGCTGATTTCAGACATTTCCAGCCTGATCTAAGCTGGTCAGGCTGGAAAATGACCAGCTTGACCAGCCTGGTTTAAGATGGACATAGCTGGTTTTCGCTGGTCAAGCTGGTTTTAGACAGGTTTTGGACATTTTCAGGCTGGTTTCAAACATTTCCACCCTGGTCTTATCTATACAGGTTGGAAAATGACTAGCTAAAACCATCTAAAAGCAGCTTGACCAGCCTAGTTTAAGTTGGTTTTGGTTGGTCAAGCTGGTTTTAGAGGGGTTTTGGCCATTTTTAGGCTGGTTTCAGACATTTTCAACCTGGTCTTAGCTGGCCAGGCTGGAAAATGACCAGCTAAAACCATCTAAAACCAGCTCGACCAGCTGGTTTTGGCTGGTCAAGCTGGTTTTAGCTGGTCATTTCCCAGCCTGACCAGCTAAAACCAGGCTGGTAATGTCTGAAACCAACCTGAAAATGGCCAAAATTGGTCATAAACCAGGCAGGTCAACCAGCTAAAACTAGCAAACCAGCTTAGTTTATGCAGTTTTTTTTTCCAGCATGGAAAGGTAAACAATAAATTAATATTTTCTCTTTCTTACAGAATTCTAGTTCTGACTTGTTTGTAGTGTGATCAATGTTTAGGCTAGCTGTAGATGGCTCTGGAAGCAGCTCGTAACACTTTTATTGGCAAATTGAACGAAGTAAACAAAATGACTCAAAAAAAGATTTGTTAATCTCGATGAACAAGATTCAAACTTCCCTACACGATCTCTGAAGATGAATAAAGGGGGTTTAAAATGATAAAGGGTGAGTAATTACTAACAGAATTATACATTTTGGGTAAACTAACCCTTTAAATTGAAAAAACTGTGTGAATGTCTAACGTGTAACACACACAGACACACATTCACACACACACACACACTAAGCTGGTCATGGTCGCTGGCTGCCAGTAGCCTTCATTTTACCTCAAAAGCAGCTTCTTTAGATTAGCCATTTCCCTCCAGAAAACAGGCTGAAGTGAGCTCCTGAGATTATCGCTGCTCTTTTGGACAAAAGCTTTTTTGGAGTGACACCAAACAGATTGGAATGAGACTCTGATTTCCTGACTGAGTCCGTTATATTCAGCTGGCAGGTTCTGGACTCGCCGAACGCTACAGAAATCCAGAATCGCATATCATATCGTCACAAACTATTCCAAACTGAGAATGACGTTTTGATAATCAGTCTATAAGGTGTTGTCGTGTGTACAAAAGCTGTGTGTTTGGCACCTGTCCATCCATTAGTGCATCCAGAGAGTTGCTGAAGAAATTCTCCCTGGATCATGTGTCACGTCGCCCCTTGCTCCAGCTGCCAGACTACTATTTTTTTTTCTGTTCCCGTTTGCTACTGGTTGGATGGCTCGATTCATGAGGGTCCAGTATTCTATGTCACAAAAGCGCCACACATTAGACACGTAAAGAAATGTGACCACTGTGCTGTGGTTCTAGATAGTCTGCTATAGAGTCTGCCTGAGAACACACTTTCGCTCTCTTCTCATGTACTTCTCACTATGACTCTCTTTCTCTTACAGGTAGAGCAGGTTTAGGCTCTAACACTTCATATTTATTTCATTATTCCCTAACTTTAACCTAGTTAAGCCTTTAAATGTCATTTTAAGCAGAATACTAGCATCTTGAACAATATCTAGTCAAATATAATGTGCTGTCATCATGGCAAAGAGAAAAGAAATCAGTTATTAGCAATCTTCTTTCCGTTAAAAAGAAATTGGGGAAAAATATATAAAGGAGGGCCAATAATTCTGACTGTACTCCTGTGTCTTCTACCACCTTTTATATAGTAATGTAAAAACATCGCATTGATCCAATCAGACTTGATGTATGAGGTTTTATGAACGCTCAAATCTCTCCTCTATCTCTACAGACAGAAAATGGGGATGTTCTGTGCACGCTCCGTCTTGGCAACTGTATTGGCATTGACCTTTATAATCCTATGCGACACATTCAAACCCACTCAGAGGCCAAAGTATCAGTACACCAAAAAACCCCCTAGAGAGGTGGTCCAAACTACCGTATATGCAGGAAAGCCAACAGTCACAGCACGGATTGTGGACTACACGAAAACAAGAGAGCAGCGCACCCCTGTGTACATGACAGCGAGCACTACAGTGACTGCTGACAGCTACATAGACTACCCTACAGACACCAGCGCATCTCCCACCGCAGCCAAAGACAATTACACGCTAGATTACAATGAATGCTACTTCAACTTCTGCGAGTGCTGCCCGCCGGAGAAAGGCCCACAAGGATTCAAAGGAGACATGGGACTGCCAGGTTAGCCAAGTGAAGTCATCCCTATTTATATATTCTTATAAGTTCATAGAGTGTTATTACATGTATTTCTGGAATACAATGGAACACAGGCTCATACAGGAAGGTCAGAGCCAGCTCCAAATGGGTGGGACTTGAGCTTCAAGTGTTGAGTTTTCATTTATTTAATGTCTTGTACATGACATGGAGTCAACACAGTATCCTGTTGTGTATTATTAACGTCTACTACACCTACACCAACCCTAAACCTAACCTCACAGTAACCTGTTGTGAATTATTGTCTACTACACCTACACCAACCCTAAACCCAACCTCACAGTATCCTGTTGTGTATTATTAACGTCTACTACACCTACACCAACCCTAAACCTAACCTCACAGTAACCTGTTGTGAATTATTGTCTACTACACCTACACCAACCCTAAACCCAACCTCACAGTAACCTGTTGTGTATTATTAACGTCTACTACACCTACACCAACCCTAAACCCAACCTCACAGTAACCTGTTGTGTATTATTAACGTCTAATAGACCTACACCAACCCTAAACCCAACATCACAGTAACCTGTTGTGTATTATTAACGTCTACTACACCTACACCAACCCTAAACCCAACCTCACAGTAACCTGTTGTGAATTATTAATGTCTACTACACCTGCACCAACCCTAAACCCAACCTCACAGTAACCTGTTGTGTATTATTAACGTCTACTACACGTACACCAACCCTAAACCCAACCTCACAGTAACCTGTTGTGTATTATTAACGTCTACTACACCTACACCAACCCTAAACCCAACCTCACAGTAACCTGTTGTGAATTATTGTCTACTACACCTGCACCAACCCTAAACCCAACCTCACAGTAACCTGTTGTGTATTATTAATGTCTACTACACCTACACAAACCCTAAACCCAACCTCACAGTAACCTGTTGTGTATTATTAACGTCTACTACACGTACACCAACCCTAAACCCAACCTCACAGTAACCTGTTGTGTATTATTAACGTCTAATACACCTACACCAACCCTAAACCCAACCTCACAGTAACCTGTTGTGTATTAACGTCTAATAGACCTACACCAACCCTAAACCCAACCTCACAGTAACCGGTTGCGCATTATTAACGTCTACTACACCTACACCAACCCTAAACCTAACATCACAGTAACCTGTTTCGCATTATCAATGTCTACTACACCTGCACCAACCCTAAACCCAAGCTCACAGTAACCTGTTGTGTATTATTAACGTCTACTACACCTACACCAATCCTAAACCCAACCTCACAGTAACCTGTTGCGCATTATTAATGTTTAATAGACCCGCACCAACCCTAAACCCAACCTCACAGTAACCTGTTGTGAATTATTAATGTCTACTACACCTGCACCAACCCTAAACCCAACCTCACAGTAACCTGTTGTGTATTATTAACGTCTAATACACCTACACCAACCCTAAACCCAACCTCACAGTAACCTGTTGTGTATTAACGTCTAATAGACCTACACCAACCCTAAACCCAACCTCACAGTAACCGGTTGCGCATTATTAACGTCTACTACACCTACACCAACCCTAAACCTAACATCACAGTAACCTGTTTCGCATTATCAATGTCTAATAGATCTACACCAACCCTAAACCCAACCTCACAGTAACCTGTTTGGTGCCATGTTATGACTGTATAATACTTATAAGGCAAGTCCATGTTACTTTGGGCTGATAATAAACCTGTTGGGATTTGTTCTTCAAGAACAATCGGGTGGATGTACATTATTCCTTATCTAATAAGTGGGGGGAAAACGATCCTGTAATTTTGTTTAATGTTATGTTGCAGGACCCCCTGGGGAAAAGGGAGCACCTGGACCCAGTGGTCTACCAGGCCCAATAGGGCCAAAGGGCAATTCAGGATCTAAAGGGGATAAAGGTAAGAGCTTGAGACATTATATAAATTACATTAAACTCATACATGCAAATGCATGTTAGAGATTTCAATTGTCATGTATCAGGAGAGAAAGGTGATCAAGGAAATACAGGATTCGCAGGATCGCCAGGAAACCAGGGAAAGGCTGGAATGAAAGGTGAATATAGACGTCCATTAACTCCCTCTGGAAATACAAGTAAATGTTAGACCAAATATAATGATTAAATGAAATCTTTATTTTTTACGAAACAGGTGAGATGGGTAATAAAGGTGAGAAGGGTGCAGCTGGCCTGCCAGGATTCAAAGGAGAAAAGGGAGAAAAGGGAGATCCAAACTTTAATGTGTCAAAAGGCGACCAGGGAGAGCCAGGCAAAGATGGACTTCCAGGACCCCAAGGCTCAGCTGGTGAAAAGGGTGAAAAGGGCGAGAGAGGAGAGTGCGGTTTGCTTGGCGACAGGGGCCAGAAAGGTGAGCCTGGGGACCCTGGATCTCCAGGTGTGCGTGGGGATCCGGGTCCATCTGGGCAACATGGCATGCATGGAAATCCAGGCATCACTGGAGAACGAGGGGAACCAGGAACTCCAGGACCAAAGGGTGAGCCGGGAACACAAGGGCCACCAGGAACCAAAGGCTTGAGAGGTCTCAGGGGAATAAAGGGTGACCGGGGCCCCCAAGGGAAGCGTGGAGATCGAGGCCTACGGGGAATGAAGGGTGCCATGGGTATAAGTGATTCGAGAATAAGATCCGCTTTTAGTGTTGGACTATATCCCAGCAAGTCTTTTCCTCCTTCAGGATTTCCAGTCCGCTTTGACAAGGTCTTCTACAATGGGGAAAACCATTACGACGTAGTCTCATGCAAATTCAACTGCAGCTACTCTGGAGTGTATGTGTTCTCCTACCAAATCACAGTGAGAAACAAACCACTACGTGCTTCTTTAGTGGTGAACGGGGTGCGCAAGGTACGGTCGAGGGACACTCTTCAACCTCAGGACATTGACCAGGCATCTAATCTAGTGATCCTCAAGCTGGACGTGGGAGACCAGGTATGGGTCGAGACGCTGAGAGACTGGAACGGTGTTTACTCCAGCAGTGAAGATGACAGCACCTTCTCCGGGTTCCTGCTTTACCCTGACTAACACTTTTTTCATGGCTGAGGGCCTATCCACACGAACACGGGTATTTTCAAAACCGCACTTTTTTTCTACCCGGTTTCGCAGTTTGTTCACATGAAAATGCAACTATTTGAAGCTTTTTCAAAACTCCGGGTACAGTGGTCATGTGGATAACTACAGCCAGAGTTTTTGCCTCATGATGCCAGTGTGTGCACGGTTTTCTCATTTCTGATTGGCCAACACAGTTAGGTTCACACCAAAGATGCAAATGAGGCGAAATTCTGCACATTTGCAGCAAATTCATCATATATTTCGTGCCGTTTGCCCGCAGGACGGTAATCCACCTCTCTTCTAACATTTCAATTCACTTGTATGCCATTTACTCACAAAAATATTCAGTTCTCCATTTGGTGTCAATCCAGCATAAAAGTCTCATCATCGCCCCCTGTTGGTTCGGCATGCCCTTAACATGCAGCACATCGCGCTTTTGCATTTTCATGTGGACAGAGATTGTTTTAATAAAACAAAAGTGGGGAAATTCCCCCTTAAAAAAATACCCATGTACGTGTGGAGATGAACTCAATCTACAACTGAACTTTACATGACATGGATGATGGAGAAATTACGACCAATTTATGACCAATTATGTGTAGTGTTACGACAGAGAGGCAGACATGTACTGATTTGATGAGCATCGGCCAACACTACTGATACTATTTTAACTACAGCAGATTGTAATCTAACCGGACTTCAAAGTCTCATTTACAAACGTGACCCTGGACCACAAAACCAGTCATAAGTGTCGATTTTTGGAAAATATTTAATCTGAAAGCTGATAATTAAGCTTTCCATGGATGTTTGGTTTGTTAGGGTAGGACAATATTTGTTTGAGGTACAACTACCTGTATAGGAAAATCTGGAATCTGAGGGTTAAAATCTAAATATTGAGAAAATCGTCTTTAAATTTGAGCAAATTAATTTCTTAGCAATGCACATTACTAATAAAAAATGTAAAGTTTTGATATATCTACAGTAGAACACTTTCAAAAAGATCTTCACTTAAAGGGCACCTATGGTAAAAAATCTACTTTTCAAGCTGTTTCGACAGACATATGTGCATGTATGGTGTATAGACCGTCATATTGGGGTGATATAAGCACACCCAGTGCTTTTTTTTTCAATTTAACAACATAAAAAACGGTGGACCAATTGGAGCGGTTTTCAAACCGACCGCAACTTTACGTAGGTGAGCGGTCCCCCCGCCCACCAATATTGATTGACAGGCGCGTCATCATATCCTCAGTTTGTTGATTCACGCCCGCCATTTTCAGCGTGAGTCGAAGCGATATCACTAAAGGAACACGCTAGCTCTATTTTTAGATGCAAGGCTCATTGGGCTCAACATAAGATCAATATTCTCTACATTATCGCTCTAATCGGAATTATTGGTTGTATCTTTAGGTAGGTTTGCAAACATGTGTACTTCTCATTGAGTCTACCTTATACTTCAGCCGTTTGCATTTCTCGCGATCACAAAAGCTCCCTGTGATCTTACCTAGGTGCTGCTGTACCTGACGCAGCGCCATGCATTTTAGAATTCTAAACATAGGTTTCTATCAGGGTACACACAACAGCGCGACGATTCGGGACACTTCATGTTTCTGCCGCGCCACAGAGAGTGTCTGGTGTGCCGTGTCGCGGCTTCGAGCGGCGCATCCGGTGCCTCAGTCAAAGTTAATTCAGTGTGCGTGGTTATTAGTTTCTGTGTACAAGCTCGGCACTTGAAACTAGCACACAGTTGGCTGTAAAACTGTACAAAGACACAAATGATTTTGTATTCTCTGCTTGGTCTGTGTCCGAGCCGTATATGTACGACTGATTGCTGATCCTCTCACTCCTGCTCCTTTTTCCATAGTCTGCTTGTCTCTGTTGCAAACACAGAGCGGGTGAGCTCATGGCCCCGCCCCCTTGTTATGTTTGGCGGGAAGCCGAAACTAATCTACATGTGAAGCAACACACCCATAAATCAGCGAGCTGTGGACACGCCCCCAACATGACACTTTTTAACACATTATAATAAAAAAATCTGAATTGTGTTTTAAACTGAACCTAAACTGGCACACTCAGAAGAACCAAAATATTAATATTAAATCAGAAAAAAGAGGTCAACTATGTGCCCTTTAATATTCAAGTGATAAATCATTTTGAATGTGGTTTTGGCTATCCCCAAACATAAACCCAAGCAACATAAGACTGGTTTTAGGGTCACAAATGTCTTTTTTTATGCAAAAACAAACACACAAACACCAACACCACATATCCACAAAACTCTTTTCTGGTTCTGGACACTCATCAACTTAAAATTCCCAATAGCTTCTATTAAAATGATTAGTCTTCGTGCAGTTAATTTGAGTTTTAGTATGCAGACCTTTTGTATACAGTCTTTATTTTACAGTCCCATCATATAATGTCTTTAACTGCTGCTTATATCAAAAATAATAATAATTATGAGTTACAATATATTTATTGTGTTTATATTGCATTGCAAAACACAGACGACAAATCCTAATGCACACTGCAATAATTCAATTTAAGCTTCGGTTAGTCGCAGGTTTTACCGTGGTTAAGAGTTTTTAAGGGCTAGGTGTTGGCTCAAGAGTGCAATTACAGATGTAAATACAAGAACTGATAACAGCTGTTATTAACTGTAATGTAGATGTTAATGAATACATTGTAAGTGCATGCATCAACACAATAAGTGCATTGTATCAAATGATTAAGTTACACTACCTGACAGAAGTCTCGTCGTGGATCTCAGTTGTAAGAGCAACTAATACTAACTTGATTTCTAGTTGATCATTTGGATTTTTCTGCTGAATCATCTGTTGAACTGCATCCCAATCATCACTAATACTGCAGAAGACCTACTGGAACCCACACTGGACCAAGATTCTCATAGAAATCAGTCAAGTTTGGTGAAGGAAAAATCATGGTTTGGGGTTCCATTCAGTATGGGGGCGTGCAAGAGATCTGCAGAGTGGATGATCAACATCTACAGCCTGAGGTATCAAGACATTTGTGCTGCCCATTACATTACAAACCACAGGAGAGGGCAAATTCTCCAGCAGGATAGCGCTCCTTCTCATACTTCAGCCTCCACATCAAAGCTCTTGAAAGCAACGAAGGTCACAGTGCTCCAGGATTGGCCAGCCCAGTCACCAGACATGAACATTATTGAGCACGTCTGGGGTAAGATGATGGAGGAGGCATTGAAGATGAACACAAAGAATCTTGATGAACTCTGGGAGTCCTGCAAGAACGCTTTCTTTGCCATTCCAGATGACTTTATTAATCAGTGATTTGAGTCATTGCAGAGATGTATGGATGCAGTCCTCCAAGCTCATGATGGAGTCACACACAATATTCATTCTGTTTCCTCTGCAGCATGACCACATATTCTATACTGGACATTATTGAAGGTTCAGTGACCAGACTTTAGTCTAAACAAAGTCAGACCTTACTGTCATAATGAAATCATTCAAAATCAAGACATGATTATATTTTATTGTGCTCAAATAAGTGTAATCTAGAGGCCTTTGCCTTTCATATAAGCCACTTCTGATGATCAACTAGAGGTCAAGATATTATTTGATGTTCCTAAAACTTGGATAGGCGACAAGACTTTTGTTAGGTAGTTTATACCTTAGTATATAGTAGTCAATGATGCTTTACACTTTAAATTAAGTGGGTTCCTATGTGCTCAGATATCCAGCGTTTTGACCCTCTACGTCTGACTGAAGGACTCAAACTAAGAAAAACCTCATCTGTCATTTCACCTTGTTAACTGCTTACAGGTCAACGAGCCTCTATGATATATATGAAACGTATTTTGAGTATTCCCCATCATAGTATATTTCAAAGAGGCATGCTTTGATGAAGAGCTCGTGAGGTCAACAAAATAAAGGTCAATTATAACGTCAAATTATCTGCAATGTATAAAATACAAATCACAATGTAGACTTTGGGTTGTTGGGTTTCTTAACACTTGTAATAAATTAAAGCAAGGATTATCACTTTGATTATGCCGCTTTTGTTGTTGTTGTTGTTTTTAATGAAAGTTCCCGAGCTGTAAATGTGTTTTATTCAATGTTTGATGTAATCTCAACTAAAAAACGAAGAAAGACACTAGAGAGCATTTGATCGGTCTGGAGATTTGATGAGAAACTGAAGTATGAGGAATATAACCGTTGACCCATTTAGGTGGAAGTGCTTTACATGTATATATCTGTTTTATATCTTCTAAACGAGAAATTTGTCACTTTTTTGGAGCACATTAGCTTATATATATCCTTGAAGACTAACATGCTGATACTAACATCTAAAAACGGCATTTTAATTTCACTGGACCTTTAAATGGGGCGTCCCGGTGGCGCAGTGGGTAGCACGATCTGGTTGCTGATTCAAGCCTCGGCTGAGTCAAGTTGTCATTTCTGTGCAGAGTTTGCATGTTCTCCTCGTGTTGGTGTGGGTTTCCTCCGGGTGCTCCGGTTTCCCCCACGAGTCCAAATACGTGGTACAGGTGAATTGGGAAGGCTAAATTGTCCATAGTGTTTCCAAGTGATGGGTTGCAGCTGGAAGGGCATCCCCTGCGTAAAACATATGCTGGAATAGTTGGCGGTTCATTCTGCTGTGGTGACCCCTGATGAATAAAGGGACTAAGTCGAAAAGAAAATGAATGAATGGACCTTTAAACACTGTGACTGTCTGCAAATAATATTATGTTTCAGTCTTGCTGCTGGTTTCATGAGACGTCTTCAGTTGAAATTACACACTGACTCCTGTGACCAGTTTATCATACTTTTCTGTCTTGTTCCAAAGCCAGATTGGATATTCATGGCAAAGCAAGGCAACTCACTGGATTTTTACTAAGGATAATAATTAAATCTTAGGCACTAACATTATCAGGTGCATGAATAATGCTATTATTTCCAAAAATCTGAGTAATCGTAATATAACATGTAACGTGACGTCGGAAAGAGACAGGCAAAAGTGTGTCCAAGAGCAGGGTTATAGGGCTTTATTGAACAGAATTCATTTTCCTTCAGCTAAATCCTTTATCTATCAGGGGTCGCCACAGCGGAATGAACCGCCAACTATTCCAGCATATGTTTTACTCAGTGGATGCCCTTCAAGCCACCTTTTTGCTGTGAGGCGACAGTGCTAACCACTAAGCCACCATGCCGCCTCTTTGAACAAAAATAAAGGAAATGAGCCCCTTTAACAAATTAATGACAAACAGAACTGAAACAGAAGCTCAAATACATTAAGACAAATGGGGAACAGGTGGAAAAGGGGCAGAGGCAGTAATCAACACTAATAAGGTACTACACTGTATAAAATGCGGGTTCCACACAATCGATTTAAGTTGTGACAACACCAAGGCATTAAGTTTACAAATTTAAGGGGATTGAACACAATACAGTCAGGACAGTGGCTCAGTGGTTAGTACTCTGGCTTCACAGCAAGAAGGTCGCTGGTTTGAGTCCCGGCAGCAGGGGCGTAGCAACCGGGGGTGGACAGGGGGGATATATCTCTCTCACTTTTAGAGACAGACAGAAACAGGTAATTAAGAATGTGAACTTTTGGATTTCATACAGCTGCCCCCCCCACTTTTAAAATGTCCACTACGCCCCTGCCCGGCAGGGTCAGTTGCCATTTCTGTGTGGAGTTTGCATGTTCCCCCAGTGTTGGTGTGGGTTTGCTCCGGTTTCCCCCACAGTCCAAACACATGCGCTATAGGGGAATTGAATCAACTAAATTGGCCGTAGTGTATGAGTGTGTGAATGAGTGTGTATGGGTGTTTCCTAGTACTGGGTTGCAGCTGGAAGGGCATGCGCTGCGTAAAACATATGCTGGAATAGTTGGCGGTTCATTCCGCTGTGGCGACCCCTGATAAACAAAGGACTAAGCTGAAGGAAAATGAATGAATGAGTTTGTGTGAAAAGCATCAAATAACATCCTCATACACGGAGATCAAATTAGAGACGGCAGCTTTTCTTCTGTTTTCTCCAGGAGATCATTTATTACTTGAAATTTTTGGCTTCATACCTAGATCATTTAGATAACAAAATGAGGTTACAAACTGTTCATAACGGGATACTACAGACCACAGCAAAAGTGTTACTTTGCATGCATATTACGCAATATTTTCATGAAACAAACGGACAAAAAAGTGCGTTTAAAACAAGCAGTTGTTTAAAGGGATAGTTCCCCCAAAAATGAAAGATTATGCATTATTTATTCCCCCTCAAGTGGTTGCAAACCTGAGTTTCTTTCTTCTGCTGAACACTAAAGTAGATATTGTAATAAATCTGACAACCAGCAACCATTGGCTTCCATAGTAGGAAAAATAAATAATATGTAAGTCAATGGTTACCGGTTTTCAGCATTCTTCAAAATATCTTCTTTTGAGTTCAACAGAAAAAATAAACTCATAACGGTTTGAAACAAGTAAACGGTGAGTAAATAATGATATAATTTAAATTTTTTGAGTGAAGTATCCCTTTAACTCTTTAATTAATAAAATTAGTTAGTTTTTTTTTTTCATTCTTTAACAGCATTTCTCTGAAATTAAATGTTAAGAAAATAAATATATGATTATAGGTGTCTTTTTTTTTAAATAATACCATGTGAAAAATTCCTTATATTGTTTAATTCTATGTTTACAAATAAGCTGGTGTCTATTAAAGCAGTGTTTCTCAACCACGTTCCCGGAGGATCACCAGAACTGCATGTTTTGGATGTCTCCTTTGTCTTTCACACACATTACAGGTCTTTCAGTCTCTGCTAATGAGCTGATGATCTGAATCAGGTGTGTTTGGTTAAGGAGACATGGAAAATGTGCAGAGCTGGTGGTCCTCCAGGAACGTGGTTGAGAAACACTGTATTAAACCACACCTGTGATTTCAAGCTTTGTATGTTTATCACAGCATGCTTTACCAAATCCTAGCATTCCAAAGTAAATATTAATGCACGTCAGCTTTTGGGTGACTAATCAACACCAGTTCTGTCCTCATTTTTCAATTTTAATTTAGACGATCATTAATGGCAACAGAAAACTTCACTTAAAGGGATAGGTCCCCCAAAAATGAAAGAGTATGCATTATTTATTCCCCCTCAAGTGGTTGCAAACCTGAGATTCTTTCTTCTTCTGAACACTAAAGTAGATATTGTAATAAATCTGACAACCGGTAACCATTAACTTCCATAGTAGGAAAAATAAATACAATGGAAGTCAATGGTTACAGGTTTTCAGCATATGTCAAAATATCTTCTTTTGCGTTCAACAGAAAAGAGAAGCTTATAAAGGTTTGAAACAAGTAAAGGGTGAGAAAATGATGATAAAATCTTCACTTTTTTGGGTGAATTATCCCTTTAACTCTTTAAATAATAAAATTAGTACGTTTTATTCATTGTGTAACAGCATTTCTCGGAAAATAAATATTCAGAAAATAAATATATGATTATAAGTGTCTTTTTTTAAAATAAAACCATCAGAAAAATTCATTATATTGATTAAATCTATGTTTACAAATGAGCTGGTGTCTATTAAAGCAGTGTTTCTCAACCACGTTCCCGGAGGATCACCAGCACTGCATGTTTTGGATGTTCCTTTGTCTTTCACACACATTACAGGTCTTTCAGTCTCTGCTAATGAGCTGATGATCTGAATCAGGTGTGTTTGGTTAAGGAGACAAGGAAAATGTGCAGAGCTGGTGGTCCTCCAGGAACGTGGTTGAGAAACACTGTATTAAACCACACCTGTGATTTCAAGCTTCGGCTGTAACATAATTACTGTTCATCACAGCATGCTTTAACCAATCCTAGCATGTCAATGACCATAGTAAATGTTAACCAACACCAGCTTTTGGTTAACTCAGCTATACTAACCAACGCTAGCTCTGTCTTCATCTTTCAATTTAAATTCAGATGGCAACCAGAAAACTTAACTTAAAGGGACAGTTCACCCAAAAATTAATATTCTGTCATCATTTGCTCACCCTTCACGTATTCTATTAAACACAAAGAAAGATATTTAAATCTGTAACCATTGACTTCCATAGTACTTGTTTCTCCTACCATGGAGGTCAGTGGGATTTCAGCATTCTTCAGCAAGATCTTCTTTTGCATTCAACAGAAGAAAGAAACTTATAAAGCTTTCAAAGGGAGTGTTAATAGTGAGTAAACGCCCATTTTTGGGTGATTTATCCCTTTAAGGATTATAAGGGGAGATCTGAAATCAGTCATATACACTAATAATAAGTTATTTATTCTCACATCTCAGTGAGCTGTAAACCAGTGCAAGAAACAATAACTTAAAATTTACACCATCATCTCAATTCACATTATTCAACATATGTCTATATTTCACCCCTAATCAAAAGAAACGCTAACTAAGCAAATGAAGCTTGTTTTTGGACAATTAAGATTTTTTGGGGGGGCATTGCTCACCGCAAAAAATGTTTCTTACTAAGAGTTTTTGTCTTGTTTCTAGTCTAAACATCTAAAATTCTTAAATCATGATGCATTTTCTAGACCAGCAAAATCATATAGTTTTATTTTCAGAAATCATAAGTCAAAACCAAGGGTTTTACCATAAAACAAGCTAAATAAACGGTAAAACTTTACAACTACACACTATGAATCATCTATTAAGCATTAACAAATTGTGAATTCATTATTTGTCCATTTTTTTCAGTAGTAGTTTGGTAATTCATGCTTCAGTGAATCAAATTTACGATGGTATTTAAATTATGTCTAATTTATTAATAAAATGTATATGTTTTCAGTGTTTTGAAGGATATTTAGTATTTATTTTAGAGGTTAAATTAGGTCAAACTATACAAATGATGTCTAATTTTAATTTTTTTAAGGCTACATGCAGATATAAACACCTATATTACAAGAAATGTGTTTTGTAAATACTTAAGATGTCAATCGGTGCTCTAGAACTGCCCGTTTCAGACTGTTGAATGATATTTTTCCTACCGTTGATTGGGAAGCTCAATCTCAAAGTGAAGGCAAGATTATTTCTGAAAACACAACAATAAATTTCGCTTGTCTACAAAACTCTTGATTTAAAAATATTTAGATATTTGGACTACAAACAAGACAGAAACTAAGGAAAGCATTTATTTGCAGTGTAATATTAATCATAAAAACCACAAATATTTGATTTCTAATGATCAGATTCTCAACACCACACAGATATTTACTCATTAACATCTGTGCCATATAAATATTGCATAATGTCAAGTTATTATTCTTTTCACAACACCACACACACAAAATCTTGATGGTCCTAAAATCAAACTTTATGAATCCTCCTCTCATCTTTTACTTTTATTTGGAAGTGATACACAAACTACACTGGACTGCTGATCGTCAGACGTTTAAGTTGAGCCCAACGTTTGTGAGCCCATCACTAACCTGTGGGAAAGAGTCTCCAGCCGATGTCAGTCTATGTCCGGTTGAGATTTGAGCTAGCCAGTGAATTTCTGCGGCTGTAATGGCGGAGGCAGACTCTCTCCACCGATGTTTTCAGAGTCGATGGTGAAGCTGGCGGTGCTTTTGTGTGTTTCTCCTTCCAGTAAACCCAGCACCGAGAGCTCCTGGCCGTCCCTCCATTCGATGAGGTCTGTTTCCGTAGCTGTTTTCTGATGATGGTTCCTCTTCGGGTCCGGCGGCGGGACGTCTGCGCTGCTGACCGCCGCATTGAAGCCGTTCTGTGTGCTGCGGCCGGATGGAGACGCCGCTCCAGACATGTAGCGCTCGAAGTCTTCCGGACTCAGGTTTAGCGACTGCGCATCAAGCTTCTCGATGAAGGACACGGCGCAACACTGAAACAGGAACAAGTGCAAAGATGAACGCCTGATAAAAGAACCGATCAAGACTCTAAGGGTGCTTATGGGGCATATGTGAACGATGCAATTGCGCTCTGATCCGCACCAAATCAATCAGTCTGATATCGCCTGAATGAATGAGAAAGCAATACAATCCAATGAGCTGAATTCCAAACTATATCACAGTGGCTATGTCACAGTGTATTATAGCTATGTATTAGGCAGGTTCTGTCTGGTTCTCGAATCTGATTGGCTGATAGCGGTGCAATATCCTGTGATATCAGCACTTATACAGCTCTTCACCCTTGTGTATTACTCCGCCCACATGACAAGCAGAGGAAGCTCATTAGAGTTTGACAAATATTGCAGCTGTTGGACAACATAATCTACTTTTGAGGATTTTTTAGGCGAGAATGTAGTGGTTTAGATTGCAACTATGCAGTTTATTTATAAGGATAGTGCCTATTTTAAATATTTATAATTTCTGAGATTTAGCGCGTCATCAGCATAGACTGTAAAATATATGGACGGAGTATCCGTGACGTCACCCATAGGTTTCTGAACACTGCAAAAGAAGCTACAAGTAGGCGCAGCCAACCGTCGCCATTTTGTTCGCGCGTCATCGCACCCACGGCGGGATACCAAACAAGAGCAAAGAGGCGGAGAGTGAGCGGAGCTACAGACACCTGCTGGCACTTTGCTTAGACCTGGCAGACAGACTTTACTTTGGGAGAAACGCTTGATACTTTATTACCTGCGACTCGTTTGTGTTCTGACCACATGTGCTTGGCTGTACACTATATCAATAAAGTGTTTAGACTTTTAAAAACACTGTAGTAATACATTGAGCCACTAAACATTGTTCTTATGATGTTTTTCTACAGGAGGAAAACGCGAATTACTTCCAAACACTTCAGATATAGTCTGTGTTAATAAATGCAGGACTATTGATGAACTCCAGCATAACACTGTATGACAACGCTTCAGATGACTGTTCTAGAGCCTACAGCTAATCAATCTGTCACATTCTGGAGTGCTTTACGGGTCTAAAGAAAAATATTAATGATAAATGATCTTAAATAAAACAAATACATTTATAGAGATGGTATACAAGTATATAACTTTACTCACATGGGAAACGAGGCCACGTGAATGGTTTGTGAGCACATTTAAATGCACACAGCATCCCATATCATCTGGTAATTGTAAGAAATAAGTCCAAAAGGCAGCTGACTGTGTAAAGCCACATAAAACAACACAAAAAATACGATGAATATGCCGAGATCAGTGGCTAATCTGCCGGATTCAGCTGAGGTGAAGTGACGGTGACCAGCGAGACCTAGCTGTCACTCAAGTGGCCACGCCCTTAATTATGCAAACTTAATATAACCTAATATAAAGGAAATGGATGAGTTATAAAAAAAAAAATCACCCCCTCACAGTTGTCATGGAGGGTAATAATAGCTATATGAACCAAAATCGTTCTTTGTACCAGGCTGTAAACACCTTTATTTCTGCTGTAAAGTTGGTCATTCTAACAGTGGGCTCAATTGCAATTTGCTCTATTATGGAGCCAGGACTAGCGGAATTTTGATGAATTGCAGTTTCAGCTACTTCCGTATTGGCTTCCCGAGGGAGAACAGGAGGTTGCCGCTTGGTCATCAGCAGAGCAAAGAAATTGACGGTTGACATTCAGCCACAAGATGGCGACAGAGACCGCATAATAAGTCTTAGGGGAGAAAAACTCAGCATAAATTTCTAACTACAGCTGATCATATCATTATAAATCAGGCAAGTCGATCGCTCTCTTTTGTATTTTGTAGTGCTGTATTTTAAACCATAGTAATCTATTAGTGGTTGCTTTGCTTTGGCTTTTTCAGGGTTCATTATTGAGATCTCCCGATTGCAACAGAGAAATCCTGATGGTATTTCATGCAGTTCGGCTTTATAATCTTAAAATGTAAGCGAAATCACCTGTTTTGTCATCACTTTAGACATTATGCTAGAGAATCCTTCAAATACTAGCTCTAAAGTGATGTTGGTCCCTGATAAATAAGGGAGTAAGCTGAAGGAAAAAGAGTGTTTGATTATTACCACAGCAAAAGCAGGAGGTGAACTCTTACTAGATTAGTGAAGTAGTATCCGTCCTCTCCGCTCATAAGGCGGCTGGGGTTGCAGTAACGGGTTATGTACTGGATGTTGGAGTGTAATCGTGGTGGATTGGCCTTCAGGATGATGTAGACCAGCGCAGGCAGAAAGTCGTCTGCTGAGGCGGCCACTTTCTTACTCCCCTGGATGGCCGTCAGGATGTGTTTACTACACCTGGTGACACACGCCAG
Source organism: Danio aesculapii (assembly GCF_903798145.1). Classification (NCBI taxonomy): domain Eukaryota; kingdom Metazoa; phylum Chordata; class Actinopteri; order Cypriniformes; family Danionidae; genus Danio; species Danio aesculapii. The sequence continues at coordinate 43,880,494 of NC_079449.1, forward strand.
CTTCTCCTTAGGAACCTTTTTGGAGTCCAGGTCGATCAGGTCTATTTAAACAAAACAAAAGTAAAAACACAAGCTCATCCGGGAACTTCTAATCACCACCAATCATGACGTTCACATCCATATACATACATGTTAAGTGTTTTGAATATGTAGGTTAGTGTATGCTCCATTCAGCTGATTTCGTTTCTGTCAGCTTTGTGTTTTTGCCTGTTTGGCGCCATCTTGTGAATGAATAATACAAAGTAGGGGTCTGTGCGGGACAAATTTTTTAGTCCTGCTCCCGCCAGGTTTTATTCCGCACCCGACCGCCCCCGCTGCATATTCAGTCTTTGTTCACCCGCTGTTAATTAAGAATAATTTTCTAGCCGACCCGACCGTTCCTGCTAAATTTAGATCTGGTTTCCAAAATCTTACGTTTAAATTGGGGTACTACCAAAAGAGAGAGATAACAGATAAAACTGTAGGTAGTTTTGTTTGCCTCTTTGTGATGAGACATGAGTGCCGCCTTAAGCCTGAGGTTCCAGTCTTCTGAAGCTGGTCCCACACGGGATGCGCCGCTCAAGTACAGTGCATCTGATCCCATGGCTCCTGCGGTACAGCCGCTGGAATGCAGACCTCTAATATATAGGTTGGTATATGCTCCATTCAGCCGGTTTTCTTTCTGTCAGCTTTGTGTTTTTGACTGTTTGCCGCCATCTTGTGAATGAATAATTCATAAGTTAGTATATACTCCATTCAGCCAGTTTCGTTTCTGTCAGCTTTGCGTTTTTGACTGTTTGGTGGCATCTTGTAAATGAATAATATGTAGGTTAGTGTATACTCCATTCAGCTGTTTTCATTTCTGTCAGCTTAGTGTTTAATAAACTATTATGGCTCAGAACAATGTCGTGTGTCTAATTTGTTTCGATTTGTGGCAAGTAGTTGTGTAATAAGCATGATAAAGTACACCCAGGTGGTTGTTTTTGCAGAATAAACCCTTCAGTCTTATATAACGGTGCTCCGCTTCACGTCAAGCTGCTGATAAGCCTGCCGGGCTTTATTCTGAAATAAAAACCGCCTGGTTGTACTTCATTCCTAACATAACACAGTAACAGTAATAAATCAGGCTTTTCACACTGTTGGTTTTAATTCATGAACATATACTAATGAGACTTTGTTGTAAAATGTTACCTATTGAACTTTATAATCCTTCTGCAATTTAATTTGGTTGAAACATTTGCTTATTCAGAACATGTATATGCAATAAAGCAACATACCAAGTAATGCAACCCAGGCTCATTCTGAAAACATAGTCCCGTGGACCTTTCTGGAGACTGCGAAATACGTAGCCGGGGGTACGTCCGGCTGCATTTCATTTTTTTAAGCAAACACTGCGGGGCGGTGTGACGCCGTTCCTTTTGGCGCTTGCCGGCCAGCCGCTCGCCTCCGTGTTGAGGGCTTTCCCGCTGCAACCAGTTTGTCTGGTTAGCTCTTCGTGTACTTAGGCGGACTTGAGGCGCAAAAAGGGGCTGACCACGACGAAGACCGGGTTCGAGTCCGGGGAAGAGCGGTTCCAGAAATCAGGTAAGAAAACAAAAACAAAATGCAAAAAATAAAGCGAACAAGTTCATAACAGAGTGAGAATGTGATCAAAATCCGAAAACGTGGTAAAAATCAGACGAGGGCTTTTCTTTTTCTAGACGGCTTTTGTGAATCGTCGTTGGTTGGGTTTAGGGACGGAGGAGGGTGGGTCAGCCGATTGGCCGGTCGCACGGTCAATCATTCTGTCATCCAGGCAGACAGGCGGAAGGCCGTTCGACAGCGGCCTCTAGCGGGTTTACGCGAGGACGGCGCGGGAGAAAGCGCGCGCAGCGGCCTCTCGCGGATTCACGAAAACAAAAACTGCAAAAATACATACCTCCAGAAACGTCCCCGGGACTACGTTCTCAGATTGAGCCTGGGTTGAAGTAATATTTGGTTATTATACATAATAAAGTCACTTGTTTGCCGCTTAAGTCAGTATCGTTATAATACACCACAAAAAGCTTTTCTTTTTTGTCTTGTTTCTAGTCCAAATGTCTAAAAATTCTTAAATCAAGAAGTATTTTCCAGACAAGTAACAAATATTGTCTTGTTTTCAGATATGCCAAAATGAATTGATTTTTTTTTCTTAAAACAAGCAAAATAATCTGCCAATGAGGTAATTAAAATAACTTGGTTTTCGCTTTGTTTACCTCATTGGCAAAGAAAAAACTTGCTTAATTTTGACTCATTATTTCTAAAAACTACAATATTTTTTTGCTCGTCTAGAAAACGCTTCTTGATTCAACAATATTTCGATATTTGGACAAGAAATTAGACAAAAATCTAAATAAGAAATGCATTTTTTTTTGCAGTTTATAATATATATCATGATAAAGGCTTCAGCAATTAATCGCTACAAAAAATTGTGATACATCACGTCATCAGCCAACTCACACACATGTCTGTACCTGTTATGGCTCTCTCCACACTGTCTGACACTTTGGGGATCTGCTCGTCTAAAGGAACACACAGCATTGCAATGGACACCCAGTGCAAAGCCCTAAAAACACACAAGCACACGCAGAATTTTACATTGCTGGTAGTATTTCGTAACTCACATGACTCCAGCAATGCTTTCATCACACCTGATTCTCTTCTGGACGGCTAGGTCTTTCTTCTCATCATCAGTGTGGTCAGGACAGAAGAGCTGCTCATACAGACGACCCATCACGTATCGCTCCACCTCCTCCATCACAGTCTCCACCACTTCAGGAGAGCCTGACACACAAGTACATGCAAAAATCAGAGGTGTTTGTGTAGTATGTTGTGTAGTTTTAATGTAGTATATATGTGAATATGAAATCCACTGGATGCTTCAAAAGACAAAGAAGGGTTTTTGATATTCATTTTAATGGTGCTGTGTGTAAGTTCTGAATCATAAAAATACCAAAATATGTTGCCAGATATTTAAAAAACATGCTAAGTGAGCGTACAGATCTGAAAAACAATGCTAAAGTCAGATATTCTCTTTTGAGAACATGCGTTTAGTGTCCGAGTCTTTGTTTGGGCCTCTATAACCAGCCTACTGCCAGTTTAACTGAATATACTGCAGAACTCTGGGATGCCTTGGTGGAAAACACAGTTTATTTAAATTCAGTCAATATATGCGAGCACAGCTTAAAATGCAACCTCCAAAAAATAGTTGTAGCATCCGAAATGAGACGCAGATTCAGAGTTATAAAAATCCACAAGGTGTTTTTTTAATTAGCAAGTGATATTAATATTACAAATGCAAACACCAGCTGAGCAACTTACGCTCCTGTTGTTGCTGTCAATCTGGCAACCTTGGCATGCGTCAAGTCATCATCAGAGCTGCCAGGTGAAAAAAACCCTCTCCAAGATTTTGAATTTGGACTGCAATACCCAATTCAACCATTAGGCCTAGTCAAGTCTACATACTGTACGTTTAAATAAAGTCACTCACACCTAAATAAGAATCTACATCCTTCCTCTAGGTCATTCATTCATTCATTCATTCATTTTCTTTAGTTTAGTCCCTTATTTATCAGGCGTCGCCACAGTGGAATGAACCACCAACTATTCCAGCATATGTTTCACACCCATAAACGCTCATTCACACACATACACTACGACCAATTTAGTTCACCTATAGTGCATGTCTTTGGACTGTGGGGAAAACCGGAGCACCCGGAGTAAACCCAAACCCACACATGCAAACTCCACACAGACATGCCAATTGGTCCAGCTAAGACTCGAACCAGCGACCTTCTTGCTGTGAGGTCCATTTTTTAAGCTTTAACCCTTTATATTCCACTCCACAAATTATTATTTTGACTAATTTCTTTGGTTAAATTGGGTTTCTGACATGACGCTGAGCTAATTTTGAGGGTTTTTTGTGTAATGATAACCTATGGACAAAAGGTCAACCATTGGTAATGTATTATCTACCACCAACGAGTAATATGCAATAGATCTGCTAAAGTATTTATACATTTTTGATCAAATTAGTTGATAAAAGCAATTCAAATGTATGTCCTAGCTCTGGACCATTAAATAATAATTAATTCAAAATAATATTAGGATGACACTTGCGTTAATCAGAAAATAAGATTGATTTTAGTTTGTTTAAAGGGAATTGATTGCCTTTTGGACTTATGGACCGCTGAAATACCTTGTATAATATTTCATCTTAATAAATAATGTAAAATATTTAGTTTAGAATTTCCCTTTTAATTAATTTTAAAGGCTATTTATTGCATTTTGAATGTTACAATTACAAGATGTGTTTGTGATGTAAAAATGTACTTCATTCTCATATTAGCCTTGTTTATATTAGATAAGAAATAGGTGTAATTTTGCCCTTGTGGTTTCAAAAACGGCAACGAATATAGATATTTTTTAAAGTATGGAATCAAAGTATCGTAATGACACTAATACATACAGTTGAATATGATAAACCATAACCATCGAATAAACCATTATAGATCGGTCAGTAAAAATATCAAGCCAGTCAACTCAACATACAGTCATTCATCACGCATAGACACACATGAAGGATCACACTAGAAAGTCCCACCTAAACCACAGAAAACAAGATTCTGCTCGATTCCTGTTAGTAAACAAATGTTTAATGAGTAAAAGAAAAGTTCATAGTATGCTGTATTTTTCATGTTGTACCTTTAAAGTTGGTCTGCAGGTATTCAGACATGCTCTGATAGAAGTCCTGCACAGAGTCTGAGAGATCTTCACAGCCAACAACCTACAGAGTAAACCAGGCAAAACCTTTCATTTACTTTATATTATTGATCATTATTTTTGGGAGTTTTCACCTTTAATTGATAGGACAGTACGAGAGTATAGAAAAAAAGGAAAGTGTGGGGAGCAGAGAGAAGGGAAGGATCGGCATAGGACCTCAAGGCGGGAATCGAACTCGGGTTGCTGTGCCGTGCCATGTCAACGCACTAACCACAACGCCTTTGTTTTTAAAAGGACACTTTTCATTAAATGTGTGTTCCTTTCACAGAATCCAGGTATGCCATTCAATTCAACTGGAAATAATTAAAGATAATATAAGCTATAAAAAAAAACATAGCTACCATAGCACTTATTTTTTCCTAAACAACATCATTACCATTACCTATAGGAAGAGTGAATATTGCTTCCTGATAAGTCATTTAAAGGGATAGTTCACCTCATTTACTCATCCATAACTTGTTCCAAACCTTTATGGGTTTCAAGTCAAGTCAAACTTTATTTATAGAGCACTTTAAGAGCGTACTCACACTAGGTACAGTTGCCTTGAACCGTGCTGAAGCCCCCCTCCACTCTCCCACTCACACTGCATATTTTACCTTCCGAGCCGGAGCAAGCTTACGCCATCGATGATGCGACTGTTCAGTTTAAGAAGAAGAGAAGCGCTCTCGCTCAGCACAGTGGAGATTGCTTAAGTTCGATTGTTTTGTATTAGTTATAGTCTTTGGGATGCAGTGACATGCAGTTAAATATTTTGCCGAACAGATCCACCGCTTTTGATGCAGAAATGATCATGAAAGTCCTTCTGCTGCAGGTATTAGGAGGTTTGCTGAAGGTGTAGCTGTCGTGCAGCGAGGGGTTTGCATCTTTAATAGATTACAACAGTTTATATTCACTGGAAAGTAAGAATGAATAATAAATCCACATGAAACAGTCACTTTAAAGTGACATTGCGTCTTCAGTTTTGGGCTCGGGCGTGATTTGCACTCTACAAGCGTACCTTGCGAAAGCCCAACCGAATTACACTCTGGCACACCTCTTCCAACCGGGCCAGGGCTGGCCAACTTAAACCATGCCTGGGCCCGATTTGCAGCACTCACACTTGTCAAACGAACCGGGAAACACGCCCAGGCACAGTTCGAATAGTCTAGTACAGGGATGGGCAAACTCGATCCTAGAGAGCCGGTGTTCCTGCATAGTTTTGCACCAACCCTAATCAAACACACCTGCTTGTAGCTTTCTAGTGATCTTGAAGACACTAATTAGGGTGTTCAGGTGTGTTTGATTAGTGTTGGAGCAAAACTCTGCAGGGACACCGGCCCTCGAGGATCGAGTTTGCCCATGCCTGGATTAGTATGAGTGCGCCCTAAAAACACAGAAGTGAGCCAAAGTGCTGTACAGAAATATCCAACAATAAGCATAATAGTATATAAAACACATAAAATATAACATCTACACTACCTAAAAAGGCACATGGATAAAAATAACCAGTTGGTAAAATCAGCTGTCAAAGGCCAATTAAAAAGAAGAGTTTTAAGAGCTGATTTAAATGAGAACATAGAAGAGGCCTGTCTAATGAGCAGAGGCAAATCTTCCCATAGTCTAGGACCTACCACAGGGAAAGCACGGTCCCCTCTAAGCTTACGCTTTGCATCAGCTGACCTAAGAAAACGAGTGGGCTTATAGGGGTGTATCAGCTTAGTAGACCATTTAGAGATTTCAAAACAAATAAAAAGAATCTTAAAGTGTATTCTAAAATGAACTGGCAACCAATGAAACGAAGCTAACAGGGGGAAATGTGGTTATATTTACGAGTATGTAGCAGCTGACCCGCTACTCCCCACATACAGTGCATTACAGTAATCTAACGGAGTGGTCACAAAAGCATGGAATACTGTCTCAATACTCCTTACTGTCTTTATTTTTGTCTAGTTGTCTTAATTGAGAAAAACTAGATTTAACAACTGCTCTAATCTGACTGTCAAATTTAAAATGTAAAAAGTTTAAAAGAAGATATTTTGAAAAATGTTGGAAACCGATAACCATCAACTTCCATAGTATTTATTTTTCCTTTTATGGAGGTTAGTGGTTACCAGTTTCCAACATTTTTCAAACTATCTTCTTTTGTGTTCAACATAAGAGAAACTCATAAAGGTTTGAAACAAGTAAAGGATGAGTAAATGAGGTGAACTACCCCTTTAAATGACTTATCAGGAAGCAATATTCACTCTTCTTATACAAAGGTAATGATGTTGTTTAGGAAAAAATAAGAGCTAATTTTTGGGTGAACTATCCCTTTAATGCCTTTCTCATTGGTAAGTTAACTTGGATAAAAGCCTCTGCTAAATGATTAAATGTAAAAATATGAGATGAAAACTTCTACTGATGTTGGTTTTTATAGAAAGCAATGTCTAATACTAAAATTATGCTTTGATTCCATTCGAAACATGGACGCTAGAAGACGTTAGATTCTATTATACTTTACCTTTTTGTGTGCAATGTTTTCAGCAAAGGCATGGCACTGTTTAAAAATGTCATATCCGGGTCTCTGGAAGGGTTTGAGGAAGTCGATGAAGTGCTGTGTAATGCGGTCACATTCAGCGCTGGGCTGCCGGCTGTGGGACGAGCCCTGGCTGACCGGCGTCTTTGAAGATCCTGCATCTGTGCAAAAATAAAAGTGAACAACTTTACACAACTTTACCTAGAGGTAGGGATGGCTGACGTGTTGACAGGTTAACTTAGAGAGTTTTACATCAATCATTGTGAAACCTGACCTTAACCAGGTTTTGTCAACCCGAGACGGAAGTTCACTGCACACTGTGTTGAAAATGTCCACACATTAAACAATAAATTCCACCACACACACTGTCATTGGCACACTGCTTTGCTTCCAAACCACTTCGACTGCCAATCTCACTTTGGGATTTGTTTATTTTGTCATGTCTGTTATGTGGCAGCAGCATCACAAGCAAGGAATCAAAATGCCACTAATTTCCCGAAATAAATGTTGAATTTCAGGATAAACCCGTGCAGTTCTTTGATAAGAAGGTGAACTCTATTTCCTCTCCGTGCACTTATATATTAATATAATACTATAATATTTCCTCTTTCAGTCCCACTTGATAATAAGTGGCCTTAATTGCCATTTACTTGCATCAAAAATAAATACAAATGTACTTAATGTGTTCATAATGTATAGCAGAAAACGTGAGGTGGGATACAGGTCGGGTTAAGTGGTATGTGTAGGTTTAAGGTTGGGTTAAAGTGTAAGGGATGGTCAAAAGTGTAATAGCAAATGTAATTACATGCACAAATTTAATTAATCATACACTGAAAACCCTAATAAGTTGACTGAACTAAATTAATTGTGTAATGGAGTCTGACAAAACTTTGCATATTTAAGTTTATTTCACTTGCCGGTTTTGTAGATTATACTTAAATTGTTCAGTTCACCAAACTTACTACTTAAGTAGATTATACTTAAATTGTTCAGTTCACCAAACTTACTACTTAAGTAGATTATACTTAAATTGTTCAGTTCACCAAACTTACTACTTAAGTAGATTATACTTAAATTGTTCAGTTCACCAAACTTAGTACTTAAGTAGATTTTACTTAAATTGTTCAGTTCACCAAACTTAGTACTTAAGTAGATTATACTTAAGTTGTTCAGTTCACCAAACTTACTACTTAAGTAGATTTTACTTAAATTGTTCAGTTCACCAAACTTAGTACTTAAGTAGATTATACTTAAATTGTTCAGTTCACCAAAATTAGTACTTAAGTAGATTATACTTAAATTGTTCAGTTCACCAAACTTACTACTTAAGTAGATTATACTTAAATTGTTCAGTTCACCAAACTTACTACTTAAGTAGATTATACTTAAATTGTTCAGTTCACCAAACTTACTACTTAAGTAGATTTTACTTAAATTGTTCAGTTCACCAAACTTACTACTTAAGTAGATTTTACTTAAATTGTTCAGTTCACCAAACTTAGTACTTAAGTAGATTTTACTTAAATTGTTCAGTTCACCAAACTTACTACTTAAGTAGATTTTACTTAAATTGTTCAGTTCACCAAACTTAGTACTTAAGTAGATTTTACTTAAATTGTTGAGTTCACCAAAATTAGTACTTAAGTAGATTATACTTAAATTGTTCAGTTCACCAAACTTACTACTTCAGTAGATTTTACTTAAATTGTTCAGTTCACCAAACTTACTACTTAAGTAGATTTTACTTAAATTGTTCAGTTCACCAAACTTACTACTTAAGTAGATTATACTTAAATTGTTCAGTTCACCAAACTTACTACTTAAGTAGATTATACTTAAATTGTTCAGTTCACCAAACTTACTACTTAAGTAGATTTTACTTAAATTGTTCAGTTCACCAAACTTACTACTTAAGTAAATTTTACTTAAATTGTTCAGTTCACCAAACTTACTACTTAAGTAGATTTTACTTAAATTGTTCAGTTCACCAAACTTACTACTTAAGTAGATTTTACTTAAATGGTTCAGTTCACCAAACTTACTACTTAAGTAGATTTTACTTAAATTGTTCAGTTCACCAAACTTAGTACTTAAGTAGATTTTACTTAAATTGTTCAGTTCACCAAACTTAGTACCAAGTAGTACTAGTCTACAAAAACGGCAAGTGAACTAAACTTAAATATGCACGTTTTGGGAGACTCCATTACTAAAAGTGAGGCAACGAGTTTACCCAATTAATTTAGTTCAGTCAACTTATTAGGGTTTTATGGTTTGCATGCCCTCTTGTCTTCTTTGGCTAAATAAATAAAATGAAATATATGAAAAAATGTTTGAATAGATTTTAAACAAAAAATAAGTAGCCATTTATTTACATTATGATGAATAATCATACCTGAAGCCGTTTGTTTTCTGATTTAAAAAAAGACCTTGCACTTAAAAGGTTGCACATATTAGAATTTTACAGTCAAGACTACATTTGTGAAAAATGACCTAAGGATTAATTATGATTTTAAGCTCACTACACTTGAAATCTTAAGTTTATGCCTTTTCATAGCACACAAGTTACATTAACTCATATTTTTAAGTGATAGGACCAAAATGCTAAATTTTAAGTTATGTTCAGTCAACTTTACTTGTTTAAGTAAAGACGACAGTAGGATTTACAGTGTAAGAACAATGTAAAAACATGTATTGACACAATAAGTACATTGTAAAAAATGATTAATATCTGTCAAAGTACATTGACAAGTACACTTATATTTACAAATACAGTTAAGGCCACGTAACAAAGTGGGACCAAAGAAAAAAGCATCACTGCTAGAATTGACTCTTGATTTTTTTCCCCACAATAAATGAATGCATTTGCATTGGACTCAGTGTGCAAGGTTTCCTCTGAGTGAGGAACTTTTTTGATACAAACACAAAATGCATAAGAGAAATTTGGACTTCAGCGTGCATGGATTTTATTGAGAGAATAGCTGTGTTTATGTGCTTTAGGGATGCTGAAAAACAGCGTATATTCATTCGACGCCATGTCTGATTCCACTAGATCCTTTCAGAGGTGCACCAGCTCTGAGTTACTGGATGATGGAAGCTTTCAGTGGTCCTTCCAACTGAGCCGAGCCCAGTCTGATGTGCTGTTATTTGGTCCCCGGAGGAGGATTTCACCTCAGGACGCCAACATAATCATGTGCTATGCTATAATCACGCCCCTACAAGAGCAAGCTCCTGATTGGTTAATGCGGTGCGAATGTCTGCTGAAGTTTAGATTTTCCAACTCGCGTCAGACACACAAACCGCTCAACTTTCACTGCTACATTCACACAAATCACGCCATTCGTGCCGCCTCAAAGACCTCTGCAAGGCAGAGTTTATTTCACTTGTTTTGTGTAACAGGCCTCAGATACAATGAACAGTGCTTAAGCTCAGGGCGCACCTCTCCTTCCAGGTGCTTTGGGAGCGGAGGTGAAGAGCCTCTTGACCATGGGCACACTGTTTGTTTTGGAGGACGTTGGCTGAGAGCGAGCCCCCTCACTGCTGCTAGCATACGCCGCTTCCTCCTCCCGCTGTAACCTGGAAGACACCCACACACACACAGCAGCTGAGCACAGGAGAGTAACACGCATTCAGAATATCAATCCTCCAGCATCTCACCTCTCGGCTAGTGCTCTGTCCTCCTGTATCTGCTTGGTTCTGGTGCACTGGTTCTCTTCTCGATAGCATTTCGAGCACAAGCCCTGCCAGACGGCGTTACCGTAAAAACCGCATCCCCTCTTGCACATGAGGTCGGACTGCTGGACACTGATGCCGCTGCGCGCCACCTGAGACTCCATCCTTCAGTGAAGAACACAAACAACATTTACAGAACATCTGATACAAACATTCATTCATATTCTTTTCGGCTTAGTCCCTTTATTAATCCGGGGTCGCCACAGCGGAATGAACCGCCAACTTATCCAGCACGTTTTTATGCAGCGGATGTCCTTCCAGCTGCAACCCATCTCTGGGAAACATCCACACACACTCAAACACACTCATACACTACGGACAATTTAGCCTACCCAATTCACCTGTACTGCATGTCTTTGGACTGTGGGAGAAACCGGAGCACCCGGAGGAAATCCACGCGAACGTAGGGAGAACATGCAAACTCCACACAGGCTCGAGGCTCGAACCAGTGACCTTCTTGCTGTGAAGCGACAGCACTACCTACTGCGCCGCCCCTTATCCAAACAGCTGAAGGCAAAATTATTATTAATAATTAATGTGTTTAAGGGGATTTTGGAATTAGATCAGATATTTGACAACAGGAATCTGAAATCATTTCAGTTATTAAAACAGGAATTTCATTTACCAAATAACGACTTTTGGTAAATTTTGCAACTACGACATTTTCTAGAACCGTCCCTTAAGGATGGCAGAATACGTCTTGATCTTTCTGACATGGAAAAACAATTGCATTCTTCATTTTCCCTTAAAGGGAGGAGATCTTTTTTAACTCAATGTTATCTAATGTAGGATGTTCTTCCCTTACCTCCTTGAAAGTTATTTGTGAGAAAGATTGTGGTATAAATTTTAGTATTTATTTATTTATTATTACATATTTATTGCCACATCAGCAACTTATGGCTATTTCATGGCCAAATGGATATACATTAAACTATTACATGAAAAAAACAAATTCGTATTATATTAAAAAAAAAAATAATAATAAAATAAATAAATAAATTACTTAGACAAATATATAAAATATAAATAGATAAAATTTAAAATATATATATATTTTCAAAGTTAAATATGATTTTTCAGTTCTATTTTTAATAAAAAAAATGTAAAACTCTTCCTGGTGGTCCCTTTTTAAAAATGTCCATCAAAGTGCTCTCCTTATAAAAATCCTGTCTAATGGAATTTAAACTTCTACATTTCAACAAAATATGTTTGATGGTGAGAGCAGTCTGGCAGATATTACATTTAGGTGATTCTTCGTTATTTAATAAATATGAATGCGTCAACCTAGAATGTCCAATTCGACATCGGCTATAGACCGTCTGATCATGCCTGGTGTCGAAATTATAATTTGCTAAATGTCTTTCATTTATTTTCGGGTTAATTTCATATAATTTGTTGTTGATGCAGTTGTCCCATTCTCTTTGCCATGTTTCGTTAATGTACAAATTGATGGTGGGTTTCAAGTCATCAGGAGGAATTAAACATTCGGTCACATTCAAGGAGAAAGCCTTTTTTGCAGTTTCATCAGCCAGTTCATGTCCACGTAGTCCCATATGACCTGGAATCCAACAGAAGATAATGTTGAACTTCTGATTTTCTAGTGTTGCCATTTTCTTTAAAATCATGGACATTATTAAAATTAAAAAGTTACGATGCTGTGTCCTTTCCATTCGATCTAAAGCCATATTTATTGCATAGGCTTCTGCTGGGTATATTGAACTTTCTCCTGGAATACGAGTACCAAAGACATCATCTTTAAACACCACTGCTGCTGTTACTCCTTTGTCTGTTTTTGATCCATTTGTATATATGTGTTCATGATGAGGGAGATTGTCTGTTATTTGTTTGAATTCCTGTTTGTATTCATTTGGGTGAGTCAAGGACTTCTTCTGTTTGGTTAAGCTCCATAAGATTCTTATTTTCGTGTTGCACCAAGGAGGAATATGGCTCAAATCAGGTAATGAAAGTTTTTCCATATTAACACCCATATTCTTCAGGTGGGGTTTCAAACGTATTCCAAAAAGACTGATGTAGTTGGGTCTGTCTTCATACAATTTTAAATATTCAGGGTGGAAAACTGAAGGATAAGCTGGGTTGTGAAAATTTTAGTGAAGAAGAATGGCTTTCGGTTTGTCCTGACATATTTTTCCAAAGGTGCCACAATATCAAACCATGAGCAAAATTTTTCATTCTTTTACAGAGCTTATTTAACGCCAGTACGCCTAAATAAGATATTTCCTAATGTTTCTCAGTGTTGTTTTAAGTGCAAATCCAGTGTTGGAAGTGTGATGCATGCATTCTGGGACTGTGACATGATTAAGATATACTGGAAAGAAATCCACAAATTAGTTCAGAAGGTTACAGGTCAACCGTTTGCCCTATCTTCAGCTATTTATCTTCTGAATTGTAAAACTGCTCTACACCTTAGTCATGGACTAGAATCTGTTACACCTTTGTACATATCTAGGAAGAAAATGTATTATTTTGTTGTGGTCCTCTCCTAACATTCCTTCGGTCAATATGTGGATAAATCAGAGTGCCATTTTCTTACCCTTAGAAAAACTGACTTATGACTTGCATCAGAAATCTGATGATTTCTGGCATATCTGGAATCCTCTATGAGAGTTTTTGGAGAATGTATCTTGAAAGACTGTTTTTATTTTATTTTAATATAATTTATTCATTTTTTGTTAATTTTACCCTTCACAAAAGACTTGAATTACTACTAGCCAATGGACGATTGCATAATAGATAGCTATATTATTGTATATGATGACATGAGACAGCTATACCACCGTCCTGTCATTGCAAATCTTTAAATAAAAATAATTATTATTATTATTAATGTGTTTACATATTTCTCAAGTACTTTTTAATGTAGAGAGGTCACATTTTTAAACATAATGCTTTTAAAAAGGGCACCTATTATGCAAAAATCACTTTTATAAGGGGTTTAAACACAGTTGTGTGTCAGCAGTGTGTGAATATATCCAGCTTCTAATTGTAAACATGTATTAATTCTGTTGTTTATAATCACACTTGATAGAGACAGTCTGCAGAAACACTTTGATTGACATTCTCCCTTTGTACGTGTCATCAGAGGGGGAAAGCCCCGCCCACTAGTGACCATCTCTCCTTCATTAGCATAGGACATGTTATGCTGTGTTCACACCAGAATAAAGCGCGATTTATTCACACGCTATTCAGACGTGTAAATACTTTGAGTTTACTCGCTTTATTCGTCAAATTCACTTCACAATAGTCGAGGATTCGCATCATGAGTGGGTCTTCTGTCAGCCCGGTGACAATTTTTTCCTCTGGCCGCACCAAACTATTTATTTCCTTGCCACTCATTTTAAATAATGTGTCAAAACAAGCAAAATATAACTTTCTATTCGACAAAAATGTTCTTAAAAAATAATTGACATTTAAAAAATGTATTCTCACGTATCTAAAACTATACACAGTAGTCTGTCCAGGACAAATGTCCCAGATAACCAGCTAACTATAGATAAATGGAGAGTTAATCTCCTATTAGAGCAATGTGATTGTAAAGCATGATTCTAAGGTCACATTTGCACATATATTGACACACGATCTTAAACTAAAATTCTAGTCATTAGTAACAAGGCAGCACTGGCAATTTAAAAGCTACATATATTTCCAACCAGACAAAATGGCTAGTGGGGGTGTCTGTCTAACCTGCCACAGGTGAAATCTACACACATTTGGCGGGTTGGCAGGTGTTAATGATGAGGTGATATCATAAAAATAGTTTTCATTTTTTATTTTGGTGGAAGGGACACACTGCAAGCTTTAGACGTTTTCCCTGCTGAATAAAACAGCTTGACCAGCCTAGCCTTAGCTGATTTTAGCTGGTCGACCAGCCTGGTTTTAGAGGGGTTTAGGCCAATTCCAGGCTGGTTTCCTCCATTTCCAGCCTAGTCTTGACCAGCTAAAACCAGCTAAGGCTAGGCTGGTCAAGCTGGTTTTAGCTGGTCATCTAGCTGGAGAAGTTTTTTCCCTCGCCGCTGTCGCCACTGGCTTGCTCGGTTCGGGACCTGTAGAGCTGTGCATCGATGGATTTGCTCTTCAGTGTTTGGGTTTTCAGCAGTGAAAAATAAACCACACTGAACTGAACTAAACTCTGAAAACTGGACTGACACCATTTCAGTTTACTAGAACTTCTATATTAAGCTGCTTTGACACAATCTACATTGTAAAAGCACTAGAGAAATAAAGATGAATTGAATTAAGGATCTATATGCCATGTTTAAATTATGTGAACTAACATTAAAGCTTCTCAACTTTAATGTCAAAGGTTTTTGCCTAAATACTGAAAATTTGAGCCCTGATCTACTATTTTTTTCCATTTATGATGACTGGTTTTTAAAATCTAGTATATGCTACTCTTGTTTACTCAGGTAAAGTTGGTTTTATATTCACATATTCTGACTTTCTCCGTAATAATAGCCTTTAGAAAAGTATTCTTTGCAAATTCCTAATATTGAAATCATACTAGCAATGAATAGCTATCAAAGTACAACACTGTTCCAAGTTAAAGAAACAGTTCTAATGTTGTTTTGAAGTCATATTTGCCTGTGATTTCAGGCCTAATATTCAAAGTACCATGGTAAACATTATAATGAGCATGTCACAAGTTGTCCCAGAACAAATGTGGGAATTTAAACCAACTTTACCTCAATCTCTTGTTTGACTCCCCAGACATAGCTCTTGTTTTTCCAGTATTAAGATGTAATGAACGTTTGCCAAACCAATCTGTGATACTGTTAATATATTCAGGCTTTCTCCTTATAATATCATTTCATAAATGTATTATTTGCTCATTTTAATACGGAAATCATATTATCAGCCAATGACTATCAAAGTACAACACTGTTTACAGTCAGTAAATAGTGCTAATGATGTTTTGAAGTCACACTTACGTCCGATTTCAGCCCAATATATTTAAAATAATGTGGAAAAAAAACTAGGGAGCGTTAAAATAAACAAATGTGCGAATATTAAACCACTTTTACCTTAATCATGAAAATCATGGTGATTAAAAACTTATTTAACAGCAGAATATTATGATCTTACTTATGTCATCAGTGTACCATGATATCAACACAGTAGTTTTGCACTTTCACAGATACACTAATGTCAGTGATTCCCCAGACAGATCAAATGTAATAAGTATAAATGCTTATCAGATGACAGCGCTCAAGAGAGATGTTTAGTTATGTTGTCAAGTGTTATTCAAGCGTTACCAGAACAACAATAGCACGTCTTACCTGTCAAACGTGTTGTACAGATGTGAATACTGAACACAGATCTGGCTAGATATATGTCACACCCCACTGAGACCTTAATAAATCACGAATAACCGATTTCTGCTCGTCATTGATATTTAGATCGAGTGTTTTGTGTTGACGGAAATCCTTTCACCGCCGGAAGCGATGTCAATGGCTCTTTCTTCGCACCAGTCGTCAAAATAAGGGTTCGAAAAAAAACAAAATTCCTTATGCGTACATTTTGCTATAAATGAATAACGTTAGTTGTCGGGTGTTTCTGCTTCATAGTAACGTTAAGTTGTGTGTATATATATATATATATATATATATATATATATATATATATATATATATATATTTATATATATATATATATATATATATATATATATATATATATATATATATATATATATATATATTTATATATATATATATATATATATATATATATATATATATATATATATATATATATATATATATATATATATATATATATATATATATTATTATTATTATTATTATTATTATTATTATTAACAAGAACTAGCATGTACAGTTTCATTACACACCAAAAGCACTTCGCATTCCTTAACAATAAGGATTAAATGAGAAAAGAAAAACAATTAAAAAATAGAAAACAATAATTTAAAAAAGAGGAAAAGATTAGGCTATATGCACACGGACTTTTAATTTTTAGCCTGGCAGCCCAGGCTTCCGACGAACTATCTTTCCATTACAAAATTGTCACGTTTAAGGTCTGATTTCTTTAAAAATCAGTGATCTTTACTGCCTGTTAGATATACAATATGAAGTGGGTCTCAGATTGGACAAGAAGCACTGCATTAAATTCCATTTCTCTCCGCCATGTCTTTAAAATATCAAAATTTATTTTACCTCAGTATTTTCAATGGAATTTCTGCGCTAGCCTGTTGCTACTGACGGTGCTAGTGGTTACAATGGTTTTTCATCTCGTTTTACGCTTGAACAACTAAATTAATACTTAAATCTATTTCATTCATTCATTCATTCATTTTCTTTTCGGCTTAGTCCCTTTATTAATCTGAAGTCGCCACAGCGGAATTGACCGCCATCTCATCCAGCACATGTTTTACGCAGCGGATGCCCTTCCAGCTACAACCCATCTCTGGGAAACATCCATACACACCCATTCACTATGTACAATTTAGCCTACCCAATTCACCTGTACCGCATGTCTTTGGACTGTGGGGGAAACCGGAGCACCCGGAGAAAACCCACGCCAATGCAGAGAGAACATGCAAACTCCACAAGGAAACGCCAACTGTCCCAGCCAAGACTCGAACCAGCGACCTTAAATCTATTTAAATGATTGTATTTTAATTACATTACAACATCGATGCTGTAAAAACAACCTTGTGAAACTAAAAATAGTCATATTAATGTTTCACCGGAAGTTTATCACTGGCTAAAAACACTATCTGTGCATAGACCACTGCTTTTCTATAAGATTCACGGATTTAAAACGATAAAATAAAACAGCCTGGAGACATCTGCTGGTCAAACTAGTGCAAACCGCCCAAACATTGCAATATAAAAGTTTTTTTTTAGCATAGTTTATTTATTGAATGTAATATAATATAACTGCATCCTATTAGAGGTTTTATAAAGATTTCACTCTTGTTTAATACTTGTTTTCTGTATTATCGGGCTCAGTGGTTTGCAATGTCGCCTCACCGCAAGAAGGTCGCTGGTTCGAGTCCCAGTTGGCATTTCTGTGTGGAGTTAGCATGATGTTTGCGCACCCTCTGAGTGCTCCAGTTTCCCCCACAGCCCAAAGACATGCGGTATAGGTGAATTGGATCAACTACACTGACCGTAGCATGTGAATGAGGGATATAGTGTATGACAGTGGTCTCAAACTCAATTCCCGGAGGGCAGCAGCTCTGCAGATTCTATCTCCAACCACCTCCAACTCACACCTGCTTAAACATCTTGAACACCTTGATCAGTTGGATCAGCTGTGTTTGATTAGGATTGGAGCAAAACTGTGCAGAGCTGCGGCCCTCCAGGAATCCAGTTTGAGACCCACGGTGTATGGTGTTTTCCAGTACTGGGTTGCAGCTGCAAAGAAATGCCAGAGTACTTGGTGGTTCATTCCACTATATGGCTACTAAGCTGATAGAAAATGAATGAATGAATGAATGTAGTAGAAATCGAATATTCTGAAACGAAATTATGCAATTTATGAAGTGTGCCTCACACAGGTGAGTGGGTTTGACAACCCACCTGTAGAAATACTTTTCTTTCTATTAAAAAAAAACCCTCCGGTCTCCTTACTCTAGCTCTTTATTCTCTGAGCACAAGCAGCTCCTTTGAATAATTAGCACTTCTTGTGTGTATTGCCTCTTCATGCTGCTGACCCACGACTGCACTGCTCCAACCACATCATCAACTTCGCCGATGACACAGCAGTGGTAGGTCTTAGGTGTAGTGGTAGGGAGCAGTGTTTTCAAAAGCAATCCAGAAAAAGAAAAGCCCTCACCTGATTTTTACCATGTTTACCACATTCTCACCCTGCTATTTACTTGTTTATTTTATTTTTTGCCTTTTGTATTATCTGCTTTCTGAACTCGTTCTTCACCAGACTCAAACCCCATCATCGCGCTCAACTCCTCTCCACATCACAAGTCCACCGACATACACAACGAGCCACTGGACAAACTGCGGGAAAGCAGTCAATACTGAGGTACGCGAAAAAAGGACTGGCGCCATACCACCCGTAGCATTCATTTTAAAGACAAAATGCAGCCATATGTTAACCTGGCTACATAATTCGCGATCTCCATAAATGTATACAAAGCTACGTTTTCAGAATGAGCCTATGTTGACTATTGAGTATGTGCTCAAACCATTTCATTCCTCCACACTTTATTCAATAAAGATGTGCTGGTATCAATAGATGGTCTTGAATATCCAAACCTCTAAGTACCATTTGACGCAGTCATGATTAGTTTAAACTCGGTCCTGGAGGGCCACTGTCCTGCAGAGTTTAGCTTCATCTCGACTAAACACTACTACCTGAAAGCTTCTACCCAGCAAGCATTTTTTGGTCTAATAGACGTCTATTAGACGTCTAAACATAGCCTAGACGTCTAGGCTAAATCACGGCTAAATTTGGGCTGTCAGTGAAAATCTAATAGACGTCTAAGCATAGCCCAAATTTAGACGGCTACATATATACGTCTATTAGACGGTGAAATTTGGTCTAGGCTAAATCACGGCTAAATTTGGGCTGTCAGTGAAAATCTAATAGACGTCTAACCATAGCCCAAGTTTAGTCGGCTACATATATACGTCTATTAGACGGTGAAATTTGGTCTAGGCTAAATCACGGCTAAATTTGGGCTGTCAGTGAAAATCTAATAGACGTCTAACCATAGCCCAAGATTAGACTAGACGTGATTTAGACGCCTTTTCAACGGCTACAAATATACGTCTAAAAGCCGGTGAATTTTGGTCTAGGCTAAATAATGGTTAAATTTGGGCTGTCAGTGAAAATCTAATAGACGTCTAAGTACAGCCCAAGCATAAACAAGTCATCAAAATTTCAGCTAATGAATGATTATGTTTATACATTTAATAAACAACACAAATACACATATACATATCAACATTTTTGATCAACAGGTTTTCAAAAATGCAATCCATTCAAACTAATTAAACAAAGCTTTTATTAATAAAAGCAACATTAACAATATTAAAAACATTAAACAATACAAAATAAATAAATAAATAAATAAATAAATAAATAAATAAATAAATAAATATATATATATATCAAAGTTATGACAAAACAAATTAGATAAAAACTAAGACTTTTTTCCTTTTTTCCACAGAAGATATTTTAAAGAAAGCTAAAAACCTGCAAAAAACATACCATGGAAGTACAGGTTATACACCAATGGTTACAGGTATTCAGCTTTCTTCAAAATATCTTGTTCAACAGAATAAAGAAACTCAAAGGCTGTTATTTTTGCTTCATATGCACTCAAAATTATTCTTGTAGCTTAAAAATATTCTGATTGAACAACTGAAAGCATGTGGTCTGTTTTGAGGATGTTTTAGGTTTTTATCTGGACTTTAAACAAGTTGGGCCCATTGCTGTCTATAGAGAATGAGAGCTCTCAGATTTCACCTGAAGTATCTTAATTTGTACTTCGAAGACAAATCAATGTTTGGTACGACACGGATAATTAAACGTTTTCAGTTCTGGTTAAAAAAACCCTTTAAGTGTACATGAACCCAAAAAGTCCATCCAATCTATATGTGACACTCAGCAGGTTCAAAACTTCTACACTAACATCTGTAGGTCTGTCCCCAGGACCAGCATCCTCAGCCCAAATGATAAAGATCTCCACTGTTGTGTGTGCGATGAGATTCTGCCACTTTCAGTCCTGCAGAAAAAGGAGAGAAAATACTGAGACGTGTTCTAAACTCAGTCCTGTGACTGTGAGTTTTACAAATACATTTTTGAAAGGAGGGTGGGTTGACACACTCACCACATATTCCTTTAAGTCTTCATTGAGGTAGATGCACAGACTCTTCAAATGAGGTAGGTCTTCAGGACACAATCACGCTTGATGGTTACGTATTAAAACTAGAAGAAAAAAAACATCTATTAACATAAAAAATAATTAGTCACAGGTTTACAGCTTAAAGCTGATTACTTATTTAAATTCAGTTATTTATTCACTTATTTTAACTATTTTAGTATCAGTGTGTTATATTCAATGTTTCTTTGTCAACAGCAGTTATATGGATAATGCATAAATATTGTTTAATATTCATTCTGTGTCTTTGATGTGACTCGAAAGCTTCATCCAGCTTGTTACTGTACATGGGCAATCTGCATATGGACAGGAAAACCAGCAAATGTGGTCATAGTGTAAATGTTTTAGTCTAAAGTGTTTAAGCAACTCATACCTGCTAGACTGCTCATTTTACATGGACACACTCAAATATCTGTGGAGAAAAAAACCAAATAATTACAAATATTAGAGAAGCATTATAATAATAATAATAATAATAATAATAATAATAACTTCATAGTAATCAGCTTACTTTATACTAGATTTTACAGTGACAAGTCAAAATACAGTTACTCATATTACAAAAAAATGACATTTTCCATAACATATTAAAGTTTATTTATAAAATATAAATCAATGAAAAATCAGAAATTAACTTAAATAGATTTTCTAAAAACAGAATTAACTTGGTTCTTGTGTTTAAAAGTCTCTTGTTATGAAATCACAAGCAAATATGATTTAAAAGCCAGAACTACAGAAGTTTCATCTCATGACTGACTTTTTTATTTGACTTCATGAGGCAATTTAATTAAGACGACTCGCAATGTACACAATAAATACTCTTAATCACCGAACTTTGCTAAATAAGTGTTTAATTTTGCGTGTTTAAAATGTTGTAACACTCCCTCACAGCGTTTTTGCTTGTCTAAGATTTTTGGAATAAATGGTGCCTGTCCATTGATATTAGCGTAATACTATATTAAAACTCGCACATATAATAAAAAACATTGCTAAACAACATGATATTAAAGCAGATTACACTTACCTTGCAGGGCACTCGCGCTCGCAATCCAACGCGCTACAATTTTCAAACCACAACAGCTTCTTCCTCTTGATTTGTTGGTCCATTTCAGCCGAGCCGACTTGACAAATGTGCAATACCACCATCTATCGTGTGGAGTACAGAACTGCATTGATTTTTTTTAACTGATTAGATCTGGTTTGTTTTACCGTAAGATAGATGTAATATATTATAAAATAAGATATATTATGCCATATTCGTTTTTAATTATAAATAAAAAGGCAGTAAGTCTGCAATAAATTTTTATGTCAATTTTGCGAGGTGGGTAAAGAACATCTAATTCAAAGCTAAATTATGGCTACAAATTGAACATGTCACGAAATTACACCTTAACACTTACTGATAATGCGTGCGTGATGCACGTGCTGCACGGCCAAATACTACAGTGAATCAGTTTAGGCTATCAGTGGGCTATAAATAGCCGTCCGGACGACGAGCTAATTCAAGGCTGCGCTCAGACTATGAAAATAGCATATATTTTTAAAAGCCCAAACACCCTATATGCGATTGACTTTCCTTACTTGAAGGAATATCATACATATCACAAGGTATTTTGCCAAAAAAAACAGGTAATCAAATTTAAGTTTTTTTGGGCTAGAGATGGGTTACACATAGCCGGACTAGATTGGGTCTATACTTCACCGAGAAACTGAAACTACGTCTATTACTTGCAGGAACCTCATAAACGTTATTGACTTTTCTTACATGATGGAGTATCATACATATATAAGCTTTATTTAGCAAAAAAACAACATGCAACCAAATTTAAGGTTATTCGGGCTAAAATTGGGTTACACGTAGCCGGGCTAGATCTGGTCTATACTTCACCTAGCCGGTGAAATGACGGCTATTGCTTGCTGGGTAGTATGACTAGTAAAAGCTTAATTAGCTGGCTGAGGATGTGTTTAATTGAGTTGGAACGTTTCAGAACAGTGGATACTAATTTTAACAGAACTCATTTTTATTGCGTTGGATAGATTTTGGAAGTTTGACAAGCAACACGTGACATCGTCTTCATTTTCAGGTTTGACGTAAACACCGTGTTTGTGAGCGTGCTTTTCTAGATGGACAGAAAATCCGATGAATTCACTGGAAATTTAAAGTCCATACATTAAACCAAAAGGGTGGAAGCAATAGTAATGTTCTGGCCAATTCAGAATATGGGTGACTTGAGAAAGGCTGACCATTGCTATACAAACAAAGATGTGTAAAGAGCACTTGAAGTATTCACACAGACTAAAGGTAAGACCTGCTACCAAAATCACAATCATTGCAAATGGCTGACATGGTTTATTAATGAAGGTTAAATTAAATCCCTCTGGTGAATAACAATAACATAAACAGAAAGGCAATACATTTTTAGGCACTGCACACTTTATTATTAAATTCACCTTTATTGCATACTTAACCATTATTTCCCCACATGTCTATAGTTGTGTTTGCATCTAAAGATCATAAAACTAATATCGAATAAACATTTGCTAATAAATCAGCGTTTCCATCCAATGAGAAACAAAAGAGAACACAATCATCACTTCCTGATAAACTTGCAGAAATATCAGTCAGAGAAATGTAGTTTAGAGCGTTGGGATTTGCCACTGTGGTGTTTTTTCTTCTCTAATTAATGAGTGGCGCCTCAGAAGGCGAAGACGGAATGCAATGAACACGGTGGCTTTTGGAGGCGTGAGACGAGAGCGCAGACTGATGCTCAAGACAGTTCTGGAGGGAATAATAATCAGTAATAATAATACTGAAGCATTGTGATGACAGACTGACGGCTGAGGGGTTTTAGAAATGAGCAAAACAACATTTCAGATCTTTTACAATGTGCTGGAAACGCTGCAAAGTCCATCAATGCATCCCATCACACACATTTTTATCATCACATGATCTTATCAAACTAAATCACATCACTTTTAACGCATAAACTGGATTTTATTCAGTAAATGTGTTCCCATCATAGTTTATGTGCATTTTTGCTTATCAGATAAAGCGTTTATCCAACTCAGTAGTGCACATGTGTTTTTATGGCATTTTCAAAATGGATGCTAAATTTATCTTGCCATTTCCAGCAAGCATTACTTTATGTCTAGTATTTAATTCTGAATCACTGAATGCCTGCTCAATTGCAAGTCACTTTGGACAAAAATGTCTGCTGAATGACTAAATGTAAATGTTAAATAGGTGGATGGAAACATAGCTAGTGACTGTGTTTTTAACAGTATCTCCCTGAATCTAAGGAATATACACTACCTGACAAAAGTCTTGTCGCCTATGCAAGTTTTAGGAACATCAAATAATAACTTGACTTCTAGTTGCTCAATTGGTATCAGAAGTGGCTTATATGAAAGGCAAAGGCCTCTAGATGACGCTTACTTGACCACGATAAAATATGATGATGCCTTGATTTTGAATGATTTCATTAGGACAGTAAGGTCTGACTTTGCTTAGACTAAAGTCTCATCAGTGAACCTTCAATAATGTCCAGTATAGAATATGTGGTCATGCTGCAGTGGAAACAGAATGAATATTGTGTCTGACTCCATCATGAGCTTGGAGGACTGCATCCATACATCTCTGCAATGACTCAAATCACTGATTAATAAAGTCACCTGGAATGGCAAAGAAAGCGTTCTTGCAGGACTCCCAGAGTTCATCAAGATTCTTTGTGTTCATCTTCAAAGCCTCCTCCTTCATCTTACCCCAGACATGCTCAATAATGTTCATGTCTGGTGACTGGGCTGGCCAACCCTGGAGCATCTTGACCTTCTTTGCTTTTAGGAGCTTTGATGTGGAGGCTGAAGTATGAGAAGGAGCGCTATCCTGCTGGAGAATTTGCCCTCTCCTGTGGTTTGTAATGTAATGGGCAGCACAAATGTCTTGATACCTCAGGCTGTAGATGTTGATCATCCACTCTGCAGATCTCTCGCACGCCCCTATACTGAATGTAACCCCAAACCATGATTTCTCCTTCACCAAACTTGACTGATTTCTGTGAGAATCTTGGTCCATGTGGGTTCCAGTAGGTCTTCTGCAGTATTTGTGATGATTGGGATGCAGTTCAACAGATGATTCAGCAGAAAAGTCCACCTTCTGACACTTTTCCAGATGATCAACTAGAAGTCAAGATATTATAAGTTGCTCTTATAACTGAGATCCACGACGAGACTTTTGTCAGGTAGTGTAGATTACAAAACTATAACTGTCTCACAAATAACGAAAGATGAAAGATGTCCCGAGTTTATTCCTGACAGAAGTTGCTGTATTTTGTTTTTGAGCACCACACAAACAGGTGAAGAAGAGTCTTGTCTTATGTCAATCCAAAGATGAGGGCGACGATAATGATGAGAACACAGACAGACACACAGCCGCCTATAAGGATCAACTTCTGTGGGGGAAACGGACAGAAAAAGGGAGGTTAATTCATGATTTCTTAGATATTGTTCATGAGACTGTTGTGAAACCTTTATAATCATGTTGTGACATATAATGACATGACAAATGGCATAAACGTGAATGAGATTTTATGCATGCTTATAACAACTGTTATTACATGTCATTCGCTTGGTAATAACATTTTGAATGCAAAGATGACATTGTTTGTTATGACAACTTGACATAAACAAATACATCACAACCTGTTTTTGTCTTTGTTATGACAACTTGACATTACCAATATTGTCATAAACACGATTATCCATTACACATGATTAAGCCATTATAATCATATATACAGCGCACGCCCGTAGCCAGGGCGGGTTCGGGTGGTTCGAAAGACTGACAAAGGTCCAGAATTTGTCCCATACATGAGCTCATCTGTCCTATTTTGGGTACTAAGCCATCATAAATTGTGAAAATAACCAGCCTGATCTCAGGAGAAAACGTAAGTATTTTACGTTTTGACAGTTTAGTGGCTAATTCGTACGAATTCATACGAGTTCATTCGTACGAAGTTGTACGATTTTAAAAAGGAGGCGTGGTACCTAACCCCACCCCTAAACCCAACCATCATTGGGGGATGAGCAAGTCGTACTAAATCGTACGAATTAGATCGTACGAATTCATACGAATTAGCCACTAAATCAAAAAGTTAGGAATTGCCGTGAGATTGTGTTGAAATAACCCATCAAAGGCTTTAAGACCAAGCGGAATCTGAAGTAAGTGAAGTCATCCTTCACTACTGTATTGTTAAATAGAGATAAGGAATTTTACGCAATGTTATCTTGGACCTTGTTCTTGAAAGAAAAAATTTTGAATACTAAATAGGCTGTTGTTGTTATTCGTGATTTTTCAATTTTACTTTTAATAAATATTTTTAAGCTCTACATTATTATTATTATGTTTTAATTGTTCAATATTCAATGTGCCAAATTTGGTTGAATGTGCTGCTCAGTATGTTATTTGCCTAATAAATGATAATAGACTAGATTTTAATTTAAACCTTCAGCAGATTTCATTTTTTTCCGATCATTTATGATGATATATGATGTAATAAATTTGTATTTTTAAAATAAGTCTTTTTTTCTTCACATTTCAGGAAATATTTTAGTAAGTTTTAAGTTTAATACTAAAGTTTTTTAGTATTTTATCAAAAAGTGTGGTTATGATGACCATCTGACAAGCTAACCAGCTAAAATAGTGCTTAAAATGTCACTAAATGCAGTATTTAAACCTCAGAATTAAATAGAAAATTAGGTGAACAACAGCAAAAAGGTCCACTTTTTGAGAAAAAAGAACCACTCCTTTCACCAGGCTGGCTATGAGCTTGCAGTGTCATTAATATATAGAATTTATGAACCTCGACTACAGTGTTACAAGCTGAATTTGTCATTAAAATGTCATTAAATATTAATGATGATGTTAAAATGATTTGACAGAGTAATGCCACTTTTAATGAGATGTATTGATGACGAATACTTTTTCAGTGGAACAAATTGTACGCAGTTTTATGCCATATTCCAAAATGCACATAATAATATGTGGATGGAAACATGGCTGCTGACTTATCTTTCACTCCTTGGTCTATATCAATGGACCACCACTATAGGTTCCACATTACACTCTATACAGTCTATCATCTCTACCTGACCACAACAGGAGACGGATGGCACCAGGGAAAGAGGAAAGAACAAGAGAAAGCTGATTTCAGTGCATTGGTTGCGATATCTCACCGTTCTGCTTGTCTTCTGGATTTTAATAGCCGCTTTGGTTTCCTCTTTAGCCTTTTCCACATATTCCTGAGCACTGCAGACGTTTGTCTCTATATTGTTTATTAACTCTCCCTAAAAAAGAGGGGAAAATACAGCTCATTTCTATTGTTCTCATTGAATGGATTAGAACGATAAGGTAGAAAAAGGAAATTATAAACCCTATAAGTCTATTATCTGTTAATATTTTCTTTATCTAAAATGCTCTCATTCTCCCAGAGTTGTCTATATGGCTCTGGCTCCTGCAGCTCATAATAGTCACACAGCGTGATCATCATACTGATTGTTAATATATCAACCCAGGCTCATTATAGATACGTACTCCTGTATACATTTCTGGAGAGCACCAAATTCATCCCAAGATGTAAGTTTTGTTTTTTTTTTTTGCAGTTTTTGTTTTCATGAATCAACCAGAGGCCGCTGTGTGAGTGCCATTCATGCCTGCTATTCTCACGTAAATCCATCAAAGGTTGCTGTGCACGCTTTTTGAAATCTTAAATTTCTCTAGCAAGTGCTTTTCATGCCTGTTGTTCTCGCATAAATCCACCAGAGGTCGCTGTGTACACTTTAAAATCTAAATTTTTTCTAGCAAGTGCTATTCACGCCTGTTGTTCTCGCGAAATCCACCAGAGGTCGCTGTGTACACTTTTTGAAATCTAAAATTTCTCTCGTGAGAGCCATTCATGCCAGTTGTTCTCGCATAAATCCACCAGAGGTCGCTGTGTACGCTTTTTGAGATCTCAAATTTCACTCGTGAGCACAATTCACACCTGTTGTTCTCGCATAAATACACCAGAGGTTGCTGTGTACGCTTTTTGAGATCTCAAATTTCTCTCGTGAGCGCCATTCACACCTGTTGTTCTCGCATAAATCCACCAGAGGTCGCTGTGCACGCTTTTTGAAATCTAAAATTTCTCTCATGAGTGCCATTCATGCCAGTTGTTCTCGCATAAATCCACCAGAGGTCGCTGTGTACGCTTTTTGAGATCTCAAATTTCTCTTGTGAGCGCCATTCACGCCTGTTGTTCTGACATAAATCCACCAGAGGTCACTGTGTACGCTTTTTGAAATCTCAAATTTCTCTAGCAAGTACTATTCACGCCTGTTGTTCTCGCATAAATCCACCAGAGGTCGCTGTGTACGCTTTTTTAAATCTCAAATTTCACTAGCAAGTGCTATTCACATCTGTTGTTCTCGCATAAATCCACCAGAGGTCGCTGTGCACGCTTTTTAAAATCTAAAATTTCTCTCGTAAGTGCCATTCATGCCAGTTGTTCTCGCATAAATCCAACAGAGGTCACTGTGTACACTTTTTGAGATCTCAAATTTATCCCGCGAGCGCCATTCACGCCTGTCGTTCTCGCATAAATCCACCAGAGGTCGCTGTGTTCGCTTTTTGAGATCTTAAATTTCTCTCGTGAGCGCCATTCACGCCTGTTGTTCTCGCATAAATCCACCAGAGGTCGCTGTGTACGCTTTTAAAATCTCAAATTTCACTAGCAAGTGCTATTCACACCTGTTGTTCTCGCATAAATCCACCAGAGGTCGCCGTTAACGTTTTTTGAGATCTCAAATTTCTCTCGTGAGCGCCATTCAGGCCTGCTGTTCTCACCTTAATCCACCAGAGACCGCTGTCGACTAACTGACTGCCCGACCGATCCCCCCATCCACCCCTTTCCTAAACTCAACCGATTGCTTTTTCAAAAGCAATCCAGAAAAAGAAAAGCCCTCACGGTAGCCTGATTTTTACCACGTTTTCAGATTTTACCACATTCTCACCCTGTTATTTACTTGCTTATTTAATTTTTTGTCTTTTGTTTTACCTGCTTTATGGAACCGTTCTTTGCCAGACTCGAACCCTTGTTATGGTCAGCTCGTTACGGTCAGCTTCCCTCTGCATCTCAAGTCTGCCGATGTATGCGGTGAACCACCGGTCAAACTGGTAACAGTAGAAAAACCGTCCACATGGAGGTTAGCGGTCAGCTGATAGTGTGAAAAGAAACAGAAGCTGTCGGCCGCTACATACCACCCCATAACGTTCGTTTTAAAGATGAAATGCAGCCATATGTAGCTCTGGCTATATAATTCGTGATCTCCAGAAATGTATACAGGGGTACGTATCCACAAATATATTAAAATAAAAATATTCAACAAACTGGGAGACGCCGTTTTAAATGACAATCGTTTCAACTTAAGTCTCAAAGAAGTTCATTTTAGGAGCATTTAAGCTCTCGGTCCATGTGTTGTGGATAAAATATGGGCAAAATTTTAATTGTGGCCAACCAAAGAGACCAACAGAGATGTATTTAGAGTTGTATTTTACATTTATAAAAACACAACCTCTGTCAACCTCTGAACCAACAAATGAGTTTTATAAAGTTTATTGCCATCTTTTTTACAGTAGAACAATCACAATAAGAGCTGGGTGATATGACACGATGCATAAACATGTATTAAACACTAATTTACCTGTGTGTATGTTGCAAGCCAGGCTCATTCTGAAAACGTAGTCCAGTGGACGTTTCTGGAGACTGCGAAATACTTAGCCGGGGGTACGTACAGCTGCATTTAACTTTTTTAAGCGAACGCTGCGGGGCGGTGTGACGCCGTTCCTTTCGGCGCTTAAGGCCGGACGCTCGACTCCGTGTGGAGGGCTTTCCCGCTGCAACCAGTTTGTCCGGTTAGCTCTTCGTGTACTCTGGCGGACTCGAGGCGCAGAGAGGGGCTGACCACGATGACGACGACTGGGTTTGAGTCCGGGGAAGAGCGGTTCCAGAAATCAGGTAAGAAAACAAAAATAAAATTTAAAAAAATGAAGCGAACAAGTTCGTCACAGGGTGAGAATGTGGTCAAAATCCGAAAACGTGGTAAAAATCAGACGAGGGCTTTTCTTTTTCTGGACGGCTTTTGTGAATCGTCGTTGGTTGGGTTTAGGGACGGAAGAGGGTGGGTCAGCCGATTGGCCGGTCGCACGGTCAATCACTCTGTCATGCAGGCAGACAGGCGGAAGGTCGTTCGACAGCGGCCTCTAGCGGGTTTACGTGAGAACGCCGCGGGAAAAAGCGCACACAGCGGCCTCTCGCAGACTCACGAAAACAAAAACTGCAAAAATACGTACCTCCCGGGACGTATTTCGCGGTCTCCAGAAACGTCCCCAGGACTACGTTCTCAGAATGAGCCTGGGTTGAATATAACTGCAGGTTAACAATGTTTATATGTAATAACTTTAATTGACAAAAGATATTGTTTACTAGTTAATTAGTTAAAGTCATTAGCTAATAAAGTTATGGTAACTCATAACCTTCACATTTCCGAATTTGATTGCAATAGAATAATGTGCACATTTTGTAAAGCTACAAAATCTAGATTTTCATTAACCTTAAAGAAACATTCATTTAACTTCCGGCTACATATTGTATTATGTATTTATCTGTAAAGCCATCTATCACTGATGCCTGGTATCACTCTTACCTGGTTGTCCACCAGCACGGCCAAATCCACAAACATATCTTGAAGCTCACGGATGCAGCTCTCCAACTGGATGATTTCATTGTGTCGCGACTCAATCTCATTCATGGCCTGTTCAGTGATGCTGCAGTCCATGATGACCTTTGGCAAAAACACGGCACAGCCAGCATACACTGTTTAAAATGCTTTAATTTTGACATTATTTCTAAAAACAAGAAAATATGTTTTGCTTGTCTAGAAAACGCTTCTTTATTTAAAGATTTTAAGATATTTGGACTAGAAACAAGACAAAAACTCCAAGTACTCCAAGTTTTACAGTGTGCGCTGGCTGTTAATGAGGATATAAACATCCACTCACTCCTGTTGTGAAGATGGATGGGTTGTCACTTTCCAATATGGTCTCCAACTCCTCATTTGTCGTCTTTCTTCCTGCTACAAAAATAGTTGAACAATAATAGTTTATGGTATTACAAAAGTTTTAAGTATTTGTATTTTTGTCTTTGTCACATCCTAGAGGTGTAGTATTGGCCCATTCTGTCAGATTTCCACAAATGATGTTTAACAGATTCAGGAAATTTTCACAGTATTTCCTATGATATTTTTTCTTCTGGAGAAAGTCTTATTTGTTTTATTTCAGCTAGAATAAAAGCAGTTTTTATTTGTTTTAAAGCCATTTTAAGGACAATATTATTAGCCCCCTTAAGCAATATTAGTTTTGGATTGTCTCCAGAACAAACCACTGTTATACAATGACTTGCCTTACTACCCTAACTTTACCCTAATTAACCTAGTTAAGCCTTTAAATGTCACTTTAAGCTGTATAGAAGTGTCTTGAAGAATATCTAGTCTAATATTATGTGCCATCATCATATATATATATATATAAAAGATTACATTTTGATTTTAATGCCAACTTTAAGTATTAGATGCATGTAACTCACTGATCTCCAGCTGTCTCTGTATCCGTCCTTTGCATCGTTCCTTGTATTCAGATTGCGCTGTGTTATACTCTGACATCACCTCTACAAATTTACGTGACAGGGTGGAGTGCTGAAATACAGAAAACACTTACAATGCAATAACAGTGCATGAACTTCATTCATTTTCCTTCAGCTTAGTCCCTTATTCATCAGGGTTCGCCAAAGCAGAACGAACCGCCAAATTATCCAGCACATGTTTTACACAGCGGATGCCCTTCCAGCTGCAACCCTATACTGGGAAACACCCATACACTCTCACATTCACACACACATAAATTACGGCCAATTAAGTTTACCCAATTCCCCTATAGCGCATGTGTTTGGACTGTGGGGGACACCGGAGCACCCAGAGGAAACCAGGGAGAACATGCACAGGGAGAACATGCAAAATCCACACAGAAATGCCAACCGACCCAGCCGGGACTCGAAACAAGCGACCTTCTTGCTGTGAGGCAACAGTGCTAACCGCTGAGCCACCGTGCCGCCCTAGTACAGTTAGGGTATGTGCTAATCATGAACTAACTTTAAATACAACATGAGTCACATGTGTGAGTACATAAGTGTACTGTAAAAAAGCGATATATATGACATATATTATTACATATATTACGCACTTACACACTCAACAGCATAGTATTTGAACGTAGTGTCATCCCAAATGGAACACTTATGTTTTTTTTACTAAGTGGAAGTTCAAACCGTTTCCCTGATGACACATGTCACAGACTGGTGTGTCTGACCGCTCTCACCTGTGTTTTTCGTATCCTCACATCAGCTGATTGGCCATTAAATGCCTCCTCCTGCTCTATGCTCTGCTGTATATCTTTAAAAAGAGAAATAGAGAGAAAACTTCAATATGTTTTTAACAGCAAACGGCGCTCTAAACTAGCTTTTAACAACAGATGGTGCTCTAGACTAGTGTTTACCAGTAGATGCCTCGCTAGGCTAGTTTTTAATAGCAGACGGTGCTTTAGGCTAGTGTTTAACAACAGATGGTGCTCTAGGTTGGTGTTTAACAACAGACGGCACTCTAGGCTGGATTTTAGCAGCAGACAACGTGCTAGGCTAGCTTTTAAACAGCAAACAGCACTCTAGGCTTGTTTTTAACAGCAAACGGTGCTCTAGGCTAGTTTTTTTAACAGCAGATGGCACTAGGCTAGTTTTTAACAGCAGACAGCGCTCTAGGCTAGTTTTTCAACAGCAGATGGTGCTCTAGGCTAGTGTTTAACAGCAGATGGCGCTCTAGGCTAGTTTTTTAACAGCAGATGGCGCTCTAGGCTAGTGTTTAATCAACAGATGGGACTCTAGGCCAGTTTTTAACAGCAGACGGCACTCTAGGCTAGTGTTTAACAGCAGACGGCGCTCTAGGCTAGTTTTTTAACAGCAGATGGCGCTCTAGGCTAGTTTTTAAACAGCAAACAGCACTCTAGGCTTGTTTTTAACAGTGAACGGTGCTCTAGGTGAGTTTTTAACAGCAGACGGTGCTCTAGGCTAGTGTTTAACAACAGATGGTGCGCTAGGCTGGATTTTAGCAGCAGACGACGCTCTAGGCTAGCTTTTAAACAGCAAACAGCCCTCTAGGCTTGTTTTTAACAGCGAACGGTGCTCTAGACAAGTGTTTAACAGCAGACGGCGCTCTAGGCTATTTTTTTTTTAACAGCAGACGGCACTAGGCTAGTTTTTTAACAACAAATGGCGCTGTAGGCTAGTTTTTAACAGCAGACGGCACTCTAGGCTAGTTTTTTAACAGCAGATGGCGCTCTAGGTTAGTTTTTAACAGCAGACGGTGCTCTAGGCTAGTTTTTAACAGCAGACGGTGCATTAGGCTAGTTTTTAACAGCAGAGGGCGCTCTAGGCTAATTTTTAACAGCAGATGGCGCTCTAGGCTAGTTTTTTAACAGCAGATGGCGCTCTAGGCTAGTTTTCAACAGCATATGGTGCTCTAGGCTAGTGTTTAAACAACAGACAGCGGTCTAGACTAGTTTTTAACCTCATAAGGGACTCTAGGCTAGTGTTTAACAACAGACGGCGCTCTAGGCTAGTGTTTAAACAACAGACGGTACTCTAGGCTAGTTTTTAACAGCAGACGACACTCTAGGATAGTTTTTTAACAGCAGATGGGGCTCTAGGCTAGTGTTTAACAGCAGACGGCGGTCTAGGCTAGTTTTTTAACAGCAGATGGGGCTCTAGGCTAGTGTTTAACAGCAGACGGCGCTCTAGGCTAGTTTTTTAACAGCAGATGGGGCTCTAGGCTAGTGTTTAACAGCAGACAGCGCTCTAGGCTAGTTTTTTTACAGCAGATGGCACTCTAGGCTAGTTTTTAACAGCAGACGGCACTCTAGGCTAGTTTTTCACAGCAGATTGCGTTCTAGGCTAGTGTTTAAACAACAGACGATGGTCTAGACTAGTTTTTAACTGCAAAAGGGACTCTAGGCTAGTGTTTAACAGCAGTTGGCGCACTAGGCTAGTGTTTAAACAACAGACAGTACTCTAGGCTAGTTTTTGACATCAGACAGTGCTCTAGGCTAGTTTTTGACATCAGACAGCGCTCTAGGCTAGTTTTTTAACATCAGACAGTGCTCTAGGCTAGTTTTTAACAGCAGACGGTGCTCTAGGCTAGTTTTTAACAGCAGATGCCTCTCTAGGCTAGTTTTTAACAGCAGACGGTGATCTAGGCTAGTGTTTAACAGCAGACGGTGATCTAGGCTAGTGTTTAACAGCAGACGGTAATCTAGGCTAGTTTTTAACAACAGACAGCGCTCTAGGCTAGTGTTTAAACAACAGACAATACTCTAGGCTAGTTTTTGACAGCAGATGGCAGCCTAGGCTAGTTTTTAACTGCAAAAGGGACTCTAGGCTAGTTTTTTTAACAGCAGACGGCGCTCTAGGCTAGTTTTTAACATCACTGGTATTTTAGGTCTGCAATATAAATCTCAATAATTTAATATTTTAAGAGGCAATCAGTTTTCTAATGTGTTATTATGTAACAAAAGTTGATCCAGTTTAAACGTGTGCTATTAAAGATGACAAACTCACGCTGTAACTTGGAGCGCACTTTATTAGCCAACGTCTTGATGTCGTTCATCAGTTCCTCAAACTCTGTTTTTGTTTCTGTTGAAAATAAAAGAAAGGTGCAGAATATGTTTGTATATACACAATAAAAAATGTCCAAAGCTGTACTAAAAGTAGCATAAATGATGATGTATTGTGAAAGCAGTCCTATTTGGCATGTCAGTGTGTGGTTGGGAACAAGAATATAAATGTTAATCACCAAAAATATAATCTCAATTGGTGGGGTCAGAGAACTGCAATTTAGTGTCATCATCAGGCTGTAAAAGCTGATTGTCAGACATTGTGAATCTATAAGGGACGCTAATGAAAGACATACTCTCATTTGGGTTTGGAGAGGCCAGTGTGGCCCTATGGTTTCTCTTCACTTCTTCTACTTTCTCTGCCAAAGAGTCGATGAACTCTCGAATCTCTTCGACCTGAGAAAGACGAAGATAACAAGCTTAAAACAGGAGGATGAAAACACTCACTCTTACTTGTATGAGCATTCACTACTTACTTGTATTTTTAAAAAATATATATTCATTATCTGTTTTTTTGTCCTGTCTCTGTTATGCTGTTACACTGTAGAAGCTCTGTCACCAAAACAAATTCCTCGTATGTGTGAACACACCTGGCAATAAAGCTCTTTCTGATTCTGACTAATAAAATGAGCGGTTGCTCCTTTATAAAGCCAATGTCACACAGAGTTTGAGTATGCAAAATTCTGTGGGATGTTGGTGAGAAAAAAGGTTATATGTAAAAAAAATTAACATGTTTTTATTATTTTGTTTAGTTTAGACTGTTTTATTTAGTTACTTAGGGCAACAGTATCTCCACATCAAAAGCTACTGGTCAGCCCACCATTCAGCAAACATCTGAAAAACAAATCACCTATAAACTAACATCCAAGCATGCTATAGACTTGTGCTGCTGTGGCTTTTTTTTAAGTTGGAAAGAAATCTGTGTTTCAGAAACTAATGAAGAGAGCAGAAGGCAATGATTTATTTGAATTATTTAGCCTGACATGTTTACTGCCCCAAAATATTTTAAATGTAAAATATATTCTGTTCAATGGTGGAAATAAGTTGTTGTTGTCTTATATTTTAGGGCAGTAATCACAATACTGCAATATTTTTATCCAAGGTTATCATACCGTCAGAATCTTATACCGGTGGCTGACCCATGCCTACTCTGCTAAAAAAAAAACTGCTTAAACCAGCCTAGGCTGGATGGCTGGTTTAAGCTGGTCAACCAGCCTGGTTTCAGAGGGATTTTGGCCATTTCCAGTCTAGTTTTAACTGTTCAGGCTGGGAAATGACCAGCTAAAACCAGCCTGATTTAAACTGGTCAAGCTGGTTTTAGCTGGTCATCCTCCAGCCTGAACAGCTAAGACCAGGTTACTACATTGTTCTTAAATTAGTGAACAGAACTATAAGATAACAGCTTAATTCAAGATGTCTGGGTCTGAATTTGAGGATTATACAGATGAAAAGCAAGGATAATATCAAACCTGCTCAAAGAACTCATCCAAAAAGCCATCTTCAGTGACCATATTATTGTTCATAGCCACCTCATTCTGCTCTTCCAGCTCTTTTCCCTGATGAATAGAAATACAGAAAGTTGTGAGGAGATTCATATTCATTTAAAGGTATAGTTTACCCAAAAATCTGAGATGATAGTAATATATATATATATATATATATATAATTAAACACATACCCCAGACCAGTGTTTAGCATTTTAATGAAATGCATTTAATAAGCAAGTAATATTATGTAACAAAATTCATTTGGATGTGTTTGAGCCCCAAAATCCAATACCACAACAGACAGAACCCCCCTGATGTCCTGTTTATTCAATGATAGCGAGTAGGCTAAATACAGGTTAATGATTACTTTGCTCAGATCAGATCACTACATATACAGAAAACTCTCAGTTTCAGTTACAATGTAAATATCCAGCCTAATCACATCAGCTCTCTGACTTCAGATGATCTTTATGATCATGAGGAGCTTCATCATCAAACATTAGCATGATCCCGTTGTCCACACTCATTCACGTTTACCAATTCTTCTCTTACAGTGACTCAATTATACTATAGGTTAGGTTAGTTTAATCAGTCCTTATGAAATTTGATTTGAGACACGTGACACATGATCATTTTAAAAACATACAAAACATATTATACGATGAGTACTAAAAAAAGGTGCTGAGGTAAATTAAAATTCATGTCCATCCTTCAAATTAGTTTACATTCCAGCATATTTACAAGTGATTTAAAGTAGAAGTAGCAGTTGGTATATATTAGCGTACTATAGCCTACTATAAACTAGCAACAGCACTACACTGCTGAAAAAAAGACCAGCTTGACCAGCTAAAACCTGCTAATAAGACCAACCAAGATCAGCTAAAAAGTGGCCAAAACCCCTCTAAAACCAGCCTGACAAACCAGCTAAAACCAGCTTGGGAGACCAACTAAAAACAGCCTGACCAGCTTAGGCTGATTTAAGCTGTTTTTTTATCACTAGGGTAGTTGGCTAGTAATTGGTATATAGCCTACTGTACTATAAACTAGCTAGTGGTTGGCTAATAGTTGGTAGGCTAATGGTTGGAATACCATTAGCAACTAGTAACCAGACTAAGCTGGTTGGCCCATTTTAGCTTGTTGACCAGCCTGGTTTTAGAGGGGTTTTGGCCTCTTCCAGGCTGGTTTCCAGCCATTTCCAGCCTGGTCTTAGCTGGTCAGGTTGGAAAATGACCAGCTAAAACCAGTAGGCCAGCCTGGTTTAAGCTGGGCATAGCTGGTTTTAGCTGGTCATCTCCCAGCCTGACCAGCTAAGACCAGGCTGGAAATGGCTGGAAACCAGCCTGGAAGTGGCCAAAACCCCTCTAAAACCAGCCAACCAGCCTAGGCTGGTTTAGGCAGTTTTTTTCAGTAGGGTTGCGACTAGTTGGTAGACAAGTAGTTGGTATAAATTAGCCTAATATACTATACACTAGCAACATTACTAGTTGCTTAGTAATTGGGACATAGTACTATACTATAAACTAGTTAGTAGTTGGCTAATAGTTTGTACATACTTGCCTACTATACTATAACCTAGCGAGTAATTGGTAGATAAGTAGCTGGTGTATACTAGCCTAATATACTATACCCTAGCTAGTACTTGGCTAATAGTTGTTATGCTATTAGTTGGTACTAGCCTACTGTACAATAGACTAGCTAATAGTTGTAGGCTAGCAGTTGGTATATACTAGCCCACTATGCTATATACTCTATAGAGCATCAAACTTTACACATCACATGCTACTAAGTGATCAGTATGAAGCCGTGTCTGTTAGACTGCAGTAAACTCAACACATACTCACATGTCTGAGCTCCTGTGTGCGGTCCTTCATGTTTCATTCAGTCAGTCTGTCAGGTTTTATTGATCGAAGCCAAACTCCACATATGCAGCTAACAGACGACCTTCCCAGAACTCTAGCTGGCTAACATTCCATACAAGCTAGCTAATGTTTTTAACAAGCACAATGTTTAATAAAGGATTTTAATAAACGTTTAATAAAGGATGTTCCAGGGATTTATTTAATTCAAGTTATGTTCCTATGATGTTAAATTATTAATTTTTATATATATATATATATATATATATATATATATATATATATATATATATATATATATATATATATATATATGATGTTAATTATGTTAATATTTTATGTTTTATAATGTTTTATTTAATTTTTACCATTTTTATTATTTGTTTTTAATTCTCTTATACTTGTTTCTTTTATTCCTGTTTATGTAAAGCACTTTGAATTGCCACTGTGTATGAAATGTGCTATATAAATAAACTTGCCTTGCCTTGCCTAATAAACTTCAGTGCAAAATGCAGCTGCCAGAGTTCTTATCAGGAAATATGATCACATTATTCCATTTTATCCTTCTTATACATTGGCTACCGGTTTAGTATTGATTATAAAATATTACTTTCTACCTATTAAGCTTTAAATAATCTAGCTCCTGTTTATCTAACCAACCTTCTGTCTCGCTACAATCTAACTCACTCATTAATATCTCTAATCTCAGGGCTTCTGGTAGCCAGAATAGCAAAGTCTATTAAAGGAGGTCGAGCCTTCCCATTTATGGCTCCTAAACTCGGGAATAGCCTTCCTGATAACGTCCGAGGCTCAGACACACTCTCCCAGTTCAAAGCTAGATTAAAGACATATATTTTTAGTAACACATACACTCAATGCATTACATAACGGTATAATGCATGAGCATGCTCCATGCAGGTGAGTGGGCTTAACAAACCACCTGTAGGACGCACTCCTTCTGTCCTAATACATGAAGCACTTTGTTAGAAACACTTATATACCTTAAATGTTTGTGTCTATAACTCCTATTTTCCTTTATAGCAGTTCGTTTTTGCATAGTGTATTTAAGAGATGTTAAATATCAATGAACAGCAGCTACGCTAATTCTTTTCTTTGTTCTCCATTCCCACCTGAGGATACTCATCCTGAGACCTCTAGAAAGTGTGCAGCGCCATTGATGCGATCCAAGACCTGTGAAGAGATGATGCCAACCATAGAGAACTTCGAGGACAACACATACACTTAATACACAAATACACTTCACTGCACATCTACACATAGACATCACCTATATGCTATACACCTGCAGGTTACCCATGTTCAACTTTAACTGTTAAAAGCTATAGTTACTAGTTAATTAGTTAAAGTTATGAGTAGGCCCACGCGAAATCTGCGCACGCACAATTCTGCAGATTTTTAAGCCCATCATTGATTCTGTTTATTTACTTGTGTAAATGTGTGTAAATCTATATTTATTCAGTTTTTAAATTAATTACAGTAATATTATTGTCTAATATGAAAATATTCATATGATTTATTCACAATACAGTTTGTAAAGTCATATTTTCTATCTTTTATTTGATATATTATATTGAACACTTGCTTTGTTTACCAAATAAAGTGGATCTAACTGGATTTGCATTGTAAACATTGTTAAAAAGGTATTATTTTCATTTTATATACAAAGGTTTTAGTTATGATACTCCTAAAGTCATTCCGCATAAATCCGCAGATTTTTAACAAAATTCAGCGCAGAAATGGCAGAAAATGTCCGCATATTCTGTCTGGCCCTAGCTAAGAGTAAATAAAAGTTATAGTAACAATGCAAAAAACATCGAGATAATTAATGGCAAGCATTAATGTCAGAACATGCCATAACTCATTGTGTTATATTGCGTTTATGTTTTTAATAGGGTATAAGCAGAAGTTTTCATTTTCAGTTAAAGCGCTTCCGATGAATGTTACAAAATCATCGCATTTAATGGTGCTGTATGTACGTTTTTGACTCTTCTACAGCATAAAAACTCCATAATATGTTTGCAGATATTTCAGAAACATGCTCAGTGAACATTCTTGTTTATTTGAAAAACAATGCTGAAGTCAGATATTCTGCTTTGAACATGTGTGTTACGTGCTGGAATGCTGTCTTTGTTTTGGTCTCTTTAACCCACCCAATGCCAGTTTAGCCAATTATATTTCAGCACCCCGGGTTGCCTTGGTGGAAAACAGCGTATTTCATTCATTCATTCAGAAAGACTCTCAAAGTATGCATCCGTGGCCGAAATGCGACCTCCGGTGGACAGTAGCAGACTCTGAAATGATAAACAACGCAGATTCAGAGTTCCACATGAGGTTATTAATTAGCAAATAATAATAATAATAATAATAATTCCTTACATTTATATAGTGCTTCTCTGGGCACTCAAAGCACTTTACACAAAGGGGGGAATATCTCCTCATCCACCACCAGTGTGCAGCACCCACCTGGATGAAGCAACGGCAGCCATTTTGCGTTAGACTGCACACCAGCTGATTGGTGGAGAGGAGACAGAGTGATGAAGCCAATTATGATTTGGGGATGATTAGGAGGCCATGCTGGACAGAGGCCAGTGGGCAGATTTTTGGTTTTTTTAATAACCACAGAGAGTCAGGACCTTGGTTTAACATCTCATCCGAAAGACGGCGCTCACTGAGGAGTACAGGGTGCAGCCCTGTTTAGCTTCAGTGGGCGACCATGTGAGAGTTGCAGAGAGCTAGCTGCCGGCTACCAAAACAATATAAATATTACGAACGTGAACATTAGGTGAGCAGGTTACATTTTAGGCCGTGTCCTAACACTCTACGTAATGAGATATGCAGTGATGAGCAATTGGGCTGTTTGCGCCAGACGAAACAGCCCAGAAATTTAAAGACAGCCATTCAGAAGCACAGAATAGCGCACTCACTGCACTCCAGCGAAATGGTAAGGTTTAGAATCTAATTGATACATATTAAACCTTTTTAACATTATTAAATGTAGATGCTGAATCACTGATATGTGTTGGTTTGCACTGAGCCACAGCTCTAAAGATCAATCTCAAGCGGTTTATTTTATTTTCCAGATCTGAGGTGAACTATCTGCTGCTGCTTTCAGTATATGGCAATAAATGTCATGTGAAATGGCATTCAGACTCACATTATTAGCATTTAACACTGAATAAAGCACATGAGGCGTACCTGAGCTAATCATTGTCAGTTTTCTGTTGTTTACCTGTGAGAAACAGAAGCCGTTTCTAAGATGTACATTTCAGGTGTTGGTTAGGACAAAAACTCCTTTTAATATTGTAAATTTTCCTTCTAAAGCTTGCCACTGCTTTTATTTAGAACAGACTTAAATCAGCCTTTATGCTAGATAGTCAGGCACACTGCTGTTGGTGTCTTCAATCTGGCAACCTGCACTTGCGTGTGCAATACCTAGTTCAAACACTGGGTATCAAACTTACTATTCCACCTTTAAGATCTGATTTCTGCACAAATCAGTGATCTTCACTGCCTTATTGACATGCGATAAAAAGTGTATATCAAGACCGGACAAGAAGCACTGCATTAAATTACATTTGTCACCACCATGTCTTTAAAATATGCAAATTAATTTTACTCCAGTATTTTCAATGGAGTTTTTGCGCTTGCGTGTAAATGGATTTTCATCTCGTTTTACGCTTGAACAGCTAAATGAATGCTTAAATCTATTTAACT
Source organism: Danio aesculapii (assembly GCF_903798145.1). Classification (NCBI taxonomy): domain Eukaryota; kingdom Metazoa; phylum Chordata; class Actinopteri; order Cypriniformes; family Danionidae; genus Danio; species Danio aesculapii. The sequence continues at coordinate 43,922,273 of NC_079449.1, forward strand.
GAATGTATTTGAATTCCATTACAACATCGATGCTGTAAAAGAAACCTTATGAAATTGAAAATAGTCACATAAAGCTTTCACTGGAAGTTTATCGGTAGGGGAAAGAACATTCGCTGCGCATATACAATAACAAATACTGTATTAAATTCATTACAAAACATTAGAACCAAAACTGAATTAGGTATAAAGGTTAAATTAATGTTTTCGATTTACTTCTTAATATTCTGAAATACATAAGAAACCCAAGTCACCTTTAACATGGTATACAGCATTTACCTTCAGACACCAGAGAGCATTTGATTGGTCGGAAGACTTCGATGAGAAGTATGAGGTGATGTGCACAAAAAAATTCCTTAAACATGTGGCATTTAATATAAACCTAATATAATGTTTATTTATCACACGTCTGCACTGCCTTCAACTCCTTTACAATGACATTATGTTAATATAGTTTATTAAGGATTCAGCTAATTCAGACATAATCCATATATATCGATCTCACTGCACAAAAAGTCCATTCATTGTTTGTTTGTTTGTTAATAAATCTCTCTCCACGTGTCTGTCTATTGTGTTGAAATCCTCAGGTACAGTGTTGAGCGGTAACTGGATCCAGTCAATTGCATATCAGACAGTCTGCTGTATGTTCAGTGGCTGTAAGATGCAGTTGAAGAGTTAAAATTTAGGTTTCCTGTGTCGGCCGGTGTACTTGGTGTCAGCCCTTACGCCCCTGAAAACAGAAGAAGAAAAAACTGCTCAAAGCAATGATGACTTTCCAAAAATGTGGAAAACTTCTGAATTTATAACACTGAGCAATAGATTTTTTCCTAAAAGTATTTCCTGGTGTCTCATTCTTTCAAAGTCAAGTGTAATTTTAATATAAAAATGGATAAATAATTAAAGCAGCTCTAAAAAAGGCTCAATATTGATTCAGTTTAGTTCAATTACAGTGTGTAGCGCATTTCAAGTTCATTAGCTGTTAAACTCAGTTCACTAAGGCCCAATCCCAATTCTCCCCCTTAGCCCTTACCCCCGTTTTTGCGCGTTCGCATGAAGGGGTAAGGGTGTCCCAATTCTCTTTAGCTTGAAGGTGTAGGGCTAGGGGGAAGGGCTAGATACTCTTTGAAATGGAGATTTTTCAGGACCACACTCGAAACCAAGAGATACAAAAATTTCCCAGAATGCACCATCTACACTCAAGTCAGGAGATGCACAAATTAGTATTTTTTGTCATTATTAAGATTTTTTACAACAGACAAGCAACATGTTTCAATACAGTCATAACAGCGTTTGTGTTTTACCATCCTGCTTTTTAAACAACGGTCAAATAAAAAAAAGCTAAATTTGACTATCTATAATCTCTAATAATAACTCCTGTAAAGCAGTCCCATGACATACTTTCACATCTGACACTGGAATACCCTGTCAGAAATGTCTAGAGTCTGGGTATGAGCTTTTTACAGTGTCTGGTATAATGTTAATGTTGTTTTTGTGTGTTTACATAGATCAGGGGTGTCCAAACTCGGTCCTGGAGGGCCGGTGTCCTGCTGAGTTTAGCTTCAACACATCTACCAGGAAGTTTCTAGTAAGAGCTTGATTAGCTGGTTTAGGTGTGTTTGATTGAGGTTGGAGCTAAACTCTCAAGGACACCGGCCCTCCAGGACTGAGTTTGGACATGCCTGACAATGGCTGTTTCTCAATATGCGTTCTTCAGCGGTCTTGCGTCCTCGTGTTACGTCATCATCAGCTGCCAAAGTTCAGTTCCAATACTCAAGACTGCAAAAACAGAGGACGCGTGAAACTTCCCGGATGTGTTCTTGATATCGAGGACGCACCGATGCAGACTTGAGCACCGAACTCGCTCTGGAAGTCCCAGAAGTCATTGCGACTGGAGGTGGGAAGCGCAGCATTTTATTTCGATTCAGAGATATCACTTCCTGTATTTACCTCAGGAGTTTCCCTAAATGAAACGGTAAAAGTAAACATTACCATGGACATCTTAATAAAGGAATAAACACATTAAGGGTGTTTGTTTGCTGAAATTTGTATTAAAATCTGTTTATGTTGAGCAACATATAATTATACTGTTTTTATGCATAGTATATACTTTGAAAAGGGGAAAAACAATAAATCGTTATGTGAATGCTGTAATGTTTAAATAGTTTTCCATTTAAAAATGTGTGAAGGTCACGTGACTATCAGGAAGAACGCAGCATCTCATTTCTCACAGGACGCGCTCTCTGTTCTCCCGAGTTCATTCTTCTGAGGACACCTGGCAAGACCGGTCTCCACAAGAATGCAAGTCCATTCTCTGCGTTCTTGGAATTGAGAAACAGCCATAGAGTACGTTTACATGGACACCAATAATTTGATTTTAATACGATTAAGACAATACTCTAAGAGTTTACCATTTAAACTGCGATTTTTGATTAATTTAATCAGATTATGGTCATAATCGAACTAAAGAGAAATGGAATTAAGACATGTTGAGTATGCCGATTATAGTCGCATTATTGAAGTGCAGACATGTAAACACCGCAATCGAACTATTACGTCATGGAGGACATTTCACCGCGTTTTGCGACAGGATTGTAGTCTGACACTATTATCACCACCTACCGAATCAGTGCAGACCACAGACACCTGTATCAGAATCGGAATCAGAATCAGAATCAGAATCGGTTTTATTGCCAAGTGTGCTTCACACACACAAGGAATTTGTTTTGGCTACAGAAGCTTCCAGTGTACATAAAGTGACAAGTGACAACACAAAATAATCTGAAAAAATAAAATAATAATAATAAAAAATGATGAACATTAAACAGATGCGGTTAGTGAAGAAACCTGGATGTTGAGTTGTATGTACAGATTGTTATAAATATACAGGTTATAAGGTGCTGTGTACAAGTGCGAATGTAGAAAGTATTGCATTGTATATTGGTATAAGGTGCTGTGTACAAGTGCATATGAGAAAGTATTGCACATATTTATTGCACAGTAGGGGAATATTTAACTGTTCATAAGGTAGACAGCCTGAGGAAAAAAACTTTTCCTGTGTCTGGCTGTTTTTGTGCTCGGTGCTCTGAAGCGGTACGATTACAAACCGTTCTTGGTCCGGTTAAACAACTGTGCTGAACTGTTCCGATAGATTCTGTGTGTTGACGTCGCGGCTCTGTTGGCAAGCTACCACCAGTGTTGCCAGATATAGCGGACGTTTTCCAGCCCAAAAGCTGTCCAAAACCCACACAAACGCACAAAAATTTTTTTATTGATTTAAATCAAAATGTAGCCACTTTAACTGTCATAATTATTAACCAAACAGTAACCAACACCAGCAGTCACAGAACCACAACATAACTGGATCACATCGAAACACTGCCCCCTCTCACCCACACACTGCTTTCAAAATAGGGTATAAACTCATCCCATTTGGCGTTTTAAATTCTTTTGAACATAATTAGGTGCTGCTTGTCAATCAGACAATGCTTCGATGTTTGTTCTTGCTGTCAATTGCAGGAAAAAATGATCGATAAAAGTGTCATAATAAACCGCTGTGAGTTTAACTGCAGGCGCTGTGCGATGCACATGCAAGCCACAGGCCTAAACCAGTCTTTAAATACTGAGTCCTCCAGCTAGAGGTCTGAAAACTTGCATTTCCCAATGTTTTAATTTAATTAATGAACGAAAGCGAGCTCGCCTATATGGTTGGCAGCAAGTCAGCCAGGTAGCCAGTTTGTTTCAGCGCACGCACGCGCACACGAACGAACACCGCCTCACATGATATCACTCAGGTCCTACTCTCAACATAAGAATAATTCCCCGTAAATAGAATAAAGGCCTGTACTTATCACAAATTGAAAATATCTAAAAAAAATTGGGCTCGAAAATGTAATACCTCCTTAAATTTACCTTGACATTTATTACTTAACCTTGGCTTATTTCATTTACTAACTTTTACAACCCCGCAGACACCCTGAATATGTCAACAGGGTTTCTACAGGTTTCAAGTCAAATTTAAGCCTTTTCAAGACCTTTTTAAGACCATTATGTTAAAGGCCTTTACAATTTATAATGATCAGTTTCTAAATTGTTTACTATGTGTCTTGGTCAGTGAATAAACGGGTTATGTTATGACACATTTCATTATAATACAGAATACAGTGCACAAGTGTTCTTACTGCACTATTAAACATAAATATAAATATATAAATAGCAGAAGCCAAAACATACTTTCCCTGTCGGCGTCGCCTTTCCTTCTTATCCAAGATCCAGTCCTTACTTTTCTTCACAGACTTCCCTTTCATATTTTTAAAACGAGACCTTTTAATCGGGGGAAAAAAGAAAATAGATGAAGATAGAGAAATATAAAACACTCACTCTTATTTTCACTGAAATAAAGATGTCAGTTTATAAGTACGGTTATACACGGTCATGTTATAGGCTATATGAGGATTTCCAGTAGCGGTAAACCATCATAGTGTATATTCAGAAACATAAGGTTACCTCTGTGCTGTGAACTGAGCCTGATTTACTACGCCTCTGTCCGCCGTTTCTGAATCCAAACCCTGATCCGAAACAAGATTATGAACAAGTTGTATTCACATGTGTGTGTACTTGTTTTTATGTCCTGGTGGGGACTTAAACCTGAATGCACACAGACTCATGGGGACTTGTGTCACAGTGGGGACCAAAATTGAGATACTCACAGGCAAACATGCTTATAAAATCACAGAGAATGAAGTATTTTGTTAATGTAAATGTGCAGATGGTTTACGGTGAAGGTTGGGTTCATGGGTTTAGAATATAAAGTTTATAATATAGAAACATTAATACGTCTGTGAGAGTCCTCACTGTGAGGAACAAGTGTGTGTGTGTGTGTGTGTGTGTGTGTGTGTGTGTGCGTGTGTGTGTGTGTGTGTATCCACAATGAAGATGTGCATACCTTGGGTAAAACACCTGAAACACCAGCAAACAAACACAGGAAAAACCTTTGGAGAAACAAATGTAGTGCCATTCATTATAATAATCCAGATCATTATAACAAAATTGCAATGATCATGAAAATATCAAGCTGTTATGAGATTACTTATGAGGTTAGTTACTTTTTGGCTTTGCTGCTGTTGGGATAGTCTACCACCATACCGCCTGTGAAACCAGCTTTCATGGCCTGAGCCGTTATCAGCTCCAACTGAGAGGAAAACACAAAACACACACAAAATAAAGCCTACAGTCTTCCGAGGTAAATGTAAATAACCAAGTATTTCATTCACTCATTTTCCTACAGCTTAGTCCCTTATTAATCAGGGGTCGCCACTGCGAAATGAACCGCCTACTTTTCTGGCACAGGTTTTAAGCAGCGGATGCCCTTCAAGCTGCAACCCAGTACTGGGAAACACCCATACACACTCATTCTCACACACACTTATACACTACGGCCAATTTATTTCAATTTTTTTTATTCAATGTCCCTATAGTGCATGTCTTTGGACTGTGGGGGAAACCGGAGCACCCGGAGGAAACCCACGCCAACATGGGGAGAACATGCAAACTCCACACAGAAACGCCAACTGACCCAGCCAGGACTCAAACCAGCGACCTTCTTGCAGTGAGGCCACAGTGCTAACCACTGAGCCACCGTGCGACTCAATCTATTTTAAACTGATGTGATCATTATACTATAGAAATATATTTGAGCGAAACTGCAAATTATCAATAATATTTGATCTTATATTATTTAAAGAGATGTCATTTTGAGCATAAAATTATTGTTGGACCATATATTAAAATGGTGCCATGTTTTCAGATTCATTTATTTTCCTTTTTAGAGAACGTACACTGCAAAAAACAATGCTTTTCTTTGTTCTGGTTTTTAGTCCAAATATCTAAAAATACTCCAATCAATGTCTTGTTTTTAGAAATAATCTGTCAAAATTGAGTATGTTTTTCCTTAAAACAAGAAAACTACACTACCTGACAGAAGTCTCGTTGTGGATCTCAGTTGTAAGAGCAACTAATAATAACTTGACTTCTAGTTAATCATTTGAAAAAATGGCAGAAGGTGGATTTTTCTGCTGAATCATCTGTTGATCTGCATCCCAATCATCACAAATACTCAGAAGACCTACTCGAACCCACATGGAGCCAAGATTCTCACTAAAATCAGTCAAGTTTGGTGAAGGAAAGATCATGGTTTGGGGTTACATTCAGTATGGGGGCATGCGAGAGATCTGCAGAGTGGATGATCAACATCTACAGCCTGAGGTATCAAGACATTTGTGCTGCCCATTACATTACAAACCACAGGAGAGGGCAAATTTTTCAGCAGGATAGCACTCCTTCTCATACTTCAGCCTCCACATCAAAGCTCCTAAAAGTAAAGAAGCTCAAGGTGCTCCAGGATTGGCCAGCCCAGTCACCAGACATGAACATTATTGAGCATGTCTGGGGTAAGGTGAAGGAGGAGGCGTTGAAGATGAACACAAAGAATCTTGATGAACTCTGGGAGTCCTGCAAGAACGCTTTCTTCGCCATTCCAGATGACTTTATTAATCAGTGATTTGAGTCATTGCAGAGATGTATGGATGCAGTCCTCCAAGCTCATGATGGAGTCAGACACAATATTCATTCTGTTTCCACTGCAGCATGACCACATATTCTATACTGGACATTATTGAAGGTTCAGTGATGAGACTTTAGTCTAAGCAAAGTCAGACCTTACTGTCCTAATGAAATCATTCAAAATCAAGGCATGATCATATTTTATTGTGCTCAAATAAGCCTAATCTAGAGGCCTTTGCCTTTCATATAAGACACTTCTGATGCCAAATGATCAACTAGAAGTCTAGTTATTATTTGTTATTTCTAAAACTTTTTTTTGCTCAGGTAGTGTAATCTATCAATTGGATAAGCAAAGTAATCTCGTCTTTGCTTTGAAATCACATTAATTTGTAGACCGCACTTGCAGAATATTTTGCTTGTTTTCAGGAAAAACTCACTTGATTTTGACTCATTATTTCTGAAAACAAAACCACAATTTTTGCTCGTCTATAAAAAAGCTTCCTCATTTAAGTATTTTTAGATATTTGGACTAGAAACAAGACAAAAACTCGATGTACCGACCTGCTCTGAGTTTTCAGGGTATATCTGGAAAACGGCACGTACTCCTCTCGCCTACAAAAACAGAAACAATATGCTGCGTTAGTCAGTGTGAAATGAAAATCAGCATATAAAAAAACACAAAGAAATACTCCATATACTCACCAGCGATGAGTATAATGTGCTGAAGAAGCGGTACAGTCTCTTTGGAGGACTGTGTGTTTTCTTGTCTGCGTTACACAACCACTGCAGCGCTGAAATACTGACAGCGAAATAACATTTTGTCATGTGCACACCAAACAAAACTTGTAACCTGTACCTATATCCAAATAAAAGACACCACGCTCTGACGATTGGTTACATGTCATGATGTGAGACAAACGTCCAGGTCAGATTTATACCTATAATTTTACCGTCTGAAATACTGACAGCGAAATAAACTCATTTTAATAAACAGTGCTCAGCATATATGAGTTCACCCCTCACAAATCTGATTTAAATGAAGATTTTCTAAAGGAAACAATATTATGTTTGTGCATATACATTAGATTAGTTAGTACTGAAGCCAAATCTGGAGCCAATCTAACAATTTTTTAAATATTTTGCATCAGTTTAAATGTATTATCTGTCTTTTTCTAAAGATATTAATTGACTAACATATTATTTTAATAAATATATCAGTTTAATAAATCTGTTTTGTTCAAATGCACCTAAATATATGACCTATATTAACTGAGAAATAGATAAAAACACTCATCAATTATGTAGAGCACCAAACAAACTGAATTCTGCTTTTACATTAGGTCATGAAGAGATTTTACCTTATACACCCGTCAAACATGCCCGGTCTGAAGGGCATTCCCTCACCCATATCCCCCAGCAGAAGATCTCCCTCCACCTCTCGCTCCAAGGCCACATCTGAACAAAAACAACGGCACCATAATAAATAAATAAAAAACATACAAGTCAGATTTGTGTTATCAGTTCCTTATTTAGTGACCTCCAAAGAGTACGTCGAATAGTTCGGACTGCTGAGCGAATCACTGGTACAACCCTTCCTACTCCCCAAGAACTGTACTTATCCAGAGCGAGCAGGAGGGCTGCCAAAATCACTCTGGACCCCTCACACCCAGCACACTGCCTTTTTGAACTGTTACCTTCTGGTCGACGCTACAGAGCACTGCGCACCAGAACAGTCCGACACAGAAACAGTTTCTTCCCTCAGGCAATCCATCTCGTGAACACTTGATAATAATTGTGGAACCAACATCACTACTTGCTATACACTTTTATACACATATACACTTATTTAACAACACACTTTACATGCCAATTTGCACATAACAGCAGCACATATAACGTTGTATATAGTAATAAACATGTACATACACTTGTCAATCTGTATATTTGCATTCACTACTTCTATTTTTTAAAATATATTTATTGTTTTTTGTTCTGTCTCTGTAATCCTGTTGCACTGTAGAAGCTCTGTCACGAAAACAAATTCCTCGTATGTGTGAACATACCTGGCAATAAAGCTCTTTCTGATTCTGATTAACTTTAACAAATTTACATTTAGTTAAATGTCTGCATGAACCGGATGCAGCTGGGGTTTTTTTGTATTGTGATGCAGTTTCTAGAGATTAAACATTAAATGAGAAAACAGTGGGCGTGGCTTGTTTTTTCTACTGCAATCCGATTGGGTGTAATGAAGTAAAGCCATAAAGCCCCTCGACCAGTCTGGGCTTTTTGGCAGTGTAGTCCAACAGAAGCCTCTCCCCAGTGCAGGACACATGAAAGCCTGCATGAAGGACTCCAAGATGGTGAGAAATAAGATTCTCTGGTCTGATGAGACCAAGATAGAACTTATTGGACTTAATTCTAAGTGGCATGTGTGGAGAAAACCAGGCACTGCTCATCACCTGTCCAATACAGTCCTAACAGTGAAGCATGGTGGTGGCAGCATCATGCTGTGGGGGTGTTTTTCAGCTGCTTTCAGGATGACTTATGATTAAGAGAACGATGAACGCGGCCAAGTAAAGGGATCTCTAGATGAAAACCTTCTCCAGAGAGCTCAGACCGGGCTGAAGGTTTACCTTCCAACAAGACAAGACAAAGCACACAGCTAAAAGTGACTTCACAACAACTCCGTAACTGTTCTTGGCCTAGCCAAAGCCCTGATTTAAACCCTATCGAGCATCTCTGGAGAGACCTAAAAATGGCTGTCCACCAATGTTTATTATCCAACCTGACAAGACTGGCGAGGATCTGCAAGGAGGATTGGCAGAAGATTCTCAAACCCCGGAGTGAATAAAACTTGTCGCATCTTTTCAAAAAGTCTCACGGGTGTAGTAGATCATGAGTGCTTCTGCTAAATACTGAGCAAAGGCTCTGAATATTTAAGACCGTGTGATATTTCAGTTTTTCTTTTTTGAATAAATCTGCAAAAATGTCAACAATTCTGTGTTTTTCTGTCAATATGGGGTGCTGCGTGTACATTAATGAGGGGGAAATGAACTTAAATGATTTTAGCAAATGACTGCAATATAACAAAGAATGAAAGATTTAAGGGCGTCTGAATACTTTACGTACCCACTGTACAGTCATAAAAAGGAAATCAAAGCACTGCATGGTTTAGAGAACTTTTCTGTGGAAAAAAATTATGTTTAATCTGGGGAAAAAAAGCCTTCAATGTTTGGAAAGATTTGGGGCCAATTTATTTTATACATAAAAAATTTGGATGTTACATTGATTGAAATTGCTGATGTGACAGAGTTACGCTTCTTTACCCTTCTGTATTCGTTTGTATTATTATAGTCATTCATTTATGTATTTGTTTATTATTGTTCTGTATTTATTTACTTGTTTGTTTTTTCTTTGTCATGCTGTATGTCATAGCTCAATGCCTCGCAATAAGCGCCATATAAGTGGTCTGTCCAGAAGCTAACGTTTACTTGTGCATCGATTTGATTCTGTAGAATGCAGACGTGAAAATAATAAATATATTAATAACTAAACTAATGGGGCGGCACGGTGGCTCAGTAAGCGCTGTGGCCTCACAGAAAGACGATCGCTGGCTCGAGTCCCAGCTGGGTCCGTTGGCATTTCTGTGTGGAGTTCTTCCTCCAAGTGCTCCGGTTTCCCCCACAGTTCGTAGTGTATGAGTGTGTGTGTGAATGAGAGTGTATGGGTGTTTTCTAGTACTGAGTTGCGGCTGGAAGGGCATCCGCTGTGTAAAACATATGCTGGAGTAGTTGGCGGTTCATTCTGCTGTGGTGACCCCTGATAAATAAGGGACTAAGCTGGAGAAAAATTATTGAGTGAATAAAATATAATGCACTGTGGAATGCAGATGTGAAAATAATAAATATATTGATGAATAAAATCGTGTGTGTGTGATGTTAACTGTGATCTACAAGTTAAAAAGCATGAAGGAACGTGTATTATTCACCCAGCATGGCGGTGCTGATGTCCACACCCACCCAGTAGTGTCCGGCCTCAGACAGATAATCTCCACTCAGGCCAGAGCCGCAGCTGACAAAAATCAAACAGGTAAAACCAGATGAACATTACCATCCTAAACGTCACAGATGCTCATGAATATCTCCATCACTAGTCTTTACCCCACATCCAGCAGGTAACAGGGCTGATCCTCTGGCAGATTGAGCAGCTCGACGGCTCGCTCTGACATCTGTGTCTGGATCTCAATCATTCGAGAGCTGCAGCACACACACAGATCATCTGTGAGCGTCACACACATTTTAACAACTATTTATATGATGTGACCCTTTGCATCCTATTACAATCCATATGATGCTTTGTAATAAGGTTAATGTCAATGCACTTACTTCTGGGAGTATTTTTTGGCCTCTTCTTCATTGTAAAACTGTACATGTAAAAACAATAACAATCATTTACTGAACACACACAACAAAACACATGCTAAAACACTCTTAGATACCCACTTATTATTATTATTATTAATTTTTTCCTCATATTTTCACTCTCCATTACTGTATTATGACTGTTTGGTTAAAAAAAATTTTCTGTACTGTTTAGAAATTTACTAATACTGTTCAGGTATTTAATCATATCATGTGACACTGGGTGTTTAAATGAACTCCAGACACACCTGAATATTGTCACAATGTGCCATATTACTATACATATAGTCTGCTGAAACGCGTAGATGAGGTGCAGAATAGTTTTGTTTTTAGCCATGTCAATGAAGAAACTTTTTAAGAGGCTTTGACTTAAAACTGACACTTCAACCTGAAGCACTTTTTGTTCGATTCTGGATTTACATGTAGATTCCCTCTTTGATCAATAAAGAATGGTATTATCATGCATACGTTTATGACGATTAGTACTAAGCCATTATAAATTGTTGTTTTGTATATTTTGTATTTACTTGTTTTCACTTGGTCTTGGTGGATAAAATGCCTGTTTAAATGATATGTTGGTATAGCAGGCTTCCAAGAAAGGTCTAGTCCTTTAGGAGCAAAGATGGGCTGAGGATCACCAGTTTGCCAACAAATATGTGGGAAAATGATTGAAATGTTTAAAAACAATGTTCCTCCAAGAAAGAGAGGAAGACATTTGGATATTTCAGCTTCAACAGTGCAGAAAATCATTAAAAGATTCAAGGAATCTGGAGGATTTTCAGTGTGTAACAGACAAGGGTGCAAGCCTAAGCTGAACAACCGTGATCTCCGATCCCTCAGGCGGCGCTGCATCAAGAATCCTCATTCATCTATAAGCCATATTACCCCATGGGCTCAGGACTACTGCCGCAAAGCTTTGTCAAGCACCCCAATACTTAGTTACATCCACAAATCACAGTGAAAACTGTATTGGAAATGAGGAAAAAAGGAAGCCCTATGTTAACAGTGTCCAGAAGTACTTAAATACTGACTTAATCTGGGCTTGGAGGCCTCTTGCATGGGCCATCACACAGCGGAAACGTGTACTGTGCTCAGATAAATCAGTATTTCAGGAATTTTTTTGGGAGAAATGGACGCCGCGGACCAAAGAAGAAAAGGATCATACAGACTGTTTCCAGCAACAAGTCCAAAAGCCAGGGTCTGTCATGGTATGGGGTTGTGTCAGTGCCCTTGGCAAAGGTAACTTGCACTTCTGTGATGCACCATTAATGCTGAACAGTACAGAGATTTTGGAGCACAATATGCTGCCTTCTTTTCCAGGGACACCCATGCATATTTCAACAAGACAATGCAAAACCACAATTTGCACACATTACAAAGCCCTGCATTGGAGGAAGAGGATACAGGTACTGGACTGGCCTGCCTGCAGTCCCGACCTGTCTCCAATAGAGAAACTGTGGCGCATTTTGAAGCACAATATGCAACAATGAAAACCCCGTACTGTTGCCCACCTTAAGACTTGTTTGCAGGAAGAATGGGAGATAATTACATCGGAAACACTTCATCACTTGGTGTCTTCAGTCCCTGAACGTATTTTAGGTGTTGTGAAAAGGAATTTAACAACATTTGAAATGTGCGAACCAAAATTGTAATATGTATTTATTTACAAAAATCACGAGGAACACATTAAATAATGTTTGTTGTATTGTCTGCAATGAAATACAAGTCAAAGTAATTTAGAAATCACTATTTTCATTTTATTTGCGTTTTCCACACTCTCCCAACTTTTTCTGATTTGGGGTTGTATGTATTATAGTATTTTCTCATGTGGCCAACTTAATACACTTTAACTTTACTATAGTATGCTTCAAAAACACTGTAAAGATAGTACTGCTTACTGTAAAGTACGTTACTGTACTATTTTCTCACGGGGGACAGCTGTATAATAAAAATAGGAACTAGTATCTTATTAAACTGTATTATATTTACAAAAGTCTAGTACACTACAGTATGTCTTGTGTGTTTCGTTGAGCACAGTCATGTTTCAATAGCAATGTATTTATAAATCTGCACATAAGTTGCAGTAAAAGAGTGTCCACTCACCACCTCTGGAGGTGCCATGTGTTCGGGTCTACGGCAGCTTGAAGACATGGTGACGATAGTGACTGAAAACAAACCAGCGACGATTTATTAGAGATCACAACACCACTGTAAAATAATATACAGACTGCTAATAACACATGGGCAGGAGAACGCGGCAAGTGGTGATGACGTCATTCACGGGCGACAGACTGAACGCATCGGTGGTAAAGACTAGAAGAGATACAGCTGCGGATAATCACATCGATATAACATTTTTGACACTGTACAACAATATTTAATATTTTTACATTACAGTGAGGGTATGGGTTTACACTATTTAATGTGTAAGTAAATCAATAATAAGAAAAATACTCGATATAAGTAGTTTCTACATTACTGAGAGGTTTGGGTTTAGGGGTAGGGGTAGACGTAAATAAAAACAAATTAATGTGTAATTTAATAAATAATAGGAATAATTATCTGTATAATTACGTTTTTACATTACGTAAATAAAATACAATTAATAGGTAAATGAATCGTCAGCAGCTGTATCCCCTCTAGCAGCAATCAAAGATTGAATGATCAATGACAATTAATAACACTTCACATAAGCATGCATAAATTCTCATTTCATGACGTGTAAAGGTGTCATGACAGTCTTATGTACACCCCCTTCAAGTAAAGCGTTACTCCAAACAATTGTTTTTTTTTTTGACTGGGACACAAAATTATTTTTAAGCAACTTAATTTGACTTAATGCGCTAAATGGCCACTTTATTAGGTACACCTTACTAGTAAAGTTGGACCCCTTTTTGCCTTCAGAACTGTCTTAATACTTCATGGCGTAGATTCAACAAGGTACTGGAAATATTCCCCAGAGATTTTGCTCCATATTGACATGATAGCATCACGCAGTTGCTGCAGATTTGTCGGCTGCACATCCATGATGCCAATCTCCCGTTCCACCACATCCCAAAGGTGCTCTATTGGATTGAGCTCTGGTGACTGTGGAGGTCATTTGAGTACAGTGAACTCATTGTCATGTTCAAGAAACCAGTCTGAGATGATTCACACTGTATGACATGGTGCGTTATCCTGCTGGAAGTAGCCTTCAGAAGATGGAGACACTGTGGTCATATAAAGGGATGGACATGGTCAGCAACAATACTCAGGTTGGCTGTGGCGTTGACAGTTGCTACTAATGTGCCAAGAAAATCTCCCCCACACCATTACACCACCACCACCAGCCTGAACAAGTCAGGATGGATCCATGCTTTCATGTTGCTGACACCAAATTCTGAACCGACCATCTGAATGTGGCAGCAGAAATTGAGATTTATCAGACCAGGCAACGTTTCTCCAATCTTCTATTGTCCAGTTTTGGTGAGCATGTGTGAATTGTAGCCTCAGTTTCCTGTTCTTAGCTGACAGGAGTGGCACCCGGTGTGGTCTTCTGCTGCTGTAGCCCATCCGCCTCAAGGTTGGACGTGTTGTGTGTTCAGAGATGCTCTTCTGCAGACCTCAGTTGTAATGAGTGCTTATTTGAGTTACTGTTGCCATATATGTATATATATATATATATATATATATATATATATATATATATATATATATATATATAGAAAGGGAATTTGAGTATATAAAAAAATCAGTAACTGCACTGTAAATAACGATGGTACCACACAATTCCTTTATGCTGTCCCAACACAATTTGATTAGGCTGTCCCTCCCAAAAACTTAAGAATTGTGTTGTTTTAGTTCATTTTACATAAGTAGTTTGAACAAGCAGAAAAATCAATTTTTTTGAGTATGTAAGATCTCGCGTGAGTTCCCCGTGAGTGGCGAGAGTCTGCGAGAGTTGCTGGTCCGCCATCTCTTGGAGTCCGAAAGGAGCCCTACGAGAAACGCTTGTCAACAAGTCCGAAGAGAGTGAACCTTAAAGCGGGTCAAGCGGAGGCTCAGAGCGGCCCCATTATATGTGCTCCCCGTCTTTTGTCAGAGAAGACTTTCATGTGAAAGAAGACAACGGCGGGGAATAAGTCAGACATGTCAAATCTCAGCAAAGGGGGCACTAAAAAAGACACCAAGATGAGGATACGAGCCTTTCCTGTGAGTATGTGTTCTCCGAGCCGGCGTGACAGTCACTTGAGCTCCGGGGATTCAGCCGGACATGCAGGCCTCTGTGATCAAATCCCTTTACACTGCTTCTGCATCATCCCAAAATCCCTCAAATAACGTTGAGGTGCAATTGGGTTTTATATTCGCACATTCATTTAATGACAACTCATGACACACTCCCTACATTGTTTACCACGCTACTTTGAATATTGGGTCTGAAATCGCATGTAAGTAAGACTTCAAAACATTAGCACTATTTAATTGACTGTGAACATTGTTGTACTTTGATAGTCATTGGCTGCTAATGTGATTTTCCTATTTAGAAATTACATTGTTAAGGAGAAAGTCTGTATGTGCGAATACAAAACCAACTTTACCCCAATTCAAAACAAACATGAGAGAAGTGTCAGCTTTATTGTCCAGCTTTAGAAGTTCTTGCGTTGCCTTTAAGTCTAGTTTATAACAGAGGAACAAGCCTGGTGAAGTAGCTGGCTAATGTTTTTAATAGTAGCAGATAAATAAATGCGTAATGATGATCTAAATATACCTACACGGGCCCTCGGTGAACATATGCTAAAACTAGCTGCTAATTAAGTACTACAAGATCTTGCAGATGGTAATATATGTGGGAGGTTTATTTGTCTATTGGGTTAAAGTTGGTTTTATATTCACACATTCAGACTTTCTCCTTAATAACTTAATTTCATAAAAGTGCAAATAATATTATCAGCCAATGACTATAAAAGTAAACACTGTTCACAGTCAATTAAATAGTACTAATAATGTTTGAAGTCATACTTGCATGAGATTTTCAGACTGAATATTCAAACTAACAAGATAAACAATACTCACAAGTTGTCATTTTGTTAAAAAATTAACAAATTTGCGAATAAAAAAACAAATTTACCTCAAATATTTGTCTGCGGTTACATTTTGCGCCATGTTATGTGCTGTTTGTAATGTTGCGTCACACATGGCCAACACATTAAAGCATGACGTGATGCATTAATGATCACTAAATGTTGCATTTTCGATTTGGGTATGTACATAATTGCCCAAATCTAGATCAACTAAATATTAATTGAGGTAAAGTTGGTTTTACCTTCGCACGTTATTTTTCAGTTTTTAGCAAAGTGACAACTTGTGACAGTCACTGTATTGTTTATCACGCTACTTTGAATACTGGGTCTGAAATAGCATGTAAGAATGACTTCAAAATAACATTAGCTCTATTTAATTGACTGTGAACAATGTTGTACTTTGATAGTCGTTGGCTGCTAATATGATCTCACTATTTAGAGTTTGCGCAGAATACTTTTCTGAAATCATATTATTAAGGAGAAAGTCTGAATGTGCGAATATAAAACCACTTTTAACCAAAATGTATTGAGATTCGTTTTAAAAATGAAAACTGTACACCGTACTCTGAGTCAGCTGATGTTTTGTTTATGGAAAAATAATGTTATGGATCACAATTTTACTGCAATAAATCACATCTATCGAGATTCATGTGCACGTGGATTACAGTTTCATAACTTTACTCAAACATTGTGACATCAAAGCTAATTTGAGATTTTTCAAATACAAAATAATAGTCTATATATATATTTACTATTACCTGATTGAAGTAACAGATATGGTTCTACATTAGTGCTGCGCGATGTTCACCAGAATTGTTAATAGCTCCATTTGGAAATAACTAATAGTTTTATATTATTAATTTATATATACATACAAACGAAGGAGTTTAATTGTCTTAAGGTTTAGGAATAAAAAAAAAAAAATCGAATGTACAATAAAGCTTTGTAGACTGTGTAAACTTCATTGTCACTATATTTGGCCACAGCCATATCACCCTGCAGCCCAAGACCGGTTACTCACTGAAGCTAAGCAGGGCTGAGCCTGGTCAGTACTTGGATGGGAGACCACATGGGAAAACTAGGTCGGTGTTGGAAGTGGTATTAGTGAAGCCAGCAGGGGGCGCTCAACCTGCGGTCTAACGCCCCAGTAAAGTGAAGGGGACACTATACTGTCAGTGAGCGCCATCTTTCGGATGAGACGTTAAACTGAGGTTCTGAATCTCTGTGGTCAATAAAAGTCCCATGGGACTTCTTGTAAAGAGTAGGGGTGTAATTCCTGGCTAAATTTCTTCTATCGGCCCTTACTGATCATGGTAATCATGGATCATCCCCGTCCACCGAATTGGCTGTATCACTGTCTCTCCACTCCACCTATAACTGGTTTGTGGTGTCCTGTAGCTGCTGTCGTGTCATCCAAGTGGATGCTGCACACTGGTGGGGGTGTAGAGGGACCCTCCTCATGATTTTGTAGTGCTTTGAGTGTATGGCCATACGTGATAAATGCGCTATATATTAACGTACATTACATAATATGTATTTTATTAATTTATTCATTTTCTTTTTAGCTTAGTCCCTTTATTAATCTGGGGTCACCACAATGAACCGCCATTTTATCCAGCACGTTTTTACGCAGCGGATGCCCTTCCAGCCGCAACCCACACACACACTCATTCACACTCGTACACTACGGACAATTTAGCCTACCCAATTCACCAGTCACGCATGTCTTTGGACTGTGGGGGAAACCGGAGGAAACCCACGCGAACGCAGGGAGAACATGCAAACTCCACACAGAAACGCCAACTCACCCAGCCAAGGCTCGAACCAGCGACCTTCTTGCTGTGAGGCGACAGCACTACCTACTGCGCCACTGCTTCGCCTGTATTATATTATATACCAGTATTTTCTAACACACTTTAATGCAGGGGTCACCAATCTCGGTCCTGGAGGGCCGGTTCCCTCCAGGGTTTAGCTCCAACTTGCCTCAACACCTGCCTGGGTGTTTTAAGTACACCTAGTAAGCCCTTGATTAGCTTGTTCAGGTGTGTTTGATTAGGGTTGGAGCTAAAATCTGCAGGACACCGGCCCTCCAGGAACAAGTTTGGTGACCCCTGCTTTAATGTATCACCTTATTCTCCTAATGGATCACGCTTTTGGTTTATCTCTACCCCGTCTCAGATGACCATGGACGAAAAGTATGTCAATAACATCTGGGACCTCTTGAAGAACGCCATTCAAGAGATCCAGAGGAAAAACAACAGTGGGCTGAGCTTCGAGGAGCTCTACAGGAACGCCTACACCATGGTCCTGCACAAACACGGAGAGAAGCTCTATACAGGCCTGAGGGAGGTGGTCACAGAACATCTAATCAACAAAGTAAGTGCCTTAAACTTACATCCTCTGCCATGAGGATGCTGCTATCAAAAATGGAAGCATTCTGTGCGTTCAATAGTTTGCATATCACCTTTGAGCACCAGATGATTGGGTACATGCACAGGCTTTTGTTTCACATACATTTTTAACCAATAGCAAAAATATTATAATATTTATATCTGTTTAAACCAGAATAAATGAACTGTGTATTCTTGTGTAAACAGTTGTTAACTTGCTGCAGTCATAAAATAATAGATTCTACTCGCTTGATTGTCCTTTACTCATGTCAGCTTTTCTGTCTAAAGGTACGCGAGGATGTGTTAAACTCCCTGAACAACAACTTCCTACAAACACTAAATCAGGCCTGGAACGACCACCAGACGGCTATGGTGATGATCAGAGACATCTTGATGTACATGGTGGGATTTTTGTTTTTCTGTCATAATACTTGTTTTTAACTGGTAGTATTTTACATGGCTTGAAAGGTATCAGTTCTTTGGTTATTCTGGTAAGATGCGTTTGTAATTATATTTCTGTGTTAGATTTTTATCTGGGGAGACTTTAAAGGAGATAGTTTAAATGTGAATGGTTTAAATGTGAATGGTAGAATTGTTTTTCATTTGTACTTTAATGGTTTACAAAACTCTAAAACACATTTTTTGAGATGTTGACAGTCATATATGTGTCCCACGTTGCTAAAAACACTATTAGGACACATATATTTAACAAAAAAGTGAAAATTGTTTGTTTATGTGTTATTTCCAAGCGGCAACCTCCCGCTCTCCCTCGGGAAGCCAATACGGAAGTAGCTGAAACTGCAATTCAACAAAATTCCGCTAGTCCTGGCTCCATAATAGAGCAAATTTCAATTGAGCCCACTGTTAGAATGGGCAACTTTACAGCAGAAATAAAGGTGTTAACAGCCTGGTACAAAGAACGATTTTGGTTCATATAGCTATTATTACCCTCCATGACTGTGAGGGGGGTGAATTTTTTTATAACTCATCCATTTCCTTTATTTTAGGTTATATTAAGTTTGCATAATTTAGGGCGTGGCCACTTGAGTGACAGCTAGGTCTCGCTGGTCGCCGTCACTTCACCTCAGCTGAATCCGGCAGATTAGCCACTGATCTCGGCATATTCATCGTATTTTTCTTTTGTTTTATGTGGCTTTACACAGTCAGCTGCCTTTTGGACTTATTTCTTACAATTACCAGATGATATGGGATGCTGTGTGCATTTAATTGTGCTCACAAACCATTCATGTGGCCTTGTTTCCCATGTGAGTAAAGTTATATACTTGTATACCATCTCTATAAATGTATTTGTTTTATTTAAGATCATTTATCATTAATATTTTTCTTTAGACCCGTAAAGCACTCCAGAATGTGACAGGTTGATTAGCTGCAGGCTCTAGAACAGTCATCTGAAGCGTTATCATACAGTGTTATGGACTTCATCAATAGTCTTGCATTTACTAACACAGACTATATCTGAAGTGTTTGGACGTATTTCGCGTTTTCCTCCTGTAGAAAAACGTCATAAGAACAATGCTTAGTGGCTCAGTGTATTACTACAGTGTTTTTAAAAGTCTAAACACTTTATTGATATAGTGTACAGCCAAGCACATGTGGTCAGAACACAAACGAGTCGCAGGTAATAAACTATCAAGCGTTTCTCCCAAAGTAAAGTCTGTCTGCCAGGTCGAAGCAAAGTGCCAGCAGGTGTCTGTAGCTCCGCTCACTCTCCGCCTCTTTGCCCTTGTTTGGTATCCCGCCGTGGGTACGATGACGCGCAAACAAAATGGCGACGGTTGGCCGCACCTACTTTTAGCTTCTTTTGCAGTGTTCAGAAACCTATGGCCGACGTCACGGATACTCCGTCCATATATTTTACAGTCTATGGTTATTTCGAGCAAATTCGTTCTTCCGGTTTGAAAATAAATTTTGAAGCTGCGTCACGGCGATTAGATCCTTGTGTGAATTCCAGCATGGAGACTGGATGTCTGTACCGGCGGGTGTAACTTGACGTCTTTTAGTTTTAATCAATTCAAGAGATAGACTTGGATCGAGCCAATCAGCACTCAATTGTGAATGAGGTGCAACTTCATTAATGTGCATGATATAGCTTCGAAGACCTGTTTTCACCTGTTACTATGTTCAGACGGCAGAGAGACGCAATGCTGTGTTGCCAACCGTAATTAAAACAAGTGAAAGAAGAACAATTGTTTGGAGACATGAGTCGTCAGTGTTGTTTATAAATGTGCTGCAATGAAGGTTTTGTTTTTAATTCCCCGCTACGAGAGCGCAGCTCAGTGTTGCCAGATTGGAAATGTCTTAGTATAATACTAGAACCTCAAAATTATTGTATTTGGAGGAAAATTATCATACAAGAGTCAAACGGAGAGTATACAGCTGTTATCTAGACACATAGCGTTTTGACACAACGTGCAAATGACTATAATACGTAAAAAAAACTAGGCATACCTTAGTGGGAAGGTTCAAACTCCACCTTGGAGTTGATGTCATCGAATGTTGCCAGATGTTGAGGGATTTATTTTGCTGTACAAATTGGATGCCGTCATGGACTGCAAAATAGTGCTGGTTGTCTTGAAAGCAGTGCACCCTCCCTCTCTGAGGAAAGCAGTGCACCTGTTTTGATGACATTACCTTTGGAAAAAAACGCGTTCTCATGACGCATTTGAATAGGAAAAAAAAAAACGAGAACACCAAGGGAAAACTCCCCTGTCCTTCTCACCTTCCTTTACAGCACTAATTGTTTTAACATTATTGCTTAAAAGATCTGCCTCAAACTGAAAACTACTGACTTAACCACGGGCACGCGGCCACGCGCAGCAGGAGCGTTAACTCGTGAGAGAGAGAGCCGTTCTCCATGTTGATTGGCTGAAAAGAGGTAACATAAGATGAGATAGAAAACGTGCCTAACGTCCACCTTCTCCTCACAGACAGTACAGAAAAGATGCAGCTAGATCAATAATTAAAGAAGCCCAAAGATTACAATGAAATTATTTTTAAATGACATAAAATTCTGAAATAATCGTACATTATAGGATTTTTCTCATTATTAATCGTACAGAGGTCGAAATTATCGTACAAATATGATAATTATCGTACGTCTGGCAACAGTGGCGCAGCTGAACTCACGTGTTGATCACAGTGGTCTGGTAACATGCGATAAAAATATGTTTGTAAGGAATATTTTTTTACCCGAGAGCTTTTCCAACCTGGAAATGGTGAAATCCGGATTTGCAGCTCGTCTTCTTTTAAAGAAGACATCGTTTCAGTTGGTGTTGAATGTCCTGTCTCTACAGATTTGATAAGTGTGTGATTAATGTTCTTTGTTTATGTTTCTTCAGAGGCAAAGTTAGTGTATGGTCAGCAGTACTCTTTCAGTTTTTTTAGACATACCTTAGTCAAAATGATTTAGTTACTCAGTTTACAGTACGTTAATATCACTACAGTAATATGGACTGAAGGATCTTCTGTAAATGCTGCTCTCTAATTGTAGGCATGTAAACACCTTAAACTATTACTGTCGTGTAGGATTTTTGCCGCATTTTGTGACAGGATAGTCTATACACGCATGGCTTTCTGATAATATTCTCTGCACCTACTGAGTGCATCTAAGTTATTAAGAGATGCAGATGTTTTTTTTCTCTCACACCGTGTGCGGTATCAAACAATCCATTAAAACTACAGTCTTCAAGCAGTTCCTTGCATCAAATACCTCGTTTGTCACGGGGGGCATGCATGAAATGTTCCTGAATGAAAGTGAAAGAGCAAAACTGCAGTTAAAGTCGACAAAATAATAATTTTGCTAATAATTTGATTACTAATGTCCATGTAAATGTCGCTGTCTTTCTCCCATGTTTGTTTTGCCTCTGTGAAAATTAGTGCGTGCTCGAACTGAAACTCCCATTTTCATGCAAAGCCTTCCCTTTCATGTCCCTTTAAGGTTATGGAGACATTCCAGCCTATCAGGCAGATTCTACTTAGTTTACAGTTGACTTCATTTAAGTTCAGTTCAGTTTAAATACAAATGAACGAATACTGAACTCTTTGTCTTTCCCTCTTCTGTCTTTGTATAGGACCGTGTGTATGTTCAGCAGAACAATGTGGAGAACGTGTATAATCTGGGCCTCATCATCTTCAGAGACCAGGTGGTTCGTTACGGGTGCATTCGGGACCATCTAAGACAGACTTTACTAGACATGATTGCCCGCGAGAGAAAAGGAGAGGTGGTTGATAGGTGAGTTTCATATTTAACCCTTGTGTGCTGTCGTATGGAAGGTAAATCCTGCCAATTTTAAATAAATCAAATAAACATTTGAAATGAAAATGAAAATCAGATTAACAATTTCATTTTAAAACACTGTTCGCAAAATATCTGCCAAAATTGAAATCGAAATGAAATTATTTCATTTTCATTTTCATTTTCACTTTGACAACACATCGTCCCTGTCAAATTGATAATTAAAATAAAGTTTCCAATTTAAGATTTAATTTTCACTGCATTTCCGCATCAAGACTGCCAATATTAAAATGAAAAGCCAAACTGAAAAATAAAATGCAAACACAATTTTTACAAAGCATGTTATTAATGTTCACGCTATAATAGTGACAAAATTCAAATTAAAATGTAAATTTAAGCTTTCCTTTTATTGACACTTTTTCATTTCAGTTTTCATTTACGATTTCATTTTTAACGTCAACCTGTATGCAAAGCCTATGGTAATTAGTGGGAGGGGCGTATTTAAGTGACGTCGAGTGTTTCCACAGCTCCAGGGGAGAAGCCGCAAAGCCGGGTTTTGACAGCGAGAGTTACTAATGTTACTGTTACGTTTATTAAAAGGAATAAAATGGACAAAACGTTAAGCCAGCTTTTAAGAGAAGCAGCTGCTGCATTGGAACAGTAGGAGGAACGACGGACACAGGAAACACAACCGTCAAATATTCGTCCCACAGCAGTCCCTCAGGAGTCGCGGGCTTCTTCAGCGTTCTTCGTTACATTACCACACAAGACCGAATACAGTATACTATACGAATTCATCACATGGCCTAACGTTACCGTACTTACGCTGTACAGTTTCTCTTGCCGCTGAAGAAGCCCGCGACTGCTGAGGGACTGCTGTGGGACGAATATTTGACGGTTGTGTTTCCTGTGTCCGTCGTTCCTCCTACTGTTCCAATGCAGCAGCTGCTTCTCTTAAAAGCTGGCTTAACGTTTTGTCCATTTTATTCCTTTTAATAAACGTAACAGTAACATTAGTAACTCTCGCTGTCAAAACCCGGCTTTGCGGCTTCTCCCCTGGAGCTGTGGAAACACTCGACGTCACTTAAATACACCCCTCCCACTAATTACCATAGGCTTTGCATACAGGTTGACGTTAAAAATGAAATCGTAAATGAAAACTGAAATGAAAAAGTGTCAATAAAAGGAAAGCTTAAATTTACATTTTAATTTGAATTTTGTCACTATTATAGCGTGAACATTAATAACATGCTTTGTAAAAATTGTGTTTGCATTTTATTTTTCAGTTTGGCTTTTCATTTTAATATTGGCAGTCTTGATGCGGAAATGCAGTAAAAATTAAATCTTAAATTGGAAACTTTATTTTAATTATCAATTTGACAGGGACGATGTGTTGTCAAAGTGAAAATGAAAATGAAAATGAAATAATTTCATTTCGATTTCAATTTTGGCAGATATTTTGCGAACAGTGTTTTAAAATGAAATTGTTAATCTGATTTTCATTTTCATTTCAAATGTTTATTTGATTTATTTAAAATTGGCAGGATTTACCTTCCATACTGTCGGGGCTGTTCTCATCCACTTTGGGGGTGTTTTTGGGGCTTAATTTGGCCACAACTTTCTCTGTGTTTCAGCAGATGGAGTGATTTTTGGTGGCATCTTATTTTGACAAATATTTTGGGGAAATGCTTTGAAAGTAAACTCACTGTATTTCCACAATACACTGTGGGCCAATTTAGTACACTCGTTATGTTCGTGGCTATTTTTTGATTGCGAAGACTTGACTCATATAATCATGCATTCATTGTTGGTGTTTGAGAGACTTTTGCACACTTACCTTGATGCGTCTGAGAAAATCTAAATAAGCAGCTCAGCTCTCAGAATGACATGGAGTAAACAAAAACATAATAACTGTATTTCTACACACACACTAGAGATGCGCGGATGGCGGTAATATCTGCGGGTGCTGTGGATAATCCGCGGATCTGGTAATAAAAAAATACATTATGATTAATTGCGGGTCGGTGGCGGGTGGATGGAGTGGGACATGGCAGTGGACCAGCGAAAAAGCAGAGAGTGGTGCAGGAGTAGCCCACTATTTAAAGTTTCAGTTAGAGGAGTCATCAGAGGAAAATCTGCTCTCGTTCTGGGAGAAACAAGATCGCTTATTTCCACGACTGCAGCGCCTTGCGAGGAGAATCTTGTTCATTCCTACAACACGCGGTGCGAGCGAACGCTCAATTCAGTGCAGCTGGCCGCATTTTGGAGGCGAGGTGGAATCGCCCGAATCCAGGCACAGTAGATGCTGTTCTGTTTTAGTGCGAAGAAAAAGGCCAAGTAAACATAACATAGCTGCCGTTTAGGCTGAAGCGGCACCCTTTTTGTTATCTTGTTCCTGTATCTGTAAAAGCTAAAATGTCTTATTTTTACTTTCTGTATCTATTTGAAAATGTGGAAAATGTTGTCTTAAGACAAACTTTTGTTTTTATAAATGAATGTTCATTTAAAAACGTTTACGATTAACGTATTATTTTACTATCAGAGAAGCGCAGATTAAAGCTCACTGAATCTGCTGTTAATATTCACGGTGAGTCGGTGACCTATCATGCCTAAAACAAAGAATTCAATGATTAAAGTGACGATCGGGTGCGGGTCGAGTGCGGATACATATATTAGATAAAAAATATGTGCGGGCGGGTGGATGATTAGTATGAAGCCGCGGATTCGGGTGTCATTTCAGCTGATCCGCGCATCTCTAACACACACACACATACACACACAAAAGTAGATTATAAATATATATTTTTGTGTTTATTCAGGGGCGCCATCCGTAATGCTTGTCAAATGTTAATGATCTTGGGCTTGGAAGGACGTTCTGTGTATGAAGAGGATTTTGAAGCGCCGTTCTTAGAAATGTCTGCTGAATTCTTTCAGGTTTGTACACTTTACATACACTTACATTGGTAGTGTACTGTTATTAGTGTTACTCTGTCAGTTGGCATATTTGAAACACAACCATCAAAGTTGAATTATATAGAAGAGACTTAAACACATACATGTTATAGTACAGTTCTTAAACAGAATACATGTTAACATAACAATTACAGTGGTCCCTAATGCGGTTCACCTTTTGTGGTCTCACAGCATGCATTATTTTCAGTGCATTGTGTTCTGCGTCCTGATTGGATGTAGACCATTGTCAATCAATCTCCTCCGCATCTCCTGTACATTACAGAATGCGTTCAGCTTGACAAATTAACATAAGTCTTCGATCGCTAGCAGTGTGAGTTCCAACAAGGATGCGAAAAGGGTTGTAACTGTACATAGCAAGACTATCGAAAAAGGAGTCGCACACTAGATGAGCTGCACTATTACATTGTAAACATAGGTTTATATCAGGGTGTGCACACTGGAGCCGCAAGTCGGTGGCTGTCTGCGGCCTCACGACACTGTTCATATTTCTGCGGCGCCATCTGAATAATTTTATTTTAAATAACATGCGAATGTGCGCAACATTATTCGCACAAAAGCTAAAAAGCTTCATTAACCTTTTGGTGACAGCGATGAATGTTTGTGCCTGACAACAGGTTTTGATCTTTAGTTTCATTCTATAATACTTATTTTTATAGGAAATGTGAACTTTGAGAGTGTTTAACAAGAGAAAATGTTAATGCCTGTCTGAGAAAAGAGTATAAAGTGTGTAGTGAGGGGTTTTACAGCCTTAAAACATCTATAGCAGGGATGTCAAACTCAATTCCTGGAGGGCCGCAGCCCCTGCACAGTTTAGTTCCAACCCCAATTAAACACAGCTGATCAAACTAATTAGGTCTTTCGGTCTTGTTTAAGACCTACAGGTAAGTGTGTTAAAGCAGGGCTGCGGCATTCCAGGAATTGAGTTTGACATCCCTGACCTATAGTAATTGTAAAAAATAAAGCTGACTACTTCTCAGATTTCGCAGATTGCGGGTTATTGTAACTCCCACAATTAATGAGGGACCACTGTATATAATTTACTAATTATACTGTTTCAAAAACATCTGCTCATTTTGTGTGAGAACAAATTTATTTATATATTTTTATTGTCATACAATGATTTAATTACAGTGGCTCCAAACTCAAGAAACATTGTGGTGTAGGTTGTTGTGGTGTATTTAGTTGTATTGTGTATGTAAATGTGTTTGCAAATGTATATAAAGGACTGAGGGGCAAGCCTAAGCTGAACAACCATAATCTCTGATCCCTCACTGCATCAAGAATCCTCATTCATCTATAAGCCAGATCACCACATGGGTTCAGGACTACATTGGCAAATTTTTGTCAAGTACGACAATACGTAGTTACATCCACAAATGACAGTGAAAACTGTACTGTGCCGAATGGAAGCCCTATGTTAACAGTGTCCAGAAGCGCTGTCGACCTCTCTGGCCTCGGAGACATCTGGGATGGACCATAACACAGTGGAAACGTGAACTGTGTGCATTTAAATGGACACATGTTTTTCTCACACTTAAACTGGGAGACAATTCAAAAGCTATAATAAAGGATCTGTGGGTTATTTTGACACTCAAGGCTCAGTGGGTAGTGCTGTCGCCTCACAGCAAGAAGGTCGCTGGTTTGAGTCCTGGCTGGGCCAGTTGGCGTTTCTGTGTGGAGTTTGCATGTTCTCCCTGTTTTTGGCGTGGGTTTCCTTCGGGTGCTCTGGTTTCCCCCACAGTCCAAACACATG
Source organism: Danio aesculapii (assembly GCF_903798145.1). Classification (NCBI taxonomy): domain Eukaryota; kingdom Metazoa; phylum Chordata; class Actinopteri; order Cypriniformes; family Danionidae; genus Danio; species Danio aesculapii. The sequence continues at coordinate 43,949,680 of NC_079449.1, forward strand.
CACTATAGGGGAATTGAATAACTAAATTGGCTGTAATGTATGAGTGTGTGTGAGAATGAGTGTGTATGGGTGTTTTCAAGTACAGAGTTGCAGCTGGAAGGGCATCTGCTGCGTAAAAAAATATATATACTGGAATAGTTGGCTGTGATAAATATGGGAATAAGTTGGAAGTAAAATGAATGAATGATTGAAAAAGGGGGGTAATCCCACCAACACACTAAAACTTCACAGATAAATACCTGTCTTCATTTTTTTGCCTCATTTTTGCAGCACTTTCTTTTGTGGTTTAATCCTTTTCTTTAATATTTTCCCCCCAGATGGAAAGCCAAAAGTTTTTAGCTGAGAACAGTGCGAGTGTGTACATAAAGAAGGTGGAGGCGCGGATAAACGAGGAGATTGAGCGAGTAATACACTGCCTGGATAAATCGACAGAGGAGCCTATAGTGAAGGTGGTGGAGCGAGAGCTGATCTCCAAACACATGAAGACCATTGTGGAGATGGAGAACTCCGGGCTGGTGCACATGCTCAAAAATGGAAAGACTGAAGGTGCGCTCTTCAAATCTCACGCTTTTACTATTGCGTTTGTCGGTCGCACTTTATTTAAAGTAACAATTCCCTGTTAATATCCCATTAACTAAATCACTGATTATTAATAGGTCTTAAGGTAGTAGTTGGGTTTAGATATTGGGTGGGATTGGAGATGTAAAATAAGATATCACGTGTGTCGACACACAGCACCGAGGTGCTCATAGTGACCCGAGATCGATTCCCGGCTCGAGGTCTTTTGCCGATCCTTCCTCTATCTCTGCTCCCAATACTTTCCTGTCTGTAAATCTCCCCTGTCCTATCACAATAATGTTGAAACCCCTAAAAAAGCAGCTTCCTTTGATTTTAAATCACTGCATAGTCCAATAGAAAGAAATTTATTTTGTGTGTGTGTGTGTGTGTGTGCGCGCGTGCGTGTATGTGCACACAGATCTGGCCTGCATGTACAAGTTGTTCAGCAGAGTGCCGAACGGCCTGAAGACCATGTGCGAGTGTATGAGCTCATATCTGAGGGAGCAAGGCAAAGCTCTGGTGTCCGAAGAAGGAGAAGGCAAGAACCCAGTAGACTACATCCAGGTACCAAGACAATAAACCATACACAACCTGCAGATCATGAGTGTTGGGAAATATTAGTCAAGGGTGTCCACTAGTGTTGGGTCGTTCTTGAATTTTGATTGTTTTTAAATGTTTCCTGAATCATGGGGATGGGGTTTACCATTAGAAGCTGCTTATATTCATACACTGCTGACACACAACTGTGTTTACACCCCTTATAAAAGTGATTTTTGCATAATAGGTCCCCTTTAAGAGGTATTGACATTAATTCTATGATTGCTGTATTTACCCTGTAGTCACAATTCTCTCATTTTTGCTTTCTCCGTTCTGTAGGGTCTTCTGGATCTGAAGTCACGGTTTGACCGCTTCCTGCAAGAGTCCTTTAACAATGACCGTTTATTCAAGCAGACGATCGCAGGAGACTTTGAGTATTTCCTGAACCTGAACTCCCGCTCGCCTGAGTATCTCTCTCTCTTCATTGACGATAAGCTGAAGAAAGGAGTCAAAGGAGTGAGTGATTTCCAGCTTCAATATTTTTGCTCTGGAATTCTATGATCAATGTGTCACTAGGCTTTAAAAATTGGTAATGAAGTTGGATATTTCATGTTGTATGCCTGTACTATTGACTTGGGAAATATGAAATCATATTTGCAGGATTATACAGCCTTTATTTAACCTTTAAGTATTACCTAGTTACTTTTCGACCACCCTTTATAACTCTCTGCTTTGATTCGGTGATTCAGTGTCACTTGTTAAGACTTTCATAATTGAATGATCAGTAAATGGGCTTGTAACACTTTACTTGAAAGGGTGTCATAATCACATGACATGACTTAACAGATTTCATGGAGGCTTTTGAGAACTTTCATTGTGTCATTTGCTCAGTTTTGTACTTTTAAATGCAAAGATAACACTGTTTCATGTCTTTATGACAACTTGACATTGGGAAGACAACATAACTAGTCATAAATCTGTCATAAACATGATTGTCAATTATATTTGTATAATAGCATTTATAACAGCACAACTACAGTGATATAACCTGAATTTGTCCATAAATTGTCATTAAATGCCTTTAAATATTAATGACGCTGTTATTATTGACTAATGACACTTACTGGGATATTTTAATGACAAATACAGTTTGTTCCACTTAAAAAAGTGATCAGAAATATATTCATGACAATTATAACTGCCTCATGACTGTCATGTTTATGACAGATTTATGACAAGCTGTCATGTATTTGGTTATATCAAGTTTTCATGACAAAGACATCTCAAACTATGTCGCCTTTGCGTTTAAAATGACATAACTAAAGGAATATGCATGTAAACTGTGTTTTCAACACGTCAAATTATTATTTAAATGTTTTTTTTGAGAGTCACAGTTAAGGTTGCCACTAATTTTTATATTGATTAATGATATGAAATACTGATATACTGTACATCTCCAAAATCCACTAATCTAATCATACTACATAGGGATTAAACATGAACACGAGGATAGAATAAAATGCTTTGTTTTGATATACACTATGCTCATATATTCCTAGCAGAAAACTTTCTGAGAGCCGTCAAATTTAGGTGAAAATCATCATAAGTGCTGCCGGTGACTTGCAATGCTGACGGTGAATGAGTTAAATGTGTTCTGTTCTGGAGCAGGATAGGACACCTCTCTGTTAAGAGATAACTGCTTACGTGGCCATGTAGAAATATAAGTATTATTGTTATCTGAGCATTATGTGTTGCAGTACATAGATGGCCAGATAATGGGTATGTATGTGTACACAGACTTTTCATTTTCAGTCAGTCAGGCCAAACTCTTCCAGTGAACTGTCTTCGTCATTATAAAATCGCCACATTTCTTTCAAAATCAGTGATCTTCACTGCCTGTTTGATATCTGATATAAAGTGGGTCTTTTGAAATATGGAAAGTGTATTTTTCCCCAGTATTTTCAATGGAGTTTTTTTGTGCTAACCTGCTGATCCTTTCGTCTCGAGTCTTTCATCTCGTTTTACGCTTGAAATGAATGCTTATGTGTGTTTTACTGATTGTATTTTAATCCCATTACAACATCGATGCTGTAAAATAAACCTTATAAAATTAAAAATAGTCACATAAACCTTTCATCAGAAGTTTATCGGTGGCTAAAAAACACTAGCTGTGCAAATAGACGGTTGAATTCAGTAATAAACAAAAAATTGAAAATCTGTTGTTTATCTCTCCCTCAGCTGACAGAACAGGAGGTGGAATCGATCCTGGATAAAGCCATGGTGCTATTCAGGTTCATGCAGGAGAAGGATGTGTTCGAGCGCTACTACAAACAGCATCTAGCCAGAAGACTCCTCACCAACAAGAGCGTCTCTGACGACTCCGAGAAAAACATGATCTCAAAGCTGAAAGTAAGATCTGTTTCTGTACCGGGTGGTGTGCCTGTAATGCTCTACATGTCTTATTTGGCTTGTTTCTCGCTCAACAGACAGAATGTGGCTGTCAGTTTACATCGAAACTGGAGGGCATGTTTAGGGACATGAGCATCTCCAACACAACCATGGATGAGTTTCGGCAGCACCTCACATCAACAGGGGTGAGTAAGGGTGCTTTCACACCTAGACCCAGAGAACCTGGCGCATTTGCCCTGTTAGCTTAGTTGATTTGGGCATATGTAAAACCTGCAATCGCGCTCTAATCCACGGCAAAACAATCTGTCCGAGATTGCCTGAAGGAGTAGTCTAAACAAACTCTAGAGCGATTCGGTGTAGTGAGAAAACAATACGATCCAATAAACTATCAAACCAGGCTATATCACAGTGCATTATGGTTTTGTAATGGGTATATATGGCTTTAAGAGGAGAGAATGATGAGTAGAGGGGTCATTCCTACCAGTAAAAGTGCGTTTTGCATGCTAAAAGTGAAAGCATGCTGTCTAACTGAACTACTAAAACGTATAAAATGGTATTAACTTTTTGATTAACGCGACTTCTGGTATATGTTACATCCCAACCAGTCTAGGGTTGGTAGGGACAGTTATAAAGTATAAATAAAATTGTGAAATAATAAAATTTAGGGTTTTTCCACTTCACAATAACCACACAATAACCTTTTTTAACAAGGAATAACAGTGTTTATTGTCCAATTAAAGCTCTGAAGCGCATCTCTTCGTCAGGGAATCCAGGCCAAAACAATAAACAAAAAAACAACTAACTTGGGGGGGAAAAATATCTAACTTACCTGCTAAAATAAAGAGCCCTAAATAAAATTACAGCAAACTTCCCTTCTCTCCCTCGCTGCCAGAAGTTTCACAGACACTTTAGATTGTCCCGGCGAAAGACTATAGATGGGTGTACTCTGGACATTTTGGCTTGGATTGGGAAATATTACAATAATATTGGAAAATAATAGTGGAAGTCTATTCTTCTGATATTTATAACCATAAAAAATGCTTAATGAAAATGCCTAGATGCGCATGCATTACCTCAGCCATCAGTCCATCATCACAGTGCTTCAGTATTATTATTCTTCTATTATTATTCCCTCCAGAACTGTCTGGAGCATCTGTCTGTGCTCCCGTCTCACACCTCTAAAAGCCACCACATTCATTGCATTTCGTCTTCAGAGGCGCAACTCATGTATTACAGAAGAAAAAACACTACAGTGGCAAATCACAAGGCTCTAAACTACATTGCAAGTTTATCAGGAAGCGATGATTGTGTTCTCTTTAGTTTCTCATTTGAATGGAAATGCTGCTTTATTAGCAAATATTGTATGCAATATTCCAGTTTTGCTCATTCATTGAATTCTTATCTTTGGATGGAAATGTATGTCTTGACATCTACTGAATTCTCATTGTGATCTGAACAGACAGTTGTTGAATTGTCTTGCTGTTTTCTTCTTCCTGTAGGTGTCTTTAGGTGGTGTTGACCTCACCGTGAGGGTTCTTACCACGGGATACTGGCCGACCCAATCTGCAACTCCCAAATGTAACATCCCTCCTTCACCAAGACATGCTTTCGAGGTCTTTAGAAGGTGTTTATTACTGCATTTTTACTAGTTTAATTCCAGTTGTAAACCTCGACCACAAAACCAGTCAGAAGTGTCAATTATTCACAGTCAAAAATTATTTGCCCCTATTATAAACTAGAGCAAGAATTTTTCACAGTATTTCCTACAATATTTTTTCTTCTGAAGAAAGTCTTATTTGTTTTATTTCGGCTAGAATAAAAGCAGTTCTTAATTGTTTTAAACCTTAAGGTCAATATTATTCGCCCCTTTAAGCAATATTAGTTTTGGATTGTCTCCAGAACAAATCACTGTTATACAATGACTTGCCTAATGATCCTAACTTTACCCTAATTAACCTAGTTAAGCCTTTAAATGTCACTTTAAGCTGAATGCTAGTGTCTTGAAGAATATCTAGTCTAATATTATGTTCTGTCATCATGGCAAAAATAAAGAAAATAAATCAGTGATTAGAGATGAGTTATTAAAACTATTATGATTAGAAATGTGTTGAAGAAATCTGCTCTCCATTAAACAGAAATTGGGGAAAAAATCTACAGTAGAGTGAATAATTCAGACTTTAGCAGTATATATGTTGTTTAAAAGCTGTATAAAGAAACTTTCCATTTATGTATGGTTTGTGAGGATAAAACAATATTAAGTTGAGATACAACTTGTCAGAATCTGAGGGTAAAGAAGAATGAAAATACTGAGAAAATCACCTTTACAGTTATTAGCAATACATACAACTAAGCCAAAATATACAAGTTTGACACATTCACAGTAAAAAAATTACAAAATTACTTCATAGAAGATTGCACTCACCTGTCTATGTGCCTAAATGCATTAAGTTACTGCCATGTGATTGGCTGATTAGAAATTTGCGAAGCAGTTGGACCGGTGTACCTAATAATGTTAATAAAGTTGCCAGTGAGTGTGTGTGTGTATATATATATATATATATGTGTGTGTGTGTGTATATATATGTATATGTGTGTGTGTGTGTATATATATGTATATGTGTATGTATGTGTATATATATATATATATGTATATGTGTGTGTGTGTATATATATGTATATGTGTGTGTGTGTGTGTATATATATGTATATGTGTGTGTGTGTGTGTGTATATATATATATATGTGTATATATGTGTGTATGTATGTGTATATATGTATGTATATATATGTATGTATGTGTATATATATGTATGTATATATATATATATATATATATATATATATATATATATATATATATGTGTATGTATATGTATGTATGTGTGTATATATATATATATATATATTTTTTTTTTTTATTTATATATATTTATTTATTTTTATTTTTTTGAGAATGTGTATACTGTATATTTGAGGAAAATGTTATTTACAAATTTTATAAATACAATTTATATACAAATATATATGTAAATAATATTTTTTTGGTTTGTTTGTTGCACAATATTTTTGCACTCAGGGTACACACACATTTTGGATGCAATTAATCATTTAACAGCTTTCATTTTTGGCTATTCCCACAAATATACGACTAGTTTTGTGGTGCAGGGTCACGTTTGTAAATATCTTTGACATTAATGCTCCCTCATGGGTTTTGCATATATTCACTCTTCACTCTTTCACTGCAGGTTTTATTTGGCCAAACACAGTGGCAGGCAGCTCACATTGCAGCATCACATGGGTTCAGCAGACCTCAATGCCACTTTTTATGGGCCAATCAAAAAGGTTCAAACTTTTGCTCACAAGTTCATCACAGACTATAGAGTTAAAAGCACAACGCGCTAACTTCCAGTGCTGTGTGTGTATTTTTCCTACAGGAAGATGGCTCAGATATGGTCGGCGGGGCTCAGGTTACAGGCTCCAATACCAGGAAACACATTCTTCAGGTTTCCACATTCCAGATGACAATCCTCATGCTTTTCAACAACCGCGAAAAATCCACATTTGAGGTACTGCACACATTGTGTAAAGTTTGTAATGGTTATTTCTCAGCTGAATCAGTAATTTCTGCATGCTGCATTGCATTGTTTAAATCATCAGAACAGAGAAGATATGTGTTGAACCAGCAAGCAGCAGTCATTCATTCATTTTCCTTCGGCTTAGTCTCTTATTTATCAGGGGGGTCGCCACAGCAGAATGAACTATTCCAGCATATGTTTTATACAGATGATGCCCTTCCAGCTGCAACCCAGTACTGGGAAACACACACACACACATTCATAAACTACGGCAAATTTAGTTCATCAATTCACGTATAGACCATTTCAATGTGGTAATGTCTTTGGCCCAGGAACATTTCCTGCTTGTCCTCAAACTATTTTATAGCACAAGGCAATTCAATCATAACGTAAAGTTAAAACAGCTATCATAACATTATTTATCAATATGTGACCCTTTTGGGATTCTTGGACGCTGTGGTAATTAAATGTAAAACAGGAAATACATTAGGAACATTGTTATTGTTTACATCCCTCAAAATAATCGATAGCACATGTGTTTGGACTGTGGGAGAAACCGGAGCACCCGGAGGAAACCCACGCCAACACGGGGAGAACATATATATAAAAATGTATATCAGGGATCAGTTTTTTTGTTTTAGTTTTTTAGACATTTTTATTTATTTAAAAATAAAGTTCAGAAATAATGTCATCTTCATATTTCAAAGTTGAAGGCATTTAAATTATGGCCATACTATATAAGAATTGTAGATATACTTCATCCACATCCCTATAGTCAAAATACTCATGCGATACTAATGTTACATCTGTAAAGAGTTTTGACACAGAATGAAACATCATCAAATACATCTTATTAAAAAGGCAAAGATAAATGTGAAATGATATACAGTTGAAGTCAAAATTATGACTTCAATTATGACATTCTATACATATACACACACACTATACATATACACACATGATACACTACACATATGCACTCCATACATATACACACATTCTATATTTTATACATATACACTCTATATTGTGACTCACGTTACCACTGAGCTATTGGAAGTTTATGAATAAAGTTGATCAACACATGATACACTATACACACACACGATACTTTCTATACATATGCACACATGATACAGTCTATACATATACACATGATACTTTCTATACATATACACACACGATACACTCCATACATATACACACACTCTATACATATACACACATGATACACTATACATATGCACTCCATACATATACACACTCTATACATATACACACATGATATATTTTATACAACGGGTAACGTAACTCGCCTCTCACACCAGAGACCCAGGATCTATCCCAGACCCTGACAGGAATGTATCATGTGTATATGTATGGAGTGTATAATGTGTGCATATGTATAGAGATGATGAAGTCTATACATATGTACACATGATACACTATACATATACACACATCCCATACATATACAGATGATACATTCTTGTCATGGTCTGGGAGAAAACCTGGGTCTCTTGTGTGAGGTGTGAGAGAGTCACGTATCACTGAGCTATTGGAAGTTGATGAATGAAGTTGATCAACAAATGATACACTATACATAAACACACATGATACATAAACACACTCCATACATACAGTATGCACACATGATACATTCTATACATATACACACATGATACACTCTATACATATACACTCCATACATTGTACAATCCATACATATAAACGCACATGATATATTCTATACATATACACACATTATACACTCCATACATATACACACATAATACATTCCAGTCAGGGTCTGGGATAGAACCTGGGTCTCTGGTGTGAGAGGTGAGTCACGTTACCACTGAGCTATTGGAAGTTGATGAATGAAGTTGATCAACTATACATATGCAAATATGATACATTCTATACATGTACTTTATACATTATATACATTTAGACACACTCTATACATATACACACATTATACATTCCTTACATATATACACTATACGTATACACACATGATACATTCTATACATATACACACATTATACATATACACACACAATACATTGTACAATCCATACATATAAACACACATGATACATTCCTGTCAGGGTCTGGGATAGAACCTGGGTCTCTGGTGTGAGAGGTGTGTCACATTACCACTGAGCTATTGAAAGTTGATGAATGAAGTTGATCGACACATGATACACTATACATAAACACACTCCATACATACAGTATGTACACATGATACATTCTATACATATACACACATGATACAGTCTATACATATACACACACACAATACATTATATACATAGACACAATCTATACATATACACAGATTATACATTCCTTACATATATACACTATACGTATACACACATGATACATTCTATACATATACACACATGATACATTCTATACATATACACACATTATATACTCCATACATATACACACATGATACATTCCAGTCAGGGAATGATCAACTATACATATGCACACATGATACAGTCTATACATATGCAAATATGATACATTCTATACACTCCATACATATGCACACATGATACACTCTATACATATACACACACAATACATTATATACATAGACACAATCTATACATATACACAGATTATACATTCCTTACATATATACACTATACGTATACACACATGATACATTCTATACATATACACACATGATACATTCCACACATATACAGACGAAACATTCCTGTCAGGGTTTGGGATAGAACCCGGGTCTCTGGTGTGAGAGGTGTGTCACATTACCACTGAGCTATTGGAAGTTGATGAATGAAGTTGATCCACACATGATACACTATACATATGCACACATGATACAGTCTATACATATACACACATGATACATTCTATACATATACACTCCATACATTGTACAATCCATACATATAAACACACATGATACATTCTATACATATACACACATTATACATATACACACACAATACATTGTACAATCCATACATATAAACACACATGATACAGTCTATACATATACACACATGATACATTCTATACATATACACTCCATACATTGTACAATCCATACATATAAACACACATGATACATTCTATACATATACACACATGATACATTCTATACATATGCAAATATGATACATTCTATACACTCCATACATATGCACACATGATACATTCTATACATATACACACATGATACATTCTATACATATACACACATGATACATTCTATACATATGCAAATATGATACATTCTATACACTCCATACATATGCACACATGATACATTCTATACATATACACTCCATACATTGTACAATCCATACATATAAACACACATGATACATTCTATACATATACACACATTATACATATACACACACAATACATTGTACAATCCATACATATAAACACACATGATACATTCTATACATATACACACATGATACATTCCAGTCAGGGAATGATCAACTATACATATGCACACATGATACAGTCTATACATATGCAAATATGATACATTCTATACACTCCATACATATGCACACATGATACACTCTATACATATACACACACAATACATTATATACATAGACACAATCTATACATATACACAGATTATACATTCCTTACATATATACACTATACATATACACACATGATACATTCTATACATATGCACACATGATACATTCTATACATATACACTCCATACATTGTACAATCCATACATATAAACACACATGATACATTCTATACATATACACATATACACACACAATACATTGTACAATCCATACATATAAACACACATGATACAGTCTATACATATACACACATGATACAGTCTATACATATACACACATGATACATTCTATACATATACATTCCATACATTGTACAATCCATACATATAAACACACATGATACATTCTATACATATACACACATGATACATTCCAGTCAGGGAATGATCAACTATACATATGCACACATGATACAGTCTATACATATACACACATGATACATTCTATACATATATACATATACACACACAATACATTGTACAATCCATACATATAAACACACATGATACATTCTATACATATACACACATGATACATTCCTGTCAGGGTCTGGGATAGAACCTGGGTCTCTGGTGTGAGAGGTGTGTCACATTACCACTGAGCTATTGGAAGTTGATGAATGAAGTTGATCGACACATGATACACTATACATAAACACACTCCATACATACAGTATACACACATGATACATTCTATACATATACACACATGATACATTCTATACATATACACACATTATACACTCCATACATATACACACATGATACATTCCAGTCAGGGAATGATCAACTATACATATACACACATGATACATTCTATACATATACACACATTATACACTCCATACATATACACACATGATACATTCCAGTCAGGGAATGATCAACTATACATATGCACACATGATACAGTCTATACATATACACACACAATACATTATATACATAGACACAATCTATACATATACACAGATTATACATTCCTTACATATATACACTATACGTATACACACATGATACATTCTATACATATACACACATGATACATTCCACACATATACAGACGAAACATTCCTGTCAGGGTTTGGGATAGAACCCGGGTCTCTGGTGTGAGAGGTGTGTCACATTACCACTGAGCTATTGGAAGTTGATGAATGAAGTTGATCGACACATGATACACTATACATATGCACACATGATACATTCTATACATATACACACATGATACATTCCTGTCAGGGTCTGGGATAGAAGTTGATCGACACATGATACACTATACACACATGATACAGTCTATACATATACACAAATGATACAGTCTATACATATGCACACAAGATACATTCTATACATATACACACACAATACACTCCATACATTGTAAAATCCATACATATAAACACACATGATACATTCTATACATATACAGCAGTACATTCCTGTCAGGGTCTGGGATAGAACCCGGGTCTCTGGTGTGAGAGGTGAGTCACGTTACCTCTGAGCACACATGATACAGTCTATACATATACACACACGATACACTCTATACATATACACACACTCTATACATATACACACATGATACATTCTATACATTACATATGTACACTCTATACATATACATTCCTGTCAGGGTCTCTGGTGTGAGAGATGAGTCACGTAACCACTGAGCTATTGGAAGTTGATGAACACGTGATGATACACTTAATACATATACACACAATGCTCTTCATACATATGCACACATTCTACACTCCATACATATAAACACACATGATGCGTTCTATACATATACACACAATACACTTTATACATATGCACACATTAAACACTCCATACATATATACTCATGATACATTCCTGTCAGAGTCTGGGATATAACGTGGGTCGCTGGTGTGAGAGGTGAGTCACGTTACTATTAAGCTATTGGAAGTTGATGAAAGAAGTTGATCAACACATGATACACCATACATATGCACACATGATACACTATACATATACACACATATACACACGTCCCATACTTATACAGATGATACATTCCTGTCAGGGTGTGGGATAAAACCTGGGTTTCTTGTGTGAGAGGTGAGTCATGTAACCACTGAGCTATTGTAACTTGATGAATAAAGTTGATCCACACATGATACACTCTATACATATACAGATGATACATTCCTGTCAGGGTCTCTGGTGTGAGAGATGAGTCACGTAATCACTGAGCTATTGAAAGTTGATGAACACGTGATAATACACTCCATACATGTACGCATATGATACACTCTATACATATACACAAATGATACATTATATATACACACAATACACTCCATACATATGCACATGATACATTCCATACATATCCCAGGGTCTGGGATAGAACCTTGGTCTCTGGTGTGAGAGATGAGTCACGTAACCACTGAGCTATTGGAAGTTGATAAACACATAATATACTAAATACATATACAAACACACTCCATACATATGCACACCATACGTACACACATGATGCATTCTATACATATAAACTTCGTACATATGCACACGATACACTCTATACATATACACACATGATACATTCCTGTCAGGGTCTGGGATAGAACCTGGGTTTCTGGTGTGAGAGGTGAGTTACGTAACCACTGAGCTATTGGAAGTTGATGAACACATGATACACTAAACATATCCACACGATACATTCTATATATATACACACATGAAACAGTCTATACATGTGTACACATGATACAGTCTATACATATAGACACATCATACACTATACATTCTTTACATATACACACATAATACACTATACATATATACACACACTCTATACATATACAATACACATACAAATGCACACACGATACACTATATACACACAATACACTGTCAGGGTCTGGGAAAGAACCTGGATCTTTGGTGTGAGAGGGGAGTCACGTTACCACTGAGCTATTGGAAGTTGATGATCACGATACACTATACATATGCGCGCACATAATACACTCTATACATATACACACATGATACATATGCACACATCAAACACTCCATACATGTAAAAAACGAGTTGAAAACGAGTCTGCCGCTGTTTTCATATCAAAGTTAAAGGGGACTGAGGCGATAATTTAGTAGCGTATCGTTCATGAGCAAAGAGCATAAGTTTAAGGGGGCTGAATAGAAGGAGGGCTAAAGCGACGCCCATGCTGTTTTAGAATTTTACCTGAATGTTTCATTGATGCATCATTCAGTTGACTTGTCGTTTTTGAAAAACTCGTCGGGGGTGGGGAATAGCGCAAAGTAAACAAAAATGCACAAATTGCAACAAATTAAGACGCAAGTTAAAAAAACATTTGGTATACAGTTAAAGGGGCCGTGAATACACATACATTAGAGAAGTTTAATCAGCAAAACAAGTGAGTATACTGAGGGTATACGCAATTATTGCCCTTAGAAGTCGTAATACCCAAACAGCTCATGGAAAAAAGTGGGCATACAGAGTATACGAGCCACGACTACACCACTACACATCTAGTCTAATATTATGTGCTGTCGTCATGGCAAACAGAAAAGAAATCAGTCATTAGAAATGAGTTATTAAAACTAATGTATGATTAGAAATGTGTTGAAGAAATCTGCTCTCCGTTAAACAGAAATAGGGGAAAAATACACAGAGGGGAGAATAATTCTTCAACTGTATATTTCGTTTTATGTGATCTCATTTATTTATTTTCAGTGCACTTAAATTGAAATGATGATTTACTTTAGAATTTGATGAATGGTCATTTTGCAATAAATGCATTTGTCACATAGTTTTTTTTTTCTGTGTGTTTGCAGGAGATCCAGCAGGAGACTGATATCCCGGAGAGAGAGCTGGTGCGGGCGCTGCAGTCTCTGGCCTGTGGAAAACCCACGCAGAGAGTCCTCACTAAAGAACCCAAGTCTAAAGAGATCGAAAACGGCCACGTTTTCACGGTCAACGACCAGTTCACCTCCAGACTACACAGAGTCAAGATTCAGACGGGTGACCTTTTTATTTATTTTTTTCTTAACCCTTGAGTGCTGTTGGGTCGTTTTCATCCACTCTGAGGTGCTTTTGAGTCTTAATTTGGCCACAACTTTCTCTGTTTCAGCAGATGGAATGAATTTTGCTGACAAATTGTATTTTAACACATATTTTAGGAAAATGCTTTGAAAGATTCTGACTGTTTTGGACCCATTGACTTCCATTATAATGACATTTTTTGCAAAGACTTGACAACACAATCATGCATTTTTGACTACGGTTATCATTATAACAATAATTTTGAAGCTGTAGTTTTCACCAAATTAAATTGCAATAGTATTATAAAGTACAATTGGAAACACTTAACAATAAAATGAAATGTTTCGTTTTGACAATAATTTAATAATAATTTAATACACTGTTTGTCACATGCCTGCAGTTGCAGCCAAACAGGGAGAGTCAGACCCTGAGAGGAAGGAAACGCGGCAGAAAGTGGACGATGACCGAAAACATGAAATTGAAGCGGCGATTGTCCGAATCATGAAGTCAAGAAAGAAAATGCAGCACAACGTTCTAGTAGCAGAGGTATGGAGCCTGAGTTTTTATACCGGTAGCATTTATAATATGTTTACATAGTTGAAGTCAGAATTATTCGCCCCCTGTCCTCAATTTCTGATTAACGGAAAGAAAGTTTCATCACATTTCTAAACATAATATTCTTGATAGCTATGAATTAGCTACTTTTCTAAAAAGACTTAAAATTACGATTAAAGTTAAATTACGTTTTCTTATGAGATCGGGCTGGAATAACAATGCGATGATGTAAATGGTTATGGAGAGCTAGGTCAAAAACTTAAAAATAAATTGGGTATGAATTAGCTACTTTTCTGAAAATACGTAAAATTACGATTAAAATCGTTTTACGTTTTCTTGTGAGATCGAGCTGGAATAACAGTGTGATGATGTGAATGTTTATGGAGAGCTAGGTCCACAACTTAAAAATAAATTAGCTGAATTAGCTATGAATTAGCTACTTTTCTGAAAATATGTACAATTACGATTAAAGTTAAGTGCGTTTTCTTGTGAGATCGGGCTGAAATAACTGATGGTGGTAGTGTTAATGGAAAGCTAGGTCAACAACTTTAAAATAAATTAGCTATGAATTAGCTACTTTTTGGAAAATACGTAAAATTACGATTAAAGTTAAGTTACGTTTTCTTGTGAGATCGGGCTGGAATAACAGCGTAATGATGGTAGTGATTATGGAAAGCTAGGTCAACCTCTTTTAAAAAATTTGCTGAATTAGCTATCAATTAGCTACTTTTCGGAAAATACGTAAAACTACAATTAAGTTACGTTTTCTTGTGTGATCAGGCTGGAATAACGGTGTGATGGTGGGTGTGTTTATGGAGAGCTAGACCAAAATAAAGTAGCTGAATTAGCTATTAATTAGCTGCTTTTCTAAAAATACGTAAAACTACAATTAAAGTTACGTTAACTTGTGAGATCGGGCTGAAATAACAGCGTAATGATGGTAGTGATTATGGAGAGCTACGTTAACAACTTAAAAAAACGATTAAAATGTTAAATATCAGACTTTTTGTTTTCGCTATTAAACATTTGTTATCTAAACTAACTTAAGCTTGTCTTGTGTGTTTTGTTTTTCTATAGGTAACCCAGCAGCTGAGGGCGCGATTCCTCCCAAGTCCTGTGGTCATTAAAAAACGTATTGAAGGACTTATCGAGAGAGAATATTTGGCGAGAACGCCGGAAGATCGCAAAGTATACACATACGTAGCATGAACAAGGAGCGAAATCAAATCTGAAAGAGCGAGTGAGAGCGAGCAAACTTTTTTTGTTTTGTTTTTTTACACCCTCACGTATCCTTTTTTTTTTGCCTTTTTTTTGTCATTCGTGCTGGGAATAAACTGGGAAGAAAACCTTCGACTTGTTTTAAAATGTTCTTACCGATTCCCGCCAGGCTTTCCACTGGATGCGATTCAAAGACTTTTACAGAAGGTGTTGCTGGTGTCTGTGAGAGAAATTATTATTTTCTTTTTTATTTATTTTATTATATTATTTTGTGTGTGTGGGTGCATGCGTGTGTGTGCGTGTGTGTGTGTGTGTGTTCTCGTAATTCTACACACAAATTAATGAATTCACACATTTTCCCAGTAGATCCCACGATCATTCATGTAATTGAGTTGTTTTTTTTTTCCCATTGTGTTTTTTTGGGGGGTCCCCCTTCTTATGTCTGTGAAAGTGTATTTCTGTGCACTTTAGAGGTTATGTTTGGTTCAAAGTAAGCTCTTATTGAACAGTTTTAACATTTACACAACATATAAAAAGTTGTTTCTTTTTCCCCGCCTTCCCATTTCTCTCTCTCTCTCTCTCTCTCTCTCTCTCTCTCTCTCTCTCTTAATGTCTAATATGGCCAATTGTAAAAAAAAAAAAAAGCGTTTTATTTTAAAAGGGGTCTCGATTGCGGTTTAAAGAGGGATGCGGGATGCAGTTTGTGTTATCAGCATTATTGTATTTCATTGTGTATAAATTGTAAGATAATTGTTATTGTACTCTATGCTGAAGTGAACTGTACAGGGCCTCGTTTTCATCATTAAATGTAGAAAAAGAACGAAAAAAATGATAATAAAAGGACTGGCCATTTTGGGTCAGACTGTTTGTCTTGCTCTCATCTGTTTTTGACATTAAGGAAGTTAAAACATGTGAAATTACACTCACTGGCCACACCTTACTAGTACCGGGTTGGACCCCCTTTTGCCTTCAGAACAGCCTTAATCCTTCATGGCAGAGATTCAACAAGGTACTGGAAATGTTCCTCACAGATTTTGCTCCATATTGACATGATAGCATCACGCAGTTGCTGCAGATTTGTCAGCTGCACATCCATGATGCCAATCTCCCGTTCCACCACATCTCAAAGGTGCTCTATTGGATTGGGATCTGGTGACTGTGGAGGCCTTTTGAGTACAGTGAACTCATTGTCATGTTCAAGAAACCAGTCTGAGATGATTCACGCTGTATGACATGGCACGTTATCCTGCTGGAAGTAGCCATCAGAAGATGGAGACACTGGTCATAAAGAGCAGGACATGGTCAGCAACAATACTCAGGTAGGCTGTGGCGTTGACACGATGCTCAGTTGGTATTAATAGGCTCAAAGTGTGCCAAAAAAATATCCCCCACACCATTACACCACCACCAGCCTGAACCGCTGACAAAGCAGGATGGATCCATGCTTTCATGTTGTTGATGCCAAATTCTGACCCAACCATCTGAATGTGGCAGCAGAAATGGAGACTCATCAGACCAGGCAACGTTTCTCCAATCTTCTATTGTCCAGTTTTGGTGAGCCTGTGTGAATTGTAGACTCAGTTTCCTGTTCTTAGCTGACAGGAGTGGCACCCGGTGTGGTCTTCTGCTGCTGTAGCCCATCCTCCTCAAGGCTGGACGTGTTGTGTGTTTAGAGATGCTCCTCTGCAGACCTCGGTTGTAACGAGTGCTTATTTGAGTTACTGTTACCTTTCTATCAGCTGGAACCAGTCTGGCCATTCTCCTCTGACCTGTGGCATCAACAAGACCTTTGCGCTCACAGAACTGCCGCTCACTGGATATTTCCTCTTAGTCGGACCATTCTCTGTAAACCCTAGAGATAGTTGTGCGTGAAAATCCCAGTAGATCAGCAGTTTCTGAAATACTCAGAGCAGCCTGTCTGGCACCAACAACCATGCCACATTCAAAGTCTCTTAAATCCCCTTTCTTCCCCATTCTGATGCTCACTTTGACCTGCAGCAGATCGTCTTGACCATGTCTACATGCCTAAATGCATTGAGTTGCTGCCATGTGATTGGCTTATTAGAAATTTGCGTTAACGAGCAGTTGGACAGTAATAAAGTGGCCGGTGAGTGTATAATGGATGTATGAAATCTGTTGCCTTCAAGTAAAAAAAAAAAAACTGCCAAATTAACCATTTCTTGTCATTAATAATGTTTTTAGCATTAATAAATATTAAATAATTATATTTGCTTTTTTATTTAGCTAAGGAAAACATTTTAAGGTCAATATTATTAGCCTCTTTAACCAATATTAGTTTTGGATTGTCTCCAGAACAAACCACGGTTATACAATGACTTACCTAATTACTGTAACTTTACCTTAATTAACCAAGTTAAGCCTTTAAATGTCACTTTAAGCTGAATACTAGTGTCTTGAAGAATATCTAGTCAAATATTATATGCTTACATTATGGCAAAGAGAAAAGAAATCAGTTATTAGAAATGAGTTATTAACACTATTATGAAATGTGTTGATGTTCATTCTGTTAAAAAAATTGGAGAAAAAAAAATACAGTGGGGCTACTTCAACTGTATATAGCCTATATTCCTTTTTTCTAAGTTGGCTAATAATATTGACTTTTAAGTGTATCCACATGACTGCTTGAATTCCAGCCAAACTAAAAGAAATAAGACTTACTCCAGAAATAATATAGTAAATACTAAGGAATTTTCCACATCACTTGAAAAATTGTTGACTTCATAATTGATTTGGCTATTAATTTTGACTTCAACTCTACATAAATCACGCAACAATTAGTATTAGTACAATTAAACTCTCCTCTATCATCTACTTTTGTTTAAATGGTGAGTTTTGCAGTCTGATGATGACAGCCATCTGCTGGGGTTCAGTCCCCCTATTGTCAGAACTGAAGCCCTTCCCCCGACTCCAAACCACCGCTCATTTTGCATCTGAGTTCGCCAAATACACACAGTGTGCTAACCTTGATACGCTTCTGCACTAATGTATAATGTTTTTATTCACAGTACATCGAGTCATCATGAATTATGAACTCTGAGGTGACGTCAGAGTGAACTCGACTCCTGCGGACGCAAACGGCTTTTTTTCTCTGAGCAGCCGGACTTTCTCTCAGGTAAAACCGAACTTTATTATGTTTATTACTTTATTATGTACTTTGTTATGTCCTCAGGGTGAGTTAGCGGACAGGGCTAAACAACATCCCCTCACTTTGTGTATGTGTGTTTGAGTCTCCAAGCAGGAGAAACACACATAGCAACCGACGGTGGCGTGTGTTTAATGACGTCAGCAGCACCACAAACATCTATTTATCGTCATAATACGCCCCTTTCGTTGCGGTAAACAGGTTTATAAAACGATAGTAGTGTTTTGGCAACATTATCTAAATTAGCCGAGTAGTTGTTTGTATCCAGACCACGAACATTTGTTATTTGTCTCGTTTGAATTGAACATGATAGTTTTGTAACTGACTGTGGCGTGTGTTTTATGACGTCATCAGCATTACAAACACCCTTTATCCTCATTAAAATGTGCCCTTTCGTTGCGGTAAGCAAGTGTGTAAAATGAGTGTTTTAGCTACATAATACAACTTTAGCCGAGTAGTCGCTTGAATCCAGACCATCAACATTTGTATCCAGCAAAATGTATTATTTGTCACGTTTAAATTAATTAAACGTGATAGTTATATCCAGGGTTTAACATTAACACCTGCCAACCAGCCAAATACGGGTAGATTTTAGCTGAGGCTGGTTAGACAGCCACCCCTACTAGCCACTTTGGCTGGTTAAAAATAATTTTGTGTTGTGTCATCCCTAATCATTTGAATTTTTGTTAATGTATAGTTTTATGTATAAAATGTATGTTAAGTTTTAGTATACAGCTATATTTTGCTTGTTTTGACACTTTATTTAAATTTTGTGGCAAGGAAATAATTAGTTTGGTGTGGCCAGAGAAAAAAAAAAGGTAAATCCTTAGTGTTGAGCCCTGAAAAGTCATGTGAAATACAACTAATTGCAATACGACACTGTGAAACCACAACCCACTTGCTCATGCTCAATGCACAAACACGCATGTAAAAGTTAAATGAACCAGGAGGCATGTGGACATAACACAACATTTAAATCAAGAAATTTTAGCATGTCAAAGTCAATTTAATTTATAAAAAATATATTTTCCCAACAATAAAATTGTGGCTAGTGAAAATGGCGAATGGCTTGTAACATTGGAAAACTACCAGCTGTAGTGGCTGGTGATCAAAAAAAGTTAATGTTAAGCCCTGGTTACATCCTAGGCTGGTTGGCTCGTTTTATCTGGTCAACCAGCCTAGTTTTAGAGGGGTTTTGGCCATTTCCAGCCTGGTCTTAGTTGGTCAGGCTGGGAGATGAAGAGCTAGAACCAGCTTGACCAGCCTAGTCAGGCTGGGAGACCAGCCAAAACCAGCAATATCCAGCTTAAACCGGTCTGGTCAAGCTGGTTTTAGCTGGTCATTTCCCAGCCTGATCAGCTAAGACCAAGCTGGAAATGGCCAAAACCCCTCTAAAACCAGGCTGGTCGAACAGCTAAAGGCTGGTTTAAGCAGTTTTTTTCAGCAGGGTTTTTAAACATTTGGCTGGTTATAGTAACCAACTGTGGCGTGTGGTTTAATGCGTCTTTCCTTGAAGTAAGCTAGTCTAAAAAAAGTTAGTAGTGTTTTGGCTACATTATCCAAATTAGACGAGTAGTTGCTTGTATCCAGACTGTTAAAATATGTTATTTGTCTCATTTGAATCGATTGAACATGACAGTTTTAGTTGCTATTTTTGAAAGCATTTTTACACAAGTGCCTAAAACTTTGAACAGGACTGTAGCTTTGCAGGCAGGGGTTTCCTTATTTTGTATTCTCTATTGGATTCGGATCAGGTGATTGGCTGGGCCATTCTACAGCTTGATTTTCTTTTCTGAAAGCATCTGAGAGTCTCCTTGGCTGTCTTGGATCATTGTCTTGCTAAAATGGTTTCATCTTCACCCTCCTGCTACTGTAGATGTTGGACTGAAGCAGCTGATATTCATTTGCACTGAGGAAGGGCAGAGGGTTGCTGAAGAACTACTGAGAGATTTCAGCTGCTGTCTGGGCTTTCACTGCTGAACTACACCTTCCTTTCTTCATGTGTTCAATACTTTTTCTCTGTGTTATTTCATTTTATTATACACAACTTCATTTCTTAACTAATTAGACTTGTTTTTATTTGTATATATGAATTTCTTCTGTTGTTATCAACATCCGGGGCAAATTTCAAGTTAAAGGCACCTCTAGAAAAATGGGGTCGTGTTCAATGCTTAATTTCCCCATTGTACATTAGATGAGTCAGTACCAAAGACAAATCTGAAACATACAAATACCTGAGGATCACCTTCCAAATAATGTTATATCTTGAGAAAAACAAACAAAAAAGCGCTCAGGGGTAACTCAAATATTTGGTTGGTGCTCTTTGGGTAAGGGATTCAGGGATTACGCATAGGTTTTTAAAGATATAGACATGTTAATAAAGGCTTTTTAAATTTTCCACATTTTTTTCGAGTGCCTTGGACTGATTCCTGTTAATGTTATACCTCTGTCTGTATTCCAGCTGACCTCATGGCTAACCCCGATAAAGAGCTGCTCCGGGTCACCATGCACTTGCTGACCAACCCCGGCGACTCTCTCCTGCTCCAGCACACTCTTGACTGCCTCCTGAAGTGGGTTCGTCCGGGTCTCAGACTCTTCCATGTGTCCGAGCGGGCCTGTCCCATCCATGCCTATGACAGAACCAACCTGTGCCCTGCGTCCGGCCACCCATCACATGCTGTGACAATATTCCTGCACGAGTCCTACGGAGAGGAGCGCATACTTAGGGTGCTAGAATTTCTGCAGTGTCCACCCTGGCAGTACCATCACACTGAAAGCTGCGGTTCTAAAGAAAGTGGCGTTTATTTTGCATCCAGCAGCACCCTACTGAAGCCCTACTTCATGCCCAGCCGGGACTACTACAGCCTGGGCACTGGAATGCCGGTGTGGGGGGTGCGGTCGGTGCACTATGGAGAGGAGTTAGTGCGCGTGACTTTGCACAGTAGCTTTGATAACTACGAGGACACTGTGCGTTTATATGAGACGGTCCTCCAGAAGAGGGCGGAGGAGCAGAAACCGGGCTTTTGCTGGTTTACTCTGCTTTCAGAACAAGGGTTTAGCCTGCAGTTGGCCATCAAGCAGCTCTCGCCGGGGGTCCGCGTGGAGCCTTGCCAATCCGCCGTGCTGCAGTTTAGAGTGCGAGAGATCGGACAGCTTGTCCCCTTACTGCCTAATACCTGCTCACCCATCAGTGGTACCCGATGGCACACAGAAGACCTGGATGGGAACAAGATCCTCTTTCAGGTAGGTCAGCACTTTCTATCTAGATGTCAATATAAACTGTACATACACTCATCCACACACATACACTATGGGTAATTTAGCTCATCAGTTCATCAGCGCATGTGTTTGGACTGTGGGGGAAACCGGAGCACCCGGAGGAAACCCACGCCAACACAGGGAGAACATGCAAACTCCACATAGAAACGCCAACTGACCCAGCCGGTGCTCGAACCAGCGAACTTCTAGCTGTGAGGCGATCGTGCTACCCACTGTGCCACCAACTAACAATACATATAAATAAAACTTTTTTAATACAAATATTAAAGATTTTATTGCAAAGAGATTTCCCAACACAATTCACAACTGTTAGACATTTTTACAGGAAACTGTCCAAATTTAATTCTCTAATCAGGAAAAGAAAACTAATTCTCAATTTTGCACAATTCCTCATGATAATAACAGGAATATTTCCCTTTACATGATCTTCCATTTATATAAACACTATTTACAGACGTAAGGTGGAGCGGACATATTTATAAATAGGCATGGAGTTTTATAACAGAAATGCATTAGGTTGAAGAGGAGTTTTCATTTGAAGAAAAACATCAAATATACAGTTGAAGTCAGAATTTTTAGCCCCCTGTTTATTTTTTCCCCAATTACTGTTTAACAGAGAGCAGATTTCTTTAACACATTTCTAATCATAATAGTTTTAATAACTCATCTCTAATTACTGATTTCTTTTATCTTTGCCATGATGACAGCACATAATATTAGACTAGATATTCTTCAAAATACTAGTATTCAGCTTAAAGTGACATGTAAAGGCTTAACTAGGTTAATTAGGGTAAAGGTAGGGTAATTAGGCAAGTCATTGTATAACAGTGGTTTGTTCTGAAGACAATCCAAAACTAATATTGATTAAGGGGGCTAATAATATTGACCTTTAAATAGGTTTAAAAAATTTTTAAACTGTTTTTATTCTAGCCAAAATAAAACAAATAAGACTTTCTCCAGAAGAAAAAATATTATAGGAAATACTGTGAAAATTTCCTGAATCTGTTCAACGTCATTTGGGAAATATTAGAAAAAATTAGTATATATTTGATCATTCATATAATTGTGCCTTTAATAATAAATATACTTTAACAATGTTAAACTTGTCTTTTTTTTAAAGGTACATTATGTTGTTTTCTTGTTTTGACACATTAGCATGGATAAGAAATAAGTACATTTGATTTTTTTTAGTTGTTGAAGAAAGCAAAAAAACAACCGAGCTATTAGAAAAACATCCTTGATGGTTAGCCCTGTATAAGTCTAAAATTCCAGTTGTAATGGTCTTAAAAAGTCTTAAATTTGTTATTTGAGAAAATTTGTGAAATCCTGTTCAAGTAAATGCACAAAAAAGACAAATATTTCATGGTAACACTGAATGCAAAGCCCAAGTTTAGCCTTGTTTTAGTCTATTCGTCGGTGTTTAGACTTCTTTTAAACGCACAGTAAAATGCTTGCTTGGGTTGAATGGATGTACAGTATTTTGGGCAGGTATAAGTAGGGCCAGACAGAATCGGCAGAATTTATTTTATTTTTAGTTCATTTTTAATTGTAAACAAAAACCCTGCAGATTTATGCAGAATGATTTTACGAGTAAATAAAAACCTAAAACATGAAATAAAAAAACTTTTATTGAAGGTTTAAATTGCAAATCCAATTAGATTCACTTGTTCGGTAAACAGAGCAAGTCTCTCATATAACAGATCTACTAAAAGACTGAAGATATGACTTTACATTCTAGAAACATTTGCATATCAGTCGGTAATATTACTGAAACTAATATATAATCGGGCGTCACAGTGGCGCAATGGGTCAGTTGGCATTTTTGTGTGGAGTTTGCAGGTTCTCCCCTTGTTGGATTTCCTCCGGGTGCTCCGGTTTCCCCCACAGTCCAAACACGTGCGCTATAGGGGAACTGATGAACTAAATTAGCTGTAGTGTATGAGTGGATCACGTGCTTATGAATGCTCGCGGCTGGTCCCACATTATTCAATTCATGATTCACCAATCAGACGATTCCTAAGCCACTATAAATACCCTGAGTCCCCATGCCATCTTCGTTTTGAAGAATCCCCCCTTCCACCCCCACTCCTCCTCCTTTCCTAGATGGGGGGCACGGTGGCCAGTGGTTAGTACTGTTGCCTCACAGCAAGAACGTCACTGGTTCTAGTCCTTACCAAGCCAGCTGACATTTCTGTGCAGTTTACATGTTCTCCCCGTTCTCACGTGGGTTTCCCCCGGTTTCCTCCCACCATCCAAAAACATGCAACTTAAGTTAATTGACTAATCCAAATCGCCACCATAGATGTGCTCCTAGTAAGTAGTTATCTCATAAGAGCAATCACTATCTGTTCATTAGCTACTACAGCAGGGGAGTTCTCCAGATCTACCGGAGCTCAAACTCCACTCTCGCCTTGCAAACGGGAGGGAGCCCCAGGCTCGAGGATCTTATGAGCTCAGGGCTCTCTTCCGGGACAGCATGCCAAACAAGCTTTATAATCAATCATCAGCTGAGTGTGAACTCTTGAAGTAAGTGTGTTTTGATAACCTCAGAGTCTCGAACATCTGAGTGAGCCAACCTGTGACAAGTATAAAGATGTCTTTACTTTTTCAGTGGAAAAGTCATTTAAACACAGATCTAATTATGTTGCAACTAATTACCCCAACACTGCTAATAAATCATGCCTTATTTCCCCTTCTCCAGGTTAAATCTCCTGCTCAGCAACAAAGGTCCCACACCTCTGCTTTTCCCCTGAGCGGCCCCAGTCTTCCCTCCAGGAATCGGCTGCGGAGCTCCGGTGCTTCCAGACCCTCCACGTCCCCCTGCAGGACAACATCTCATCTGAAGGAGCAGATCACGGGACGCTCTCGTGTGGATCTGCTGGAGCCCCATGCGCTGAGATTGGGGATGTGTGGAGGAGAGAGTATGGGTTCAGACGGGGCGGGCAGCACTCCTCCGGGAAGCTCCTGTTACTCGTCCCAGCGCAGTAGCCCTGCAGGCCTGTCCGCTAGCTGGTATGAACCAATGATGGCCTCTGAATCCTCCATACCCTGTCTTCTGCTGGAAGAGGAAGAGGAGGAGGATTCGGAAACTAATGTGGACACGGGCTGTGCCGTACACACACAGTCTGCTCTAGTGACTCTGAGTAGAGACCTGAGACACGGCCTGGAGGAGGCAGAAAACTCAACAAGTATTTTAACAGAAACGCAGGATTCACAGAGTCGCCATCTGCATGCTCAAGTAGATGAGTTCTTCATTTGACTCCTCCAATTAAGGGACCGTTCACATATCAGGTCTTTAGCATGTGCAAGTTTTTCATTCCCAATGGAGGCGCGTGGCTTGCATTTTCCAGGCACATCTAGGATGCATCTCAGTACCATTTTTAATGCCCTTCACTCGCTAACTTCCCTTGGATGTAAGTCATTGATTACGTTACACAAGTGTCCACTACTGGCGAAGCATCTGAATGGGTTTTAATGGAATGCACTAGACCCTTGAGCACTTGGGAACTACACTGTTGTGACAGTAGCTATGTTTCCATCCACCTATTTGCATGCGCATAAAAAAACGGTTGATGGAAACGCCATGATGCGCATACATTTTGAAAATGCGCATTAAAAACACATGCGGCTGGCGCAATAGCCTAGTGGTTAGCGCGTTGACATATGGTGCAGTAGCACATCAGGGCGTCCCGAGTTCGAATCCCGGCTTGAGGACATTTACCTACCCTAACCCCCCTCTCTCTCTCCAACTTTGCTTCCTGTCTAAATACTGTCCTATTCACCTTATTCTCCGCGGACGAGTGGGCGCAGCCATTTGAATCATTTTGGCTTGAAACTTCCGGTCTCATTCACTTCCATTCATTTTTAAACATTAAAAACAGCTCGTTTTGCTGCTTGGTGTTGCAAACTGATATTTTCTTATTATATTATTCTACTTTGTCTGTATTGTAATGCAAACACTTGTTTGTAGAGTAAGTAGTTTGACCGTTTTTTGCCGTTTATTATTTCTAGTCATTTCTCACATAGGCAGCTGAATCGGAAGTTCTAAAACAATCGCAAAAACGTGCGCACTTCCGCATTGAAGAATAAGGTCAATATAATAAAGGCCAAAAAAACCCTTATGTGCATGACTGAGTAGGACGAACTTTTTATTTGATAAGAAAAGATGCGCATAAACTATGATGGAAACATTTTTACCGCACAAATTTCAGTTGTGCGCATTAAATAAGGTCATGTGATTTTGTTATAAGAGATCATGTGATGATGAAAATGTGTGTGAATGGACAAACCAGCAGGCTGAGCACTCTGTAAACCATCTGAACTGTTGTTTTGCTCATTATGAAACACCTTGCCGCTTAAGTATTAGTGTCATTACATTAATAATGACCTCCAGAATCAAGAGCGTCTGTGCTCCGCGTCTCACACCTTCAAACACCACCGCGTGTTCACTGCGTGTCAGGATTGCCTTCTGAGGCACAAGTCATTTATTAGATGAAGCACAGATTGACGCAGCTTCTCCTACTGAAGTAAATTCAGTTTTTACTGTTGATATTTGGCGCCAGATAATCAGGAAGTGACGATTTAGTTCTCTTTGACTCGTTGGATGGAAACGCCGATTTATTCGCACGTCTTTAATGTCATAATCTGTTTTGCGCATAAAGTTCATTCGCATTTTTGGATGGAAACATAGCTAGTCACATTGCATTCTGGGACATACATGTGTTGGAGTGGACATATGAAGCCGACTCACTCCCTAGGTCAAAATTGTCCAGTGTATGTCCATGTAAACTTCTCTTGTTCACTTCATGAGGGGAATCGCACTTTAAAGGTTCAAGAAACCCTGGAGCACAGTTTTTGAGATGTTAACAGCCTAGTGTGTTGAGCATCAGTTAAGACGACGTTAGCTCCTGTCAGCTTTAATAGTGGGGGAAACTGGATAAAATCATTTTTGGGGCGGGATCAAAATCTGTGACGTGATGACGCATCGGTTTCTCATTATTATTCATAGCTGAGTTTTCTTATCCTATGAGAAGACTCCTGCTTCTGCATTATTCATAAGAGCATGTGGTTTCCGAAGGCAAGGCTTCAAGCTGTGAGACACAATGACTGGGTGAGCCCGCGTCTGCGCACTGCAAGTAGTATTTAGCCGTTCATGAAGGGTCGTAAAGTTATGTGTTTGTTTCCATGATTCATGGGGTTTGTTGCATGTTTCCCTGCGATGTTTTGCAGCAAACATTATTGTCGGGAGAGCTGTAGAAGAATCGGAGAATGGCGGACTTTGTCTTTTATCAGTTGAGTTCGTTCACATTTAGACACCGCCTACAGTGCTGTAGTGTATGTGTGTGTGTGAATGAGCGAGTGTATGGGTGTTTCCCAGTACTGGTTTGCAGCTGGAAGGGCTTCTGCTGTGTAAAACATATGCTGCATAAGTTGGCGGTTCATTCCGCTGTAGTGACCCCTGATAAATAAGGGACTAAACTGAAGGGAACTCAATGAATGAATGAGTATTAAAAATATCTTCTTTAGTGTTCAACAGAATAAAGAAA
The DNA here is from genome assembly GCF_903798145.1 of Danio aesculapii. Classification (NCBI taxonomy): domain Eukaryota; kingdom Metazoa; phylum Chordata; class Actinopteri; order Cypriniformes; family Danionidae; genus Danio; species Danio aesculapii. The sequence continues at coordinate 43,978,177 of NC_079449.1, forward strand.
CTGATTAAAAATTGAAACCACTAAATAGTAAATGTGGGTGTCACGGTGGCGCAGTGGGTAGCACATTCGCCTCACAGCAAGAAGGTCGCTGGTTCGAGCCTCGACTAGGTCAGTTAGCGTTTCTGTGTGGAGTTTGCATGTTCTCCCTGTGTTGGAGTAGGTTTGGCCAGAGGTGCTCTGGTTTCCCCCACAAGTCTTTGGTGGTTCATTCCACTGTGGCAACCCCTGATTAATAAAGGGACTAAGCCGAAAAGAAAATGAATGAAAATAGCAAATGTTGATTTTAGTGTGAACGATCCCTTTAATACTGTAAATAGTGCAGTTTGTCTCCCTCTTGTGGTCACAGTAGCTCATTGTCCTGTAATGATGTTTTCCCTAGATCTCGCCTACCACATCAGCAGATTATTTAGCTTGTTTTAAGAGAAAACTGACTTCATTATTATGCATTATTCGTATCACAGCTCATTGTCCTGTAATGATGGAGTTTTCTGGCAGCCGATCCACTGCAGGCTCTCTGCCCACAGTCCAGCCGCAGTAATGCGCAGCTTCCCAGTGTCTAACCTCCAATACTGCTGCTCTTTAAAGAAATAAAGCGTCCCGTCAGGCCTCGTCAGGGCCCCGTTTACCCCCCGCGGGACCCCCTTCCAGTCCCTCAGAGGACGAGGGTAGTACAGCTCCATGCTGAGTGACCAGGGGTTCAGGATGAAGTAGCGGGATCCTTTAAAGAGCACCAGTTGACCCAGAGGCTGGTAAAAGAAGGCACAGTCTAAGTGTTTAGGCAAACCCAATGCACTGCTCCTCTTGGGGAATCCAGGGTCCAGATTAGAGCCAGAGTAACGCCACATCCGACGTCCTGACCAGGAGAACAAAGATAAGAGAAGTTTTGAATAAATGCATCATTAACCCTTGTGTGCTGTTGGGGGTGTTTTCATCCACTCTGGGCTGATTTTGAGTCTTAATTTTGCTGACAAATCTTATTTTGACATATATTTTGTGGGAAATGCTTTGAAATATTTAAAAAAAACTCAACAATACACTCAAATTTACTATTTCATTGTCAACATTGATATGAAAATCAAAACAATCCCCTCAGCTGTCAGAACACAGTAAACACAGTGAGTGTATTTCTGACCACACACACACTATAATCTGCTGCTTTACTCCACAGAACTCCATTTAAAAGGCGGAAACTCTTTAGCACAGGCCTAGCTAAAGGGTTAATGCTGCCAACTGATGACCAACAGTAAAAAATACACATTTTCCCATCACGGAAAACCAGCAACAGTTTTCAATCAGGAATGCATGATTATATGCTGTCATAGCTTTGCAATCAGAAATGTGATTATAATGGAAGTCAACAGGGCAAAAACAGCCCCTAACATAATGAAAGGGGAGTCGATTTCAACAACACACAAGGGCAAATCAGTAGCATTGTTGAGTAGTTACTTTAAAAGTACGCCGTGTGACATGAGTGATGTCCTAAAAACACTTGGTAGCACAGCGTTATTTCCAGACGCTTGCTATGATATGGAGGATGCACAGGTACACGTTATACCACTACTAATGGTGTAACGGATGACAAATATCACGGTTTGGATCACATTATGTTTCTTTAGCCACGGATCGAACTATTTTTCGGATGAGCCAAAAAGGGGAGGAGAAAAACGTCATTTGCTTTTCATTCATTACAAAAACAGCACTGCAAGACACTTGTTTTTAACAAACAGAACTGAGAAGCTGTGATTTTATTAAAAATAACATGAAGAAATAATCAGATAAATAAATAGTAAAATATTCTCTCACTGTTACAACTACTGTTGCTGATAACACTACATGTAGACATCTAACATCATTTGCACAACCCATATTTATTTGCAGTCTCATCTTCAATAAACGATTCAGTTATTCACTCATAAAACTTCACGTTTCATTGCTAGATGATCAGTTCTGAAGAATTATTCAGTGGCATATTTATGATGGCAGGAGTAATTGGTTAAATATTGTAATTGCTGCCTACATCTTTGATTTTTGAGCATCCATAAATGCACATGACGGTGATTTAAATCTTTACCGTAAACATCAGTGGTTTGATCTAAACTATAAACTGTTCTCCTAGTACTTCTGTCTCATTCGACTGTTTGTAACTTCATAACCAACTCAAAAGACTAAAGACTGAATCTCTTTCTTGATTTTAGCGATTTCAGATTTGAACGCAGCAAATCGAAGGATTAATAAACATATGCAAATCAGCATCCTTTATAATTTATGTTGCGTGGGTGTTGAGATCCTGATCTGTTAATGATTACTCACGCAGCTTACACTGAATGCATTAATGCAGGCTAAACAAGTAGTGACAGAAAACACCTTTAATAACCTTAGAAACCCACCACATCCACAATAACCCACCACAACTTCTTCCGTCAACATTATATTTTACAGGAAAGCATAAATGCTTTCATACATGTGATTTGAATGACTCAAGAGGCGATCTCTCTGTGATCATTACACATTTTGGATTAATCTACCAGTAAAAAATATGTATTAATCTGCAGGTCATGTGTGTTCTGAACTGTGGGTTATGATCCGTACGAATCATGGATCAACCGTGATCCATTAAACCTCTAACTGCTACAAGTTTAAAGTCTTTAGCTGATTATTTGTTGACATTTATTCTTTCATTTTTCTTCGGCTTGGTCCCTAATTTATGAGGGGTCGCCACGGCGGAATGAACCGCCTGTTTGTTGACAGTTGTGTGGTATTTTTTACAAATAAATGTCAATTCCGCCAGATATAATTCAGCTGTTGAATAAACCAAATGAAAACGGAGGCAAAGAAAAACAAGTATAAACAAATTAAACAGATAGCGATGTTGCAGCAGACATCGAATTATGTTTTAAATGAATTCTGCTGCTAAGTTTATTGTACAAACTGATAAGGATTATTTTACATAGTGCAGGGATGTGATGTGTAAATATGCTGTTGATATTTAGGAATCTTGTGTATTTCTCCTTTGCTAATATAAACGCATGATTTTTCCTGCATGCCGAGTAGCTGTCCTTGATGTTATATTGTATATTTTGGGTTCTGTCGATTGTTAATTAACTAATAATAATAAAAACATTTCTAAGAAACGTACATGTTGTTTATACGTTATTTTTATATTTTACAAATGTCATTTCTACTCCTTTAACGATAACAAACACCAACCATCCATCATACGAGAAGATGGCACAGTGGCTCAGAGGTCCAAACACATGCGCTATAGGTGAATTGACAAACTAAATTGACCGTAGTGTACAAGTTTGTGGGTGAATGTGAGTGCATGGGTGTTTCCCAGTACTGGGGTGCGTCTGGAAGCACATCCGCTGTGTAAAACATATGCTGGAATAGTTGGTGGTTCATTCTGCTGTGGCGACCCCAGATAAATAAAGGACTAAGTCGAGGGAAAATGAATGAATGAATTAAACTCACCATAGCTTAGCCTAAGTAGACTAGATCAGTATTTCTCAGTCCTGTTCCTGGAGGCACACCAACAGTACATATTTTGAATGTCTCCCTTATCTGACCCATTAACTTCAGGTTTTGGAGTCTCTTCTAATCTTCTGATAAGTTGATTCAGGTGTGTTTGATTAGAGAGAGGTCGAAAATGTGTACTGTTGGTGTGCCTTCAGGAACAGGGTTGGGAAACACTGGACTAGACTGTATGAAAGATTGTTCATTTTGCAGTCCAACATATTTTGTTTATAATAGCTTCCATCACACTGTTTTTCAATAAATCATATGGTATTGCATGTCTTTAAATGTAAGTGCTTATATTAATGTTAGCGAGCCTTTGTTACAGTGCAGATACGGGCAGTTGGGTGACAAGTTCAGGGGGCGTGGCTGATTTGAGAGTTTGATTGAAAGTTGAGGTGTGTTCGTCATGAAGCATGGTGCAGCCGATGATCAACGAGATTAGCCGAGCGCAGGCGGGGCGGAGTTGCTGCAAAGTTGCTGCAGTCATGATGACCGATCACATGGTGTGATCATTTATTTATTGAAACAACAACAAAAGATTTACAGTACAAATAAAACAGAATACAGTCTCTATAAACTATAGTTCTGTCACGGTCACCAGCGATCATAACTCCCTAGATAAAATATTTGATTTCCTGTCAAGCCGTTTATGCAGAAATGTTAGAAGTGACTGTACCTGCTCTTTCTGGGAAATTTCTACTTAAAGTGTAGCTCATTTATTTTGGTCCTTTTGTTCAATCTTTTTGGATTAAAGTGCTTTTTTAAAAGTGATTTCATTATCCAAAATAATCCTATTCATGGATATTTATTTCCTTTTTATGTACCCTTTCATTTTCCCCTTCTTTCTCATGCGTTTGTTATATAGGCTACTTAAATTTAATTCATAATTCCCTCATTGTTTAACAATGAACTTGTCATGGTCACCAGCAATCATAACTCCCTAGATCACTGACAACAACAGAAAACAAACACTCACTCAGCTTGAGAAAGAAAACACTTCGATGGACACGCAGCCTTAGTTACTTTAAGGAAATTCATGTTAAAGAGTATGTTGTTACTTTTGCATTTATTTAAAAAATCGTAAGCTCTGAAGCATGGGTGACTCTGCATTGTTTTGGGAAGCTGTCTAAAGTGTGCATTGTCCTACCTTTAAAGAAGTATAGCTTTCTGTCGAGTGGATTGAAAGCAGCAGCTTCAATGGTGACAGACAGCTGTGGCCAGCGGGTCTGAAGCGGACGTGGGTCGCTCACACTGCCGTTACACACCGACCAGAAACGACAGCCCTGAAACACCAGCACCGCCCCATTCTCATCTACAAAAAAATAAAAAATACAGACATAAACACTGCGTCCCAAATGGCCCACTATACACTAATGCACTTACACACTCATCAGGATAGTGTAAATACCTGTCAACCCTCCAGTTTTTCTCCAGTAGTTTTAAACTGTATCCCACTATCATTCTGTAAAGGTATTTTCCCATATTTCTCCCGTATTTTTAATCTTTCTATAAAGGGTGGCAATAAACACCAAAGAGCCGATCCTGCATATGCACAACCCATACCGCCGAACCACCAGGGGCCGCCCCATGCTCTTAAATGTGAATCTGTTCTGTGCTTTCAATTAGTTTATTTATGAAAACACTGAAATAAATATAAAAACAACGGGATTCCCTTCCTTTCCATTACGATCGACATCACCCCTTCTATGCAATCCTTAAAACAGTCAGTTCATGTAGCAGTGCGTGACTGTCTGACGCGATCCATATTGATAAACAGACACTGTTTCTCATATAGATTCTGCACACGTGATTTGAAGCGGAGCGAAAGTGGACACTCTGGGATTCGGCTGTGTGTTTAAACACACATAAACATATAATAATAATAATAATAATAGTAATAATAACATCTAAACATGTTAATCTTGGTGGGTTACAAATTTTGTCCTAATTAAGCATAAAAAGTAATAAGCAATCGAATGCTTTTATTATAGATGTGTGCATTTTTAAAGTGACAGCTTTGTTATTTAATGTGATCAAATGAAAATCTAAATGAGAGATTCATTCGCTGCTCTTTAATCAGAAATTACACAGTGAAGAAAAGGTTAATGGGCATCACGGTGGCGCAGTGGGTAGCACGATCGACTCACAGCAAGAAGGTCACTGGTTTGAGCCTCAGCTCGGTCAGTTGGCATTTCTGTGTGGAGTTTGCATGTTCTCCCCGTGTTCGTGTGAGTTTCCTTCACAAGTCCAAAGACATGTGCTATAAGTGATTTGGGTAAGCTAAATTGTCTGTAGTGTATGAGTGTGTATAGATGTTTCCCAGTGATGGGTTGCAGCTGGAAGGGCATCCGCTGCATAAAACAAATGCTGGATAAGTTAGCGGTTCATTCCTCTGTGGCGACCCCTGATAAATAAAAGGACTAAGCTGAAAAGAAAATGAATGAATGAAAAAGTTAATGAGATTCAATTTCTTTATAATAGCTACTAATTTGAACAGGTTAAACTTTTATTTATTTGCAGCTTTTTCTACAGTTATGTACAACACCCCCAGAATTTTATATGTTTTGTTTTGCTTTTTGCTATTTTTTGGGTGGGGCGATACCAATGTTGACAGGTATGATAGTATGTGAATATAGTGTCGTGCCAAAAATGCAACACTAACGTTTTTTTACTAAACAGAAATTCAAATCTTTCCCAGGACAATGTTTGATGGTTGCCAAATTAGCTAAAATAAATCACCTAACTACCAAATAGTAGCTGCCATTAGTTCAGAGTTTCCGCAAGTCAAATGTAAGACTATTCTTGTTATCAAGAATAACATTTTAGACTTATATAAGGCTAAACACTACAGATTTTTTAATGGTTTTAATGGTCCAGCAGAAAAAAAAATCTGTGTTTCCTTTAATTTAATTATTTCTTAGCCACATATACACAAAATACATACAAAATATAGCCACTATGTTTTTAATAAAACGTAATAAACTAAACGCATGCATAACAGACTGTATATTAGTGATTAGTTATTAATATTACTTATAAATAGAGATTTGCTAAAGGTTTTGTATTGTTGGTGACTGGATGTGTGTTGGATCGATTGGGTAGCATTACATTAAGGACAATTAAGACCTGTTTAAAATGATTTAAGACAAATAAGACAATATTTCTGTGAATTTAAGACTTTTTAAGGCCTAAAATTTAGATTTTTAAATGTAAGACAATTTAAGCCCCTTCACCAGCAGCTACTCCCCTTCCACGACATGAGCAAAGCAGCGGCCGTTGAGTTAGTGAAATGTTCAGTATTACACATTGATTTTTAACATTTGAATATAAGTGCATCGTCCTTGTATTTAAAGTACACTTATTCTTTATACATTAAAAATAATGCTTCAGTAAATATTTCAATAGCCTTGACAATTTCCGACAAATCAAATGGGAGTCGTTGGAATAATTAAAAGGCACATATTTTGCAAAAATCACTTTTATAAGGGGTTTAAAACACAGTTGTGTGTCAGCAGTGTGTGAATATAAGCAGCTTCTAATGGTAAAAATGAATTAATTCTATTGGTTATAATCAGACTTGACTAAAACAGTCTGCAGAAACACTTTGATTGACATTCTACCCTTTGTACGTGTCATCAGAGGGGGAAAGCCCCGCCCACTAGTGCCCATCTCTCCTTCATTAGCATAAACAGCCCTGAGTGAGAAGCAGCCGTCCACCATTTTGAATCTGCCACTATGCTGACACACATGCACCTGTAGCTCCGCCCTCTTCAGAAAAGAGGACAATCTCATTTGCATTTAAAGCGACAGTCACCAAAACAGCACAATTAGGATCAAAGCCTAAACATTCATGAGCTGAAACTTCACACACACACACACACACACACACACACACACACACACACACACACACACACACACACACACACACACACACACTAACTAGGGACATCAGAGACTTATTTTACATTTTGGGAAAAAAAGGTGCATAACAGGTCTACTTTAAGTACAAATAAATTATAAATAAACTATAAGACAATCAAAGTGTTGACCTTGCATGCATTTCAGCCTGTTAAACCAAACGATGACCTTTTATAATGCATAATAGGGGCACTTAAAGTAAATGAAGTCATTCAAATGTAAAATTACCCATGGTGATGGCGTCAAAGAAACCGTGACAGTAATTGGGTGTGAGGGAACTTTCTCTGGGGTCTTGAGAAATCTGCCAGTCCTGTATGGTCCATCTGAAAGCCCGTCCCGCCAACTGCTGCACTGTATCCCCGGGTGGTTTACCTGCACACACATGCATGCAAAATTCCAACGTGTATGACACTGCTGTGCACAGATATTTCCCAATCATAACAGTGCATGTCTATGGTAGTTGTGAAAGAGGAAGCGCTTTGAGGACGCCTAAAAATGCTAAATATTAATACAAAGCACATTTTCGAGCAATAGTCTACACTACCTGACACAAGTCTTGTCACCTATCCAAATTTTAGCCACATTAAATAATAAGTTGACCTCTAGTTGATCATTTGGTATCAGAAGTGGCTTATATGAAAGTCAAAGGCCTATAGATTAGGCTTATTTGACCACAATAAAATATAATTATGCCTTGATGTTGAATGATATCATTAGGACAGTAAGGTCTGACTTCGCTTAGACTAAAGTCTCATCACTGAACAGAAGTAATGTCCAGTACAGAACTTGTGCTATAGGGGAATTGGATGAACTAAATTGGTCATAGTGTATGAGTGTGTGTGTGTATGGGTGTTTCCCAGTACTGGGTTGCAGCTGGAAGGGTAGTAACATATGCTGGATAAAGTTGGTGGTTCATTCCGCTGTGGCGACCCCTGATAAATAAAGGGACTAAGCTAAAGGAAAATGAATGAATGAATGCACACAAAGAAATAACGAATAAAACATCAGATTCCTCTGACAAACATCTGTGATTGTGGTAGAGGAATGCTGTCAGACGGTGCCTTCTCTGATAAACATGAACACACACACACACACACACACACACACACACACACACACACACGCACACACACACACACACACACAAACACTAGTGATGAATTATGTGGCTCTCCTGTTGCTTTAGGAATGAATGCATATGTAGTGTTGTGTGAGAATGACTGTTCACTTACAGAATGATCCTGATATTATTACATGATTCTCTAAAGTACTTGATTCAGATTGGTCGATTATGACATTCCAGTTTACAGTTGAAGATTTACAGATTCAGGAATTTCTCACAGTATTTCCTATAATATTTTTTCTTCTGGAGAAAGTCTTATTTGTTTTATTTCGGCTAGAATAAAAGCAGTTTTTAATTGTTTTAATGCCATTTTAAGGTCAATATTATTCGTCCCCTTAAGCAATATTAGTTTTCTTCAGAACAAACCACTGTTATACAATGACTTGCCTAATTACCCTAACTTTACCCTAATTAACCTAGTTAAGCCTTTAAATGTCACTTTAAGCTGAATACTATCTAAATAGGATATCTAATAATCTTAAAGAATATCTACGCACTGTTTGTTTAAATAACTTTATATTTGCTCATTAATTTTAGATATGCTTGTAAAAAATATAATTTTTATTTATCCTAAATTAACGAATTACTTTCAAACAGAGCTAATCAAGTCATCTAGTGATATTCATATTGCAATATATATTGCAGAAAAGGGCGGCACTGTGGTCTCACACCAAGAAGGTTGCTGTTTTGAGTCCTGGTTTGAGTTTGCATGTTCTGGAATTCCTCTGGGTGCTCCGGTTTCCCCCACAGTCCAAACACATATGTACTACAGGGGAATTGATGAACTAAATTGGCCGTAGTGTATGAGTGTGTGAATTTGAGAGTGTGTGGGTGTTTCCCAGTGCTGGGTTGTGGCTGGAAGGGCATCCGCTGCTAAAAACATATGCTGGAATAGTTGGCGGTTCATTCCACTGTGGCGATGCTTGATTAATAAGGGACTAAGCCAATGGAAAATGAATGAAAAACATAATATCGCAATGTCAGATTTTTCCAATACTGTGCAACCCTATTTGGTGTCTGAGAGTCATCTTCCTGTCAGGTTTGTTTGTTTGGGGTTTTTCAGTGTTTGCATGTTTCCACTCAACTTTTCTAAAGAGAGCTCAGATCTGGACGCTGCGGGTAGTGATGGTATGTGCTGAAGATGGATGGTGTGTTGTTGTTTTTTTCTTGAAAGCACGACGGCGTGTATAAACCTGTCTGACACATGCTTGAGAAACGCCTGACAGCTTTGACTGGCCTGGAATTGTTAGTTGTGTTTGTCAGAGCAGATATATGTTTACAGTTGAAGAGAGAATTATGAGCTCTCCTGTATATTTTTATCCTCAATTTCTGTTTAGCGGAGAGCAGATTTCTTCAGCACATTTCTAATCATAATAGTTTTAATAACTCATTTCTATTGACTGATTTATTTTCTCTTTGTCATGATGACAGCACATAATATTAGACTAGATATTCTTCAAGACACTAGTATTCAGCTTAAAGTGACATTTAAAGGCTTAACTAGGTTAATCAGGGTAAAGTTAGGGTAATTAGGCAAGTCATTGTTTAACAGTGGTTTGTTCTGGAGACAACCCAAAACTAATATTGCTTAAGGGGGCTAATAATATTGACCTTAAAATGGTTTAAAACAATTAAAAACTGCTTTTATTCTAGCTGAAATAAAACAAATAAGACTTTCTCCAGAAGAAAAAATATTAGAGGAAATACTGTGAGAAATTCCTGAATCTGTTCAACATCATTTAGGAAATACTTGAAAAACATTCACAGTAGGCCTAATAATTCTGTCTACAACTATATGTGATTTTCTTATTAAAAGTACAGTGTGTTTGTTTACCATAGAGCTGTTGTACGGCAGTGATGTCGTCCCAGCTGAGCACAGCATTGGAGCTCATCTTCTTATAGTAGGGGGACATGAGAGCATGACGGTCCGGCGAATGCACCAAACCCAGAGTGTGGCCAATCTCGTGCGCCATCACCAGGAATAGGTTGTGACCTTTATGACCGCTCAGCGTCCAGCGTTCAGACATGTCAAAATGAGCTTCACCGCGGAATGGGAAAAAGGCATGAGCCAGAGCTCCACCTGATGAATATACACAAAGATAGCTGAAAAAATCCTGGTAAAAAAGAAAAGGACAAATCAGAGATTGAAGAGTTCACGCACAAACGGAAATTCTGTCATCATTTGCATTAGTTTCTTGTATTTTGATGAATACAAAAGAAGATATTTAAAAAAATGTTGACTGAGAGCACTAAAAGATTGATAGCTCCACCCTAATGAAATGGTAGCTCCACCCTAAAGGACTGATAGCTCCACCCTAAAGTACTGATAGCTCCATCCTAATGAAATGGTAGCTCCACCCTAAAGGACTGATAGCTCCACCCTAAAGTACTGATAGCTCCACCCTAATGAAATGGTAGCTCCACCCTAAATGACTGATAGCTCCGCCCTAAGGGACTGATAGCTCCGCCCTAAAGGACTGATAGCTCCACCCTAAAGCACTGATAGCTCCGCCCTAAATGACTGATAGCTCCATTCTAAATGACTGATAGCTCCACCCTAAAGGACTGATAGCTTCACCCTAAATGACTGATAGCTCCGCCCTAAAGGACTGATAGCTCTGCCCTAAAGGACTGATAGCTCTGCCCTAAAGGACTGATAGCTCTGCCATAAAGGACTGATAGATCCGCCCTAAAGGACTGATAGCTCCACCCTAAAGTACTGATAGCTCCACCCTAATGAAATGGTAGCTCCACCCTAAAGGACTGATAGCTCCACCCTAAAGTACTGATAGCTCCACCCTAATGAAATGGTAGCTCCACCCTAAATGACTGATAGCTCTGCCCTAAGGGACTGATAGCTCCGCCCTAAAGGACTGATAGCTCCACCCTAAAGCACTGATAGCTCCGCCCTAAATGACTGATAGCTCCATTCTAAATGACTGATAGCTCCACCCTAAAGGACTGATAGCTTCACCCTAAATGACTGATAGCTCCGCCCTAAAGGACTGATAGCTCTGCCCTAAAGGACTGATAGCTCTGCCCTAAAGCAGTGGTTCTCAAACTTTTAAACCCGCGACCCCCATTGTAAGATCGTCAAGAACTCGCGACCCCCCACTGCCAAAGCATATACAAACAATAAAAATAGCTTTTTTTTAAGCTGTTCGCAATATTTTAACTATATTTACTATAGATTACAGGGCTCGAAATTAACATTTTTGCTTGGTAACACTGGTGCTTCTAACTTAAAAAATGTAGGCGCACCAGCCAAAATTTAGTGGCTCCCACCAATTATCTGTTACTGTTACTACAAGTTTTATAAACAGATTTATTGCATTTGAAAATCAACACTAATCAAAACTAACAAGCAAAAAAATAAATATGCAAGCGTGAGGAAATATGTCTCAATGAAATCCCGTTATCACAAGAAAAGACATTTTTATAACATAATTAAGTGACCAAAAGATACACGGACGGATATCCCAAAAGATATCCCACAGACTTTGCAGTGAATGCTAGTTATTTTCATAGCAGACTTGAAGCCAATGGAGGTCTTTTATCCACTCTTCAATAAGTATAGCTGGTGGATTAACATTCAGCACATGATCAGTAATCAGATGTGCCAATATTTGTAGCTTTAGGTGTTTCTAAGACAAAATCTGTCAGTGTTGTTTTCATTCTCTCGTCTTCAGCGCTTTACATTTTCGCGGTTGTAGCTCCTGTCATCTGAAGACAGGAGGCGTTGACTGAGTGATTGACAGCTGATTTTAACCAATCATTCGTGTTCAGTTCTTAGAGCAGTGGGCCAATAAGAAGAGCGCGAAGGCGGGGCAAGCGTTGAAGGCTTTGTTTACTGCGGCAAGTTGACATGACAACAGTTTTAAACTGTTCCTGAGCGCTGCGTTCCAAGTACAAAGATGCATTCTGCCCGAATGTGTCCTAAATACTTTATGAATCAGTAATATCTTTTTAAAAATCTGAAAATATTAGCTTTCACTTGTAATACTGAAAAATATTTATTATAATCACTGAAAATTACACAATTTTTAAATAACTCTCGCGACCCCTTGAAATTATTCTGCGACCCCCGCAGGGGTCGCGACCCCCAGTTTGGGAACCACTGCCCTAAAGGACTGATAGCTCTGCCATAAAGGACTGATAGATCCGCCCTAAATGACTGAAAGCTCTGCCCTAAAGGACTGATAGCTCCGCCCTAAATGACTGATAGCTCCGCCCTAAAGGACTGATAGCTCTGCCCTAAATGACTGATAGCTCCGCCCTAAAGGACTGATAGCTCTGCCCTAAAGGACTGATAGCTCTGCCCTAAAGGACTGATAGCTCCGCCCTAAATGACTGATAGCTCCGCCCTAAAGGACTGATAGCTCTGCCCTAAAGGACTGATAGCTCCACCCTAAATGACTGATAGCTCCGCCCTAAAGGACTGATAGCTCCGCCCTAAAGGACTGATAGCTCCTTCCTAAAAGAGTGATAGCTCCACCCTAAAGCACTTATAGCTCCGCCCTAAATGACTGATAGCTCTGCGCTAAAGGACTGATAGCTCCACCCTAAATGACTGATAGCTCCATCCTAAAGGCCTGATAGCTCCACCCTAAAGGACTGATAACCCCACCCTAAATGGCCAATAGCCTGCCATAAAGCACAGATAGTCCCACCCTAAAGAACAGATAACCCAGTCTTGAATGACTGACATTGATCGTGCCACCCCATAACATTTTTTTTTAACAAACTGAGATAAATAATTATTCCTTTAAATAGTTCTAAAATGATTTATATATTCATAAAATAGTTTTATTCTGTCAAGTTGTTTATACAGAACTTTAAAAGTAACATTGATGCATAGCTTTTTCTGTGAAATTGTCACTGAAAGTGTAGCTCACATATTTTGGGAATGTATTTTTGTTCAATATTTTTCCGTTAATGTGATTGGATTAATATATAAATAAATAAATCATTGATCTCGCCATGTGATCTGTCATCTTGCAGAAACTATGAGCCTCGAGGTATCCGACAAGACAGCCTCGTTTTCAGAGGTGGTTCAAGTCGAACACACCTATTAATGACTGATAGCCCCGCCCTAAAGGACAGATAGTCCTACCTTAAAGAACCGATAACCCCACCCTAAATGACTGACAGCTCTGCCCTAAAAAAAGAAAGAAACACACTAAGAAAGCAAAGAAAAGACAGACAGCACCTGGTCCATCAAAAGCGTTCCCCGCCCCATCATTGTGTTCTCCCTCATAGAAGGCCAGCCGTATGTCTGCTGGTCCCTGATGGAGCTCCAGGAATTGTAGTCCGGACACATTACTCCACAGCTGGAATGCTGCACTCACTGCCAGACGCACCTGACCGGCAGAAAGGCTCCGGGGCCAGTTCATGATGCGGTAGCTCAGCTGTTTCTTCTGCCATTTCTCCCCTGTGGAAACAGGAGCAAATATACAAACTTTACAGGTCCCATGAAGTGCTTTGTAATGTAAAAATGTTGTTTTACGTGCGGTGTCATTTAAACTGAAACATGAAGAGAGGGCGGGGCATAGAGAAGCCCCTTCCCCTTTTGAAAAAACAGCATATAGAGTTTCATTTTTATTACAGCTCTACCAGTGGAGGAGTCCATATATGCACATTTAGCAACAGCAAACCAATAAGGGTCACTTGAGAGTTTTTGTATTGAGAAGATTTTTTGTTAGTAGTGAACACTGACATCAGGTAATACAAACATTCTCAAAGCAATGGTGATGTTGTTCTGCTCAGCACAGGTAAGTCAGTGTAAACATGAGCCGAAGTGTGAGAACTTGCCTGTCTGACACGGAGAGTACAGCATGTGTAAACAGTGGATATCCTAACCAGCTTGGCATGTAAACTCAAGGCATAGATAGTAATTAAGGCTCCAACTGCATTTAGTTATTATTAATGATTATGTCCAAACTCAACAACTCTGAAAAACACTCAGAGACAAAACTAAGACAACTTAGTCCATTGATGTGTCCCAATTCGCATTTTATCTGTCTTAAATAGCATTCGAAAATAGAATTAGTGTGAAAAGAGTATGCCAAAGGTTCCCAGATGGCCGACTATTTCAACACAGGCTCATTCTGAAAATGTAGCCCTATATACATTTCTGGAGATCGCGAATTATCATCTTTAAAAGGAATGCTGCGGGGCGGTATGATGTTCCTTTTCGCGCTTATCAGCTGACCGCTTACCTCCATATGGATGGCTTGTCCACTCTTACTAGTTTGGCCAGTGGCTCGCTGTGTAAGTTGGCAGACTTGAGACACAGAGGGGAGTTCCAGAAATCAGGTAAGACAAAAGCCAAAAAATAAAATAAACAAGTAAATAAGAGGGTAAGAATGTGGTAGAATCTGAAAATGTGGTAAAAATCAAGGATGACGCGAGGGCTTTCTTTTTCTAGATTGCTTATGAAAACACTGTCGGTTGGGTTTAAGGAAGGAAGAGGGTGGGTCAGTTGATTGGTCAGTCAGTCAGTCGGCAGCCGCCCTGGTGGATTTACATGATAACAGCAGGCGTGAATGCACTCGCGAGAGAAATTTGAGATCTGAAAAAGTGTACACAGCGGCCTCTGGTGGATTCGTGAAAACAAAAACAGCAAAGAAATGTAGCTCCTGGGACGTATTTGGCGCTCTTCAGAAATGTATATAGAGGTACATACTCAGAATGAGCCTGTGTTGGACTATTTCTGGTAGAAATTGGAAGTGTATAAGCATCAGTCCATGAGCAGCATCAGCTGTGAATCTAATCAACGGAGACTTGGAGCAGGTGTGTGTGTTGCATGACTAGATGTTGTAGTCCATATACCGGCAGATTTGTAGTTCTATGTGATCTGCACAGGCTGGATTGCTAGTGATCGTGACATCAAACAATTATATTTGATTTAAAAAAGTCACACAAGTGCCAGTTTCCCATCTGCCACATCCATAACCAAGCTTTTTCTTAATAAATCAATTCAAATCAATGAAAATCAAAGATGTTTGTTCGAGAGATAGCAAGTCTTATCCTGTTGATGATCATTGTTACTTTTGGGTTGTGCAGTTTAATTTACAAAATTTCTACAAAGTATGTTGTAGACTGCAAACTCACAGAGTTTATTCGTCACATCCATAACGCATGTTTATTATCCTCATTTAAAATATAAAACATGCTTACAGATGATTGATATTTGTCTGATTCTGAAACTCTGTGGTTAGTAGATTTGGGAAATATAAACAGATGTTTCATATAATGTTAACATATACTTTCTCTGTGAATTTGTGTGTTGAGTTTTTACTGCAAATGTCTCATCCATAACGCTGGAATTGCTCAGAAGTTAGTAAATGTGTGAGATGATTTACCCAACTGAGTGTAACGCTTCTTACGGAGATGCTGCCCATGTCTGCCCGTAAAGATGCCGTTTATTCTGTCCTGCCAGGCATCAAAGCTACCGGCGTCTGTAACCCCACAGCGGGGTGATGTCATCTTTTCCAGAGTCGCAGCATCCAGACGTCCAGTGACAGGCAGCCAAGACAACCACTGAAACTCTCTGAGAAAAGACCACAAGAAGGAATAGCTGCACTTCACCAGGGCTACACAGTATATCACAAAATGATCTTTGTATTTTCGTATTATGTTTAGAGTTTAACACATCCTCGCATACCTTTTTCACCAGGACAAATGTTCGGGGCAAAAATTTGGTGCATTATATGGACGTAATATCCATGACGTTACCCATAGGTTTCTGAACAACGCAAAAGAAGCTACCTGTAGGCGTGGGCAACCGTGGCCATTTTGTTCACACTAACCGGGGGCTACCAAACAAGGCCAAAGAGGCGGAGCATGAGTGGAGCTACCGACGCATGCTGGCATTTTGCTTAGACAGGTTTTTCTTTGGGAGAAATGCTTAATACTTCATTACCTGCGACTCGTTTTTTTGTTTCGACCACATGTGCTTGGTTGTCTACTGAATACAGACTGCAGCGAGGACATTTTAAACCCCCGGGCTGCGGACCGGTACCGGTCCTTTGATCAATTGGTACCGGGCCGCACAAGAAATTATTCATTATTTCCGTTTTATTTATTATCTGAGCGATCTTTTATTTTGAAAAATGACCATATTTGACGGCTTTATCTCGGTCACTTGATTGCCAAATTTAACCCACAAGCAGCAAAATGAGTAAGAAACAGACTTGGAAAGTTTCTTTGCAAAGGGGAAAAAGGCACAGTGAAGGACCTGCAAACTGTCAAGGAATAGATCCGCCACCCATTTGTCAACAAATAAGGTGAATCCAGCATGTTTGTGCAAGAAGATCGACTCCTAAAGATCACAAATGACGGCTGTTCACATATTGCATCTTTTCATTTTTTTCCAATGGAGGCGCGTGCCATTTGGGAGCGACACGTGCAAGCGGCACCCACTTAAAAACATCTTTAGGGTGCCATGAGCACACTGCAAGTCACGTGACATGAACTGACCGATAAAGCTTCATATTTTGTATGGAATAAACACATTTCAGTAGACTAATTATCTCAGAAAAACCCTGCAGTGATTGGAGCCCAAAGATTAAACCCAGAGCTGAAAACTCTGACTATAAATGACTATAACTCTTTTCTAATAACTGATTTCTTTTCTCTTTGCCATGATGACAGCACATAATATTAGACTAGATATTCTTCAAGACACTAGTATTCTGCTTACAGTCACATTTAAAGGCTTAACTAGGTTAATTAGGGTAAATTTAGGGTAATTAGGCAAGTCATTGTATAACAGTGGTTTGTTCTGGAGACAATCCAAAACTAATATTGCTTAAAGCGGGCTAATAATATTGACCTTAAAATGGCTTTAAAAGAATTAAAAGCTGCTTTTATTCTAGCCGAAATAAAACAAATAAGACTTTCTCCAGAAGAACAAATACTGCAGGAAATACTGTGAAAAATTCCTGAAACTGTTCAACATCATTAGGAAAATATTTAAGAATAAAACAGGAGGGCAAACAATTTTGACTTCAACTGTATTTTATATATAAAGATATTTTTATATGATATGTATACCAGGTTAAGAGTGCAATGATGCAGTTATGATGATGTCAGCTTTGGCTTTTAGCACTCCTGTCTCTCCATTTACTGTACTGTAATGAAATACAGAGTAAAAGACACAATAAGTGCTAAAACGTCACAGGATTTACCTGATAGCAGTCTTGACTTCAGCTGTACGGTAAGTTTCATTGTCTTTATACAGGTATCCATACTGCTCCAGAAAGCCCTGCACACAAATGCATCCTGTCATACTGTCTGTACATCATAATTCATATTATTCTCAAATAACTTTGCTTAATGTGCTGATACGGTTCTTTTAAAGTTACACTCCAACACTCTTACAACAACTCCAATAGTTTGCTATCAGAGCATTACATCTGGTATTCAATAAATAATAAATATCAGCACAAGATAGCACAGATAAATCAGTGCATTTACCCATGGATAATGGCTAATTGTCTGCGCTCTAAATAAAGCATTATTTGAGATGTAGCACAGACACAACAGACACCAAAACCCAAATAAGCATCGTCTGAGATGAAGGAAGTAAGATCTGTAGCGATGTGTGCTTTAGAAGATAACATGATAACACTTTAGATTAAGTAACAATTCACAGCATTAACTACTGGCTTATTACCTGCCGTTATTAAGATACGAACTGTTTATTGGCACTTATAAAGTATGATCTTATTCTACATCCCTAGTCCTAGCCAATACCCAAACCTAACTAATACCTTACTATTAATAAGCAGCAAAGCAGTAATTTGTTAAGCTAAAGTCTTAGTTAATGCTTTGTTGATAGCATGAATTGTACATTAAAATAAAGTGTGAACAAAATAAATAATAATCCTTATAATTCTACAGCGATCAGACAATATACTTATTGCTGTAGTGCTTGTATCGAAATTGATGTTAAAGATTATTTTGTTGTGTGAGAAAGTATTGAAGATCAATGATTTTATTGAACTACCTTTCTGAGTTACTAAAACTACTGGTAACACTTTAGTTTGTCACAATTCATCCTATTAACTTCTGATTTATTACCTGCCTATTATTAGGATATGAACTGTTTATGAGCACTTATAAAGTATGATCTTATTTTACATGCCTCGTCCTAGCCAATACCCAAACCTAAACCCAACTAATACCTTACTGACTATAAATAAGCAGCTATTTAGAAGTTTATTGAGCTAAACGTCTTAGTTAATGGTTTGTTAATAGTGTGAATTGTACATTATAATAAAGTGTGGCCAAATATGTTTAAGTTACTGTAGAATTTAAAGAAAGAAATACTAAAATGAACACCCAGAAAGAAGAAATACTACTATATGACGAATTGTGGATCAATTAAATAAAATAATAAAGTTTTCTTATTTTAAAGATTGCATATATTTTGTAAAACATATAACATGTATATAAATTGAAAACATTTATATAAAACACACACATTTATATATATATATATATATATATATATATATATATATATATATATATATATATATATATATATATTCAATGTGTGTGTATGTGTATTTAAATTTTTGTTGTTGTTTTCATTAACTATTAACCTGTTTTGTCAATACAAATGTATTTAGTTTACTAAATATTTACTTGTTAAGCTCATGCTGTTGCTCTGTATATTAAGTGGGCACTTTTATTATTGGGTTGTTTGATTAGTACAACGGTTACTAAATTGTGGAATACGATCGAGAAAGAAAACTCAAACATCTGTACTTCATTTTTAAAAAATCAATAAAATATTGAAATAAATGAATCAATTTTCAAATTATATCTGTATATCGTGTCAAAATATCTCTGCCAGATATCAGAATATGAACTGCATATATAAGATGCTGGAATTTTTGACCAACAGAATGTGAGATAATAAATGATGAAAGCAATTTATATGGGCTGAATTTAAACAAACAAAATAAATTGAGTAATGTTCAGCTAAATTTGATTCTTTAAATTCACCCTATATAAATTATTTGCAACTACTCAAATAAAAAAACATTGTGTAAAACCAATTAACCATTTCTTTAGTGTATAGCAGATATTTCAGTTATGCTATTGTCAAAATGTCACTAAATTCAGGACACGTCAATAACGTAAACATGAATGGGGAATGTGTAATTACAGTACACTCACAATGAAAAAAGGCTCCTTTTGGATTGACTGCGGATTTTATGGCTGAGGCAATTATTCTGAATACAGAACAGCCTCACTTTCCATCGCTGTAAGGCATGGCAGAACAATACACGTCTCAGAAATGTTTGCATGCATTTGTATGACTAAACTATGCGCGTTGTTTTTGATTTAATTAACCAGAATATCCCTGCGTAGACGCTATCGGTTAGATGTATACATTATTTTATCAGTATCTCTGAGGTCTTACCTGAGCAGGTGAGGAGATTGGGGAGCTGTGAGAGGTCTGAACACACAGCAGCAGCAGAAACATCTTCATTTATCACCGCATTCACTGTACATTTATAAATGCTGAAATGTGGCAAATCAAAAGTTACATCCAATTAAATGTAAAAATAAATATATATACAGCGAGTAACGCACAGCTGGACGGCTCTGACATCAGTGAGGAAAGAGAGTAACTTACCGTCCAATATAAATTCTTTGGTTCGTTCCGCCTCCAAAACGCACGGGCGTCAACTGAGGCTCATTTATTTTACACACGATTTATAGCTTCACTATATGGGAGCCCGTTCCCGCCAATGGATTTTAAAAACAAACCGTTTTAACCGTTACACTCACATCTTTTCCTCAGGATTGTTCGATGTAAACTCGAAATTGTCTGGTTTTAAGTCATAAAAGTGACAGTATAGGTGCTACAACTGGGCTACTAATTTAATTCTAATGACTAATATTGACACCTTTGGTTTATCAGATAAAGTTTGCTTGCCATAACACAGTTATGTAAAGAAAAACTAACACGAGGAGTAAAGTCAGAGCCCTATAAAGCAAACGCTCACATCTGTGGTGATGAAAATTATGATTTCAGTAGACATCTCAGTTAAACAGTTAAACTAAAAGTTAGTAAGTAAAACTGTTACTGGTACTGTTTGTGTATGAAATGAAATTTATTTATTTTAAGGCTGTGACTGAAGTCAGCTGTAGTTTTGTGTTTCTCTTCAGTATGTACAGTGCTCAGCATACGAGTTCACAAATCTCATTTAGATTAATATGTTCTATTTGAAGCTTTACAATTTTGCCTGTTCAACTCGCCAATGGCTGCAGCTCAATGCATTTAGGCATGTAGACATGGTCAAGACGATCTGCTGCAGGTCAAAGTGAGCATCAGAATGGGGAAGGAAGGGGATTTAAGTGACTTTGAACGTGGCATGGTTGTTGTTGCCAGACGTGCTGCTCTGAGCATTTCAGAAACTGTTGATCTACTGGGACTTTCACGCACAACCATCTCTAGGGTTTACAGAGAATGGTCCAACAATGAGGAAATATCCAGTGAGAGGCAGTTCTGTGGGCGCAAATGCCTTGTTGATGCTAGAGGTCAGAGGAGAATGGCCAGACTGGTTCCAGCTGATAGAAAGGCAATAGTAACTCAAATAAGCACTCGATACAACCGAGGTCTGCAGAAGAGCATCTCTGAACACACAACACATCCAACCTTGAGGCGGGTGCCACTCCTGTCAGCTAAGAACAGGAAACTGAGGCTACAATTCACACAGGCTCACCAAAACTGGACAATAGAAGATTGGAGAAACGTTGCCTGGTCTGATGAGTCTCCATTTCTGCTGCCACATTCGGACGATCGGGTCAAAATTTGGCATCAACAACATGAAAGCATGGATCCATCCTGCCTTGTCAATGGTTCAGGCTGGTGGTGGTGCAATGATGTGGGGGACATTTTCTTGGCACACTTTGGGCCCATTAGTACCAATTGAGCATCAAGGAGGCCAGTCACCAGATCTCAATGCAATAGAGCACCTTTGGGATGTGGTGGAACGAGAGATTCACATAATGGATGTGCAGCCAACAAATCTGCAGCAACTGCATGATGCTATCATGTCAATATGGAGCAAAATCTCTGAGGAATATTTCCAGTACCTTGTTGAATCTCTGCCACGACGGATTAAGACAGTTCTAAAGGCAAAAGTACCTACTAAGTGGCCAGTGAGTATGTGCATATACATTAGTCAGTACTGAAGCCTGGAGCTTATCTAACAAAATAATGCATGCTAATAGTCAAATTAGCACACCCAAATTTACATATTAGGTAAAAAGGTGATAATTTTATTACAACAAAAAAAAAACCTGTATAGAACTACCAAAATTTAGTTGTTTGTAATTTTCTTCCAATATTTTGCTTTATTTTAATTATCTTTCTATTTTTAAAGATGTTCGGTTACTAAAATATGATTAATAAATGTTTAATGAAGGAGTGTAACATTTCACTGGCATTACACACACACACACACACAAAAAAGTTGTTTTGCAGATTAATGTTGCCGTGTACTGTACAAGCAGGTTTTTAAACCAAGTTCCTGGAGGACCACCAGCACTGCGTGTTTTAGATGACTACTTTGCCCATCACACCCATTTCAGTCTTTGCTAATGATCAGGGTTCATGCACCTTTTACTACATAAATTCCATGATTTTTCCAGGACTTTCATATCAACTTTCGAAATCTAGGGTATCATGTAATGTCTACATATACCTGATAAATCATAAGAAAAGCAATGAACATTTAAATGACAACATATAAAACACGCAGCAATCTCAGTTTCAATTTATTTTTATATCTATTTTATATCTTTTGGCCAAGGGAGAAGGAAAAAAAAATTAATAAAACAGCAACACGTAAAAACATTTAACCTCCTTTCCAGTAAACAGAAATTTGTCAATCTAATTTTAGATTATGTTAATAGTATATTAAACTAGTAATCGTGGGTAACACTACTGCTATTGTAAAACCATGATCACACTGCACTTTTCTCTCTACAGACTTCTATTTATAAGCATGCGAATGCGGCAGACCAGAAATGAAAGCATGTGCGACAAATTTTGCATTTCACTGCATTCAAAAGTTCAAGCTTGGTGAATTCTTACCTGCCAAATCACATCAGTTAGACCAATAGAAGATAACTTAATAGGAAACTTAAAATATGGAGCAACTGCTCACTTTTATTAATGTCTGATCATATAGTTTAAACCCACTCCTTTTCACAGCGCCGTTTGTTTGACCGCTACTTAAAGTCGCTTTGGACAAAAATCTCTGCCAAATGACTAATGTAAATGTAATTTCAATGACTTTTAAAAACCTTGTGTTTTTTTTTGTTTTTCCAAAACTTGTCAAAATTTCATGACTTTTCCATGACTGTATGAACCCTGGCTGATGATCCGACATCAAAATGTGCAGAGCCAGTGTTCCTCTAGTAACGTTTTTAGGCACTGCTATAAAGCATGGCTTTAAAATCAGTACAAGACGGAAACTAGCACACTAAGATCAAAAGGGTGTTTAATATTTTTTGCAAAAGGGGAAAAAAACAAAAAGAAACAAGTAAAACAGTTTGTGTTGATTGATTTTTACAAAATCATAAGCATTTCACAAATCCATCACACACACTAAACGCCGGATTGAACAGTTAGGAAATTAAAAAGTAACAAAAATAACATCTGGCCCAATTTCCCCATCATACAAGAGCAAAATCATCCTTTAAAGCTGATCTGTCACCAGGTTTTGGAAACTCCTTATAGGACTGAAGATTTTCAAAGCTGCAGCTCAGACCATCATCATCCTCCTCACAGTAGATTGAACATGTATGGGAAAAACGGCTCCGTTCAGACAGTATATGCAGGACACTCATGCAACAGAAAGGTATGCGGACACAAACCTCTCCCCGAACCCCCTGTACCCCCACCCCGCAATAAAGGTCTGGAATGGCATCAAAACAGGTCTTCAGTATGGCCGGCCGCGTCTCTCCTCTCTGTGGTCTCCCCTTAAACAAGCAGGACACAAGAGTCAGCCAAAAAAAAAAAAAAAAAAGCGACGTCAATGTGTTTAATGCACACTACTGTTGTCAAAAGTATCGAGTGCGGTACCAATTGGTGGAACAATACTGCGTATGCGGGATCTTAAAGCAAAAACCTAAATGAATACAAACTTCACAAGATGATTTTGGATCTAATTAATTTTACATTGAGATGGGTTTTTTTTATGAGCAAATCTGTATAAAAGATCCACAAAACAAAAGCACAGATGAAAACAGAATAAATGTATAAATAAACTATTAAAATTGGTTAAAGGTGGCAAAAGTTATGTTTTCTGTCCCCAAATTGTTTAAACTTACTTGAACAGGAGCAAGGAAAATCTCTCAGAAAGTCTTAAGTCTTATTTCTTTTATTTCGGCTAGAATAAAGGCAGTTTTTAATGGTTTTAAGCCATTTTAAGGTTATAATATTAAATATATTTTAATATTATTCGCCCCCTTAAGCAATATTAGTTTTGGATTGTCTCCAGAACAAACCACTGTTATACAATGACTTGCCTAATTACCCTAACTTTACCCTAATTAGGCCTTTGTGTTATTGAAACTAAACAGAAATGAGTGAAACAATATAAAAAATAAATTAAAAATAAATAAATAAATAAAAAAGGAAGCAGAGAGCTAATAATTCCGACCTCAAATATGGTGTGGCTGAAGCGTTTCATTACCTTCCACCCATTTTGTATCCTCCGCCTCCACGATCTCCTCCTCTAAATCCACCGCCTCTTCCTCCTCTGTAGCCACCACGGTCCCCGTGATCTCCTCCATATCCACCACGGCTGCCACGATCTGGGAAAAAAAAACAACTTACCCTCCATCCATGCTAAAACTACACCCGTTTTATCACAAATCAAAATGATCATCAGCTTCTATTTATTAAAATATTATGAAAGCAACATTTTATCCTTGAGGAAAATATTTGCTTGGGGTGGGGAAAAGCCTCAATTAGTCTGATGTTTCATTACACTTACCACTACCGCCGCCACCACCAAAACTGTCCCCTTCTGGTTTCGGTGTGCCACACCGGTTGCATTCATATCGTCTGGCGAAATTCATGTTGCCACAAGAACTGCAAGAGGGATCTGAGTAAATAAATCTGGACTATTATATGAGAGTATACTTATTGCTGAATGTCTAAAGTTCAAACCTGTTAGGACAAGGCCAGTCTCCGCCCCGGACATCAAATGATGGACCTCCACCAAAGCCGCCGCCACCACCACCACCACCACCTCTGCCTCGAAAACCTTTATAAAAAGACAAACTAATATTAAATTTCTAATTAACTCTATTCGACAGCTATAGTACTTTTTCTGTGTATGAATACAGTTAATATTCTTTTTTTACAATTAGGCCTGTCACAATAACAAGATACTTGAGAACCTCACATTTTTGCCATCGCAATATCTAATTTACAAATAACATTAAAGCTATTTTACAACGACACTGACATTCCAGCTCACTTGTGTCAAAGTTTATAAGTGTGCATTTACTCAGAGGACATTTAAATCGTGTGTTTGTGTGCGTGCATATCTATACATATGCATACATATAAAATAAATAGGACATTTACTTTAATATCAAATTATAGAATCTAAATAACCTTAAGAATGAGATGCATGCTAAACCATTTACGGCTATTTGCATTATGCTGTTATACAATTATTATATAATCGATGGCTTAATAATAATCTGCCTCATTGCAACAATTTCTGTGACCACCCATCGCACAACAAAACTTAGTGACAGGCTTATTTGCGATGTAATATGTAATATATAATAACTTATGGGAGGCATGCACATTGACCGTAAACAAGTAGGTGATTTGATACAGCGTAGGAGCTGCGGAGACTTCTCAAATATCAGAAATCTAAATTTGTATTAAAAAGAATAGGTTTTTTTTCTGTTGTTAAAACTGCTCGCTGGTTAAAAATGACCCTGTCAACAGAAGGGTTAAAAAAAAAGCAAAGGTCAGATTTGCAAACATACCACCACGACCCCCTCGGCCGCCGCCTCCACTTCCTCCTCCTCTCTGGGTAAACTCAGCCCTTCTGGTGGCAAATGACACCTTGATGGGTCTACCATTAAACTCTTTCCCTACATCCCCAAGAAACATAACAAAATTAATGAATGCTATTAAAGTGGGAAAGGTCTACATGGTTATTTTTCGTACCATCAAACCAATCAATGGCTGCTTTGGCCGAGGGTGGGTCATCAAACGAGACCGTGGCTTCACCCTTCAGGCGTCCGGTGGCTTTATCAGAGTACAGATTGATCATAGGTTTGCCAGTCTTCTTGTTGACCTGTTTAAGAGATTATTTATTGCCACATTAACAGCTTATACCTAGATCAATATATACAAAAACATTACACAACTTTATATTTCAATAAATGATGATACACACAGAAATATGTAAATTAAAGTTTCACAAAAACTGAATTTAAATGTGATTGATTTAATATTTTATAAATAACTTCATTCATCCTGGTGCCATCTTTATAAAAACATCCAAAGGGTTTTCATCATAAAAATCTTGTTTAATGGTACTTCAAACATTCACATTCTATAAAAATGCAGTTTTCTTGATTTTTTTAAAACTTATGTTAATGCAAAGAGGTACACATTGCAAAATGGAGAGAGAAAAAAATAAGAGGAGATTTAAAAAATAAATAAAAGGTCAGTACATAAATCGTAGGTCTCAAACTCAATTCCTGGTGGACCACAGCTCTGCAGTTTCGCTCCAATCCCATCAATCACAGCTGATCCAACTACTAGGTGTTCAAAAGAGTCACGAACATCATTATTTGGATCAGCTGCGTTTGATTTTAGGTTGGAGCAAAACTGTGCAGAGTTGCGGCCCTCCAGGATGAGTCAAGCCCTTTGACAAAAACAAAAAAATTATATATACACATGCATAACAGTAGAAAGCATATTATTATTGTAAATAAATAAATAAATAAATAAATAAATGCAAATAATATAGATACAAAACACTGACCCAACAAACCCAATCAGTGGTAGGGAATGACACCAGTGATCGTACTACTGGCAGTAAAACACTACTACCACCACCACCACCACTACTACTACTGCATGCGTTTTATAAAAGGTTTATGAAAAGAGCAGCTTGACAGACTGTTTATTAAAATTATGTAGCACTACCTGGTGTAAATTAAAGTTTTCTGGATGAGTGAACTTGCCTTTATGATCCCGATTTGTTTGAAATAGTCGCCCACTTCCTGAGCATTGACATCCTCCCCAAGACCCTGGACAAAGATGGTATTATTGTCCGAGTTATCCTGATCGCCATCTACAAATAGGAGAACAAATACAAATTCAAGTCATGATTTCTGAAATGAGGATCAAATACTAGGCATATTAATATTTATATAGCACATTGAATTACCAATGTGTATGAAAAGTGCTTTACATAAGAAAAAGATACAAAACAAAAAATTAAAAAAAGGATAAAAAACATTAAAACAACGTTTTAAAGGACAGACAGTGAGATCTGTCAGACGTAGCAGTGCTCATTCTGTAAAGGCACAGCTAAACAGATGTGTTTAAAGCCTACTAGGGCTGCACAATATTGGAAAACTGACATTGCAATATTTTCACTTACTGTGATCAATATTGCGATAATACAATTTCAAAAGATGATTTTAATACTCGCTTTGTAAAGAATTCATAATTTTAGATTCATTAGGACTTCATAGGTGACCATATGTGCATAACACAACTTAAATGACAAGCAAAGCTAACAATAACAGAGCAAATACACTAATTAAACAGTGATTTGGGACTTTTCAGAAGAAAAAAAAAAAAAAAAAAGATTCAATTATCACTATAGTAGAATAACACTGTCCTTTTCATTGATAATTATATAAAATGTACAATAAATATTTAAATATAAAAAAGGTACAAATGTTTGATTGTGCACAAATGCATTAAATTAGCTTGAGATGCTAAAGTCACAGGCTCTAAAAACAAATGCAAATCAACTCACTCCCAAGGTTAAAATCTGAAATGCCACCATGTTGTGAACTAATGTCTGGTTACTTATAAATCCCAACTTGCCATGGCAGATCCTGCAATGTGACTATTGCACACTCGGATATTGCAAAGTTATCAAATAGGGATGCAACAATAAACCAATTTCACTATTAACCACGCTTTAATTAGTCACAGTTAAATAATCGTAAAGGCTTCTTAACACCACGATTCCGCACAGAACAAAACTGCTGCAACAAAGTTACGCCAACTGTGTGCTAGTTTAAATGTTCTGTGCTTGTACACAGTGGCTGTACACACTGAATTAAAGGCTGATTTTAACTACAGCTGAAAATATTAACAAAGGCCGTTCACATATCCTGTCTTTCACACACGCAAGTTCGTTATTTCCAATAATGTGGGTTGCATGAGTATATTGGCAGCAACACAACACGTTCACGCTTTCTGGGTGCACCTAGTTGAATGCCGTAGGTCACGTGAAAAAGAACTGACTGATCAGCTTCATACCATGTATGAAATAAACATTCCCTATTCAAGAGAAAGGGGAGAAGAAAAAAAAAAATCCTTGAAAATACCAAACTATTTTGTAATATAGCCGATCAAAAGTGCCTTTCAGACAGAAGTTCAGCTGCCTTTGACTACCTTTATTCTCTTTAAATGGAAAATACTTAGCTAATAAGTCGCTCAGATTTGCATTAGACAAATACAGTTTATTCATTGTTCTGTCAATTATTTTCAGTGTGAAAATACTGATGTTTAAATGACGACATTTCCCCCTTATTTTCGAGTCCAAATATAAATAGACTATTGTTTGTGGGGCTGCACGATTCTGGCTAAAATGAGAATCACTTAATTTTTGCTTAAGACAACGATTTTCTCACGATTCTGTAGATATAAAGGTTAATATGAGCAGGCTATTATTATTGTTAATTCTCAAACATATGGTAAAACGATAATATTAGACCTATGTGTAGTTTTACTGTTGGTAAAAATGACAAATTTTGTATAGACTTTGAATGGTGGACTTGACTTTAAATTTGTCCTGATTGTTAATTCACAGTAAAGTGATGACATTAGAATTATGAATGATTATATTCTGATGTTGAATTATTGTGTTTGAGACATGCTTGCAATCTGTCATTGACAACATTAGACCATTTTTTTCACTGCAAAATGAGACATTTGTCATTCTCAGATTGCCTCTTGCATTACGTAGGCTATAGTAGTTATAATGATACGGTCACACGTAATGCACAACACAGTGTTCACTATGAAGGCAAAAAAATATATATATTTAAATGCTTGTCAATCATAACTTTACAATGCGATATCATGTAAATGAGGTGCATGGTTTTGGTTTCACTTTCACTCGCGACTCATGTCATGGCTGCAGTCACTGAGAGTTTAAAAAAAAAAAAAAAAAAAAAGTTCATGCAAATCATACTTCCCATGCGGCTCCCGAATGATTGCTCTCTGCAACAAACTGAACGTTACAACTTTATAACTTGTTATTCACAGCCTATGCAGCTTCAGTCCACTAAAGTACATATTGATGGGCACGCACACATCCTCTTAGTAAACAAACAGTGCATCAGCTCACGTCTCATTTCACGGCCGCGAATACATTACATTATGACAGAAGTTCCATATTTTGGGTGAATTATACCTTATAAAAACAGTATGTGACACTTAACATCTGGAGAGGTCCACGTAGCAACATTTAATAAACAGTGTAAAGACTTGGGCAACAGCCTTTATGCTTCTAAACATGAAAATATAATTGGCTGAATCGTAGAGATGCTGATTTAAGATAGTGTGCGTGCATGTGCGTGTGTGTGTGTGTGTGTGGGGGGGGTCGAATCGAGATCATGATCTTTTTTCAATGAATCGTGTAGCCCTAATGGTTTGTATTATTTTTTGCTGTACTAATTGGTTACAGAGCAGCAGTAAATAAAAACTTTTGAGTTTGTGATCTCCTAATTTTTTTTATTTTGAAATGAATAAACAATCATAATTATTCCTCAGACTATAATCATACAACCAAAACGCTATAATCGTTGCATCCCTACTATCAAATACTCTAATGAAGTCCCTCAATGCTTACCGTCATCCTTTTGGCCGTAGTCTTTGGGTCCTAAAAAGAACAAGACATGAAAGGAAAAAAAACAACGTAAGAACTTGAGAAAGAAACATTACAAAGTCATGAGCCCCTAATTACTAAAGTCTATGAATAATAAATAAAGCTGTTTTGCTATGCAGACACAACCTTTTTTCTATTAAAATGAAACATTTAGCTATTTCACCAGAGCGTCCAAAAATGCTGCAGCATTTCCAGCACCTCTGTACACCAACACAAACTGAGAGTCTATCAAAATAATAAATCCAAGTATTGATCTAATGTCATGTTTCTTCTTCCCCATGTGCAGCTGGCATCCCGAACACTGGCATCTAAAGCTACATTTCCTCATGCAACAGCACCTTTTTCATTAAAAGAGCAGTTTAGCTCACAAAAGCACTACCAGAGAGAACAGTAATAAAAACAATAAGGTGATGTTCCTTTGGGTTGACATAAAAAGTAAAGAAATGGTGGCTCAAGAGTTCATTTGTTCAGCTAAATCTTTCTGTATTTACTTCCTTTCCCCCACTGAGACAGTTCTGATGCTCGTCACTTACCACCGTAATTTTTGTAGCCACCACGGTCACCACCACTGCAGAGGAAAAAATTGAAGATATGATGGCTTTCCTTTGTTGAAACCTGGGAGAGCAATGCTCCCCTCTTTATCAGTATTCCTGCCATGGTTTACTACAGAGGAGAAATCAGCTCCCATTGACAGCTGGGTTAAAGATGACTGGCCCAATGTGCATGAATCATTTCAGATTGAAACCGATAGTCAAATTAGAATTTTGGGTTTAAGATTGAGATTGAGTGTGCACTCTGAATTGAGACCGATGCAACTAAAACCAGAGAAGAGCAATGGAGAACAACCTCCCTGCTCCCTCTTTAGATTAGCATCAATTGAAGCTAACTGTTGACGCACTCGTGTAGACGAGCGCACCCTTTCCTTCCATAATGAGTGAGGTCCATTATGAGGTCCAACTTTAATTTCACTCACTTTGACACCTGTAGTATAAAATGTAGACCAGTTAACACAAAAAAGAAACAACACTGTACAGACACCGATTCATGTGGAGTGACTGAGAATTGCTCCTTGTAGCTTAGCTTTCCAAATGTGAACACTCCCAAAGAGAAGCGGGAAGAACAATGATTGAGAAAAACGTCCAGAAGAAATGAGCTTTAAAAAGAATGCATCCAGGTAAAACACAACATCTGTTGGATGACATGTTGTAGCACTGATTTTAGATCAGGATTTAAATCATGGTATTACAACCACTAAATTTAGCTCTGAGAAACGCATATAAATGAGCAAAGGCTCTCCTAAAGTGAAGTCAAAGACTGAAGGGATCTCACTGACTAATGCACATAAAACCATGAGGGCAAATGTCCATAATGTGACAGATCTCATTTTCATTAGTGCATTTTGAGCTGGAACTAGGGCTGCACAATATATCGTTTCAGCATCGATTTCGCAATGTGCACAACAGTACAGCGCCGGATATGCAATTTTGAGCGTGAATTCTAGTTGACCTAGAGTCTGTTCTTCGTACTTGGATTACTAAATTAGCTGGATTAGGTTATTGATGATTTGACACGATCCAGAATTGTTTGTTTCGTTCTTTAAAACTCATCCAAGAGTTGTCACAGCCACGGG
This sequence comes from Danio aesculapii, assembly GCF_903798145.1. NCBI lineage: Eukaryota > Metazoa > Chordata > Actinopteri > Cypriniformes > Danionidae > Danio > Danio aesculapii. The sequence continues at coordinate 44,009,579 of NC_079449.1, forward strand.
TCTAGTAGCTCAAACCTGCTTGGAAGCAGCAGTTTATTTCATATAAACAGGAATAGGATTGGGTCTCATCAAGCAAAGGTAATACTGAATGTACCAAATGCTGATGATATTTTTCTTAACATTAATACGGACTTTTCAGATACAAACGTGTACGGTTTTAAGGTACTGACCCACCTTTAGTACAATGTGTACAATAGACATGACAAATATTCTCGTTTTTTTAGGGAAAGGAATCATTTACGCAGTCATGCACACGTTTAGACAGCTAATATGGCGGTGATTAGATGCGTCGCAAAAAAAAATTCAGACACCATTACCAATTTTTTTGGAGAAACTTGAATTGCGCATCATATTTAACAAACCGTTTACTATGAATGTTAATGTAATTGCTCACATGGATAATTGAATATTAATCAGATGATGTCATTACACTGCTGTTCCGTCAGCCAATCAGTTGCACTGATGATCATGATTTCAAGGATGGATAGATCGGTCATTCACAATACACGCAGCGATCTCAGACCAGTTCATCCAGACATTTTAATCTGACTCACGAACTTGATTGAAGAGCCAAATTAGCCAGAGATCAGTTATCAAGATTAACGGATCCAGGATCTGTCAAATCACCTTGGATCATTTAAGCGAGGTATGAAGAACGGACCCCAGGAGCAACAGAATTGTTTAAAACTATTTTTGTCTTGTTTCTAGTCCAAATATCAAAAACAATTTTTACTACATTTAAGAATCTTTAGATATTTGGACTAGAAACGAACTACAAAAAGGATTTTTTGCATTGTGATTCAATTTCTGTACCTGAATACTGTCAGTCTCACCAGAAACCCCTCAAATAGTGGTATTATCTTGGGAAACTATTCATAAATCGCAATGTCACCGAGAGGAAAAAAAAAAAAAAAAAAAAATTCAATAAAAATAATCGCAATTTCAGATTTCTCCAATATCGTGCAGTCCTAGCTGTATTACGTCCCATTTATAGGGAGAGAGAGAGTTTTAAATTTTATTGCCATTTCAGCTTCTATGGCTGTGTCATGGCAAAAAATAAAAATAGATCAATATTACCACGTTTTATAAATACCAATTTTCTATAATTATAAAAATATTCTAACAACTAAAAGTAATCAACAGCAATAAATAATACACAAGGTAAAATACATAAATATCGATAATACATAAGATAAAAATCTAAAAGGTTTCCTTTGGATTAAAAAAAAATTAATTGTAAAATTTTAGATGGATTCGTCCCATTTATAAATGTAATGCAATTTAATACACAATAAAATAGTCCCCATTAGGAGAGAAGGGAGCTACTGTAAAACAACAAGCCTAAAATTCAATTGGGTTGAGTGTCACTTCACAGAAACAGATGGGGCTCTATAAAGAGTATAACCTTTCAAAAGCTAATACATTACCTTCGGTTAAAATCATAGCTTTAACGCCTTCAAGCCTATGCACTTTATTTTGCTTGTTCATTAGTGTGATATAATACCTTCAAGGGTGGGCAGACTTACCCCATACCGGAGGGTGGGCCTCCGCGGCCACCTCTGTCATAGCCTCCGCGGTCATAACCTCCACGCCCTCGGCCCCTGTAACCCTCAGACCGGTCAGAGCCTCCATCATCTCCAAATCTGCGACTTTCCCCTGAAGATTTAAGAAATTAGTTTAATAACATAAAAAAAAAAATGGTGTGAATGGTCTTGAAGAATGGGATGATTTATGTGTCCATTTGTAAAAGTTGCACACTCAACAGCATAGTATCTGAATGTAGTGTCATCCCAATTGGAATACTAACATTTTTCTTACTAACCAGAAAAGCAAACTGTTTCCCACATGACATTTAATAGTTGCCAAATTCACGAAATGACCAAATGAACTACCACATAGTGGCTGCATAAATCAATTATGCGGATGTATTTTGCTTTATTCAAAATAGGGATGCTCAAAATAACAGATTAACCGTTATTAGAAATGGTGCGTTTGTAACCGATTAATGGTATCAGTTAAACGATTTTAATTTTTTTCAGTTAATACTATTTTACATATTTTAATATATTTACAGCGAACACGCTTTTTGCGTTGAGCAGGGCATTTTTGAATGGTTTACTAAAGGCCGAGAGTGTTTGCGCGCTGCTTAAGCACGCCTCACGTTATGCTGTTGTGTGCTCACGGTTGAAATTAGACTCAAGCCTGAGTGGAAAAACGCGTTAAGTCAGTTGCGTCTTTTTCATTCTTCAACCAAATGAAAGCACTGCAGGGTTTCTGTTGATGTGCCTGCAGTGTTTATGTTGTCAGGATGACAGATAACTTTTAATGATGGAGGAGAGACTTGTGGTCACAGTTTCAAGTTATCCAGAGCTGTATTACTTTACAAACCATGAATGTCACAATGTTATTATATATTACAATTATAACATGGACCACAACACTCGCGCACAATAGACCAGCTTATTCAGTCGTTTCCTATAGTGACAAAAAAAATAAAAAATAAAATTTCACTAAGCTAAGATCACTAAGCTTTTTTTTTTTGTTTTTTTTCTTGTCAACATAAGGCAGCGCAGTGCGCCTCACATTTTTGGAACAGAAAAGCGGGATCGGCCCCTGAGGTGCAACAAATATTTGTTAACTTCTGGGATGGTAACGCGCTGATGGCCTCTGTGCTGCCTGAAGCCGCGTTTTAAACTCAACAAACAGGCTATTGACGATTTGGTGTCCAACCAACAAACCAGCCCCTTTTCCATTTGGAAAATTTGTTATTTATAGTTCTTATATAATCAAATAATATAAGTTTTTAAAATATCCTACATAATTTATGAATCAAACAAATCCAATGATTTTCTTGAATTTTTCATAACAATAACTCCGGACCAAACTGAGGCTTTGATAGCTTATAAAAACATGTATGCAAATTTATGCAATATCATATGTAAACAACTAAACTGTTATTTGCTATAGCAGCCTATACTTTACAAAAAGTCAACAAACGAGCCCTAAGGTTCAAACGCACTGACAGCGCACACACATGAACCGCGAGTGAGACGGAGGAAATAAGTCATTATGACAATTTAAACTAATGACTTCTATTAAAATGTTAAATGGGGTTGTGTGACATAACGAAGCATTAATTAAATGCATATTTTCAGTGGAGCGATTGATTTAATAGCCTGATATTTTTATTTGTCGGAAGAAAAAAAAAAAGTGTTTGTTTTGTAATCTAAATTTGTCATTTAAGTGAAATATCTAGGGCAGGCGTTATTTTATTATTTTTATTTAGTTTATCCTTTTTTTTCTATGCTGTCGGAAACACTGCAGGTGCATGAAGATGTTCTGTTACGTATGCTGTTCGCATGTTAAAGTAAATCAGTATTTTTAAATATTTAATGTGTCAAAATTGAAACATTGCTTCTTTTTTAATTAAATAATATTTAAATTCTGTTAACGGTATATATTCGATATATAATATAACGAGCTGCAGTTGTCAGTTGGTAAAATAAACCGAAATGAGAAATCCTTATCCAAAATAATCTAATGTCAGTGACTGATAGCTCTGCCCTCATCAGTAGCCAGACCCCTTCTGTTACACAAAAAGCTGTGGCCGTTGAGTGTGTGAAGCACTCAACATTACACACTTATTCTTAACGACTGAATAAATGCATCATCTGGGTATTTAAGCTGCGGTCACACTGGACTTTTCTCCCCATACACTTCCACTCATACGCACGCGAATGCGTCAGACCAAAAACACTATTTATTTAAAATCAACCAACCCTAATCAAACACACCTGAACAAAGCTGATCAAGGTCTTACTAGGTAAACTTGAAATATCCAGGCAGCTCTGTTGAGGCAAGTTAGAGCTAAACCCTGCATGGACACCGGCCCTCCAGGACCGAGATTGGTGACCCCTGAGTTACACCGCTACAAGTTACTATTACTAAGATCAGGCTGCCGCATTTCAGCTTTTTAAATTGTCTTAAGAATAACCTATTTGAATACTTTAAATAGTAGACAAGGCTATGCATTTTATGCTGATGTATGGTATTGTTAAATAGAGTTTAAGTGTTACAATAGCATTTTCATATGCAAATCCAAAAAATAAAAATAAATTCAAAAGCAACTTGGTACAAACCAAACCAACTATTTTGTGAACAGTCCAACTCCTAGTTAGTAGTAAACTACATACAACATAGGGCTGGGTGATAAAATCTGGAACGATATTTATTGACCGAATACCATTGACCACCAATCTCGATTAAAACCAAAAATAATAATAAATAAAAATAATAAATTGGCATGTGGTTTCGGTATGAAGCACTATAGTTTTATTGAAATGTAGCTGCGGAAGCAATGCCAATAAGTTAAGGGCTTACGACTTGCAATGCGCATTTGGGAGCAACTTGCACATGTGGGGGGTTAATAGTCATCCAACTTCACAATTTTTAACGTTCAGTATATATTTGAATAACGATAGCTGGTTTCTTTGCTTGAAAGGTCAGATTTGATGATCATAATTTGTCTTGTTTACAGAGTTTGACGTTTACCATTTCATTATTATTAATATTCACACCTTACAGATGTTGATCTACCTTTAGTTGCACACTTTGTAACCTTTATCAAGTTAAAAAAATCTAACACGTTTATTTTATTATAAAGGAGATCCGATATTCTGTTTAAATATTTGTTTTTGACTCTTAAAACTATTTGCCTTTGTAATATTGAAAGACTAAAATAAAGTGGCAATTTTTTTTTTTTTGAATAATTCCTAAATAGACCGTAAAAAACCTTCAATAATCATTAATATCGAATGATATAAAACACGACATTGTGATATTTTTGCTATATTATCCAGCCCCATTACAACAAATATGCTTGACAAATGCTAGCAGTTTAAATTGATTACGGAAAAAAAAAAACAACAACAAATAAAAAATAATCTAACCTTATTTTAGACTCAAGTAGTAAAACGGCAAATAATTACCATCATTGCGTCTCCCGTAGCCACCTTGAGAGCCCCCATATGAGCCACTGGACTGCCCATACCCTGCTCCTCCACCACCACCACTAGACTGCTGTCCGTAAGAGCGCTGCTGGCCATAGGATTTATCCCCATAACTGTATTAAGACAGAACATAAGACTTCATAAAAGGCCTAAATAGTATGTTTTCATATCAGAGGTTAAAGCGATAGCTCAACCAAAAATGTATTCACACTCATGCGGCTCCAAATCTTTGTTTCTATATTCTGTTGAACAAAAAATATATTTTTAAGGACGCTGAAAAACTGTAACCACTGACTTCCAAAGTATTTGCATCTATGGAAGTCAATGGTTACAGGCTTTTAGCTTTCTTCAAAATATCTTTGTTTGTGTTGAACAGAAGAAAGTCACACAGCTTTGAAACAAATGACAACAGAATTTTCATTTCTGGACAACCTACCGCTTTAAGACCCTGCATTCCTGAGTTCAGTTAAATTAACTCTGGCATTACTGCACAAGTACAATAACCAATGTAACCAATTAAGCCATTGAAGTCTCCAAGCATTTGGCTGCTGTTGTGAATAGCACTGCAAACACGATGTGAATATTCTTAAAAAGCGTGCAAAGTTAAATTGACCATTTTCAAGAGCCCACAATATCCTGCATGTTCATCACCACAATATAATAGAGTTGTCACAGTACTGGAATTCAGTACTAATTAATACTGAAGATAAAAACATCCATTTCCCACTTTCTGAAACAGCACCGATTTGCCGTTGTGTTCACATGCTCAAAAGGACTGCGATAGGCCACAAAAGTCATCAGTTCACCAAACTCACCACTGTTTACTGAGTGTAAGCATAGATACAGGGACACTGGAGCATTTCAAAGTCATGTCGATCAGCTGGTTTGTCTATAAGCGGACATTCGAGCGATCCACTGATGAATCATAGCTTTAAAACGCTCCAGTTCAATCACTGTCATTTCTGTTGAGCATGTGAACCCAATGGCAAATCAGCACCATTTAAGAATGTGTTTAAATGTTCGTGGGAAATTGTTTTTATAATTTCAGTATTAATTGGTAGCAAATTCCAGTATCATGACAAGCCTATAATATATAATAATTTCAACATGTCTAGATGTGAATACTATTTTGTTATTGCAATAATTAAACACACTTGTACAAACAATCCCGCTTCATCAACCACTGAGATTTAAGTAGCATGTGAGGTTAAACATCAAGTCAGATCTCATACCCAGACGAGGATTCAGAACCCTGTTGTCCATAACTGTCAGAGCCTTGCTGCTGTTGGCCATAACCACCAGAGGAATAGCCCTGCGATGACTGACCATAACTGTCTCCTGTAGAGGATAAAGACAATTATACACACCACCCACCCTCAAGTGACAGAACTAGGGCTGCACAATATATCGCTTCGGCATCAGTATTACAATGTGATCATACACAATAATGACGGGCAGGATTTGAAATGCTGAATCTGTATTATAATGCATCATTTGCATGTTTTTGAGGCCTGTGACTCTATGAAGACTTTAAAAGCTTTCAGGCATGCGTAATTATAGAAATTTAGTAGAATTATGTTTAGTTTTTTATAAATTACCTAAACACTGATGCACTCCACACTAGAATCACCACAAGCAAGCCAAGAATTAATTATTTGAGGCCTGTAACTTTGAGGAATTTAAAAGCATTCAGGCATAAGTAATTGTACCAATAGTAACTTTAATATTGATTTATTTTATTGAATTATTTTTTATTTATTCAGTAAGTGTAGCTGAATATGGTAACAGAGTTTTCTTTAGTGCTTTTAAAGTTTTAATTTTAACTTGAAGCCTATGAATAATATTTTAGACTTATACAAGTTGGAAAAGATTTTCACTAGCCCTATCAAAAAATTATTATAACACATTTAATACAATAAAAACATAAGTCAGGTCAGTATCCTCAGCAGTGAATAAATGGACAACTTTTAAACAAATGTTACTGTAAGAAAAGCACTTGGGATTGTTGACTATGAATGTTAATGGCCAGATTGGGTAGCTATACATAAAGGGAAATTAAAACCTGTTACAAACGATTTAAGACATACAATGTTTCAGTTGATTTAAGGCCTTTAAGACATTTTAAAACATCACAGATACCCTATATTATACTTAAAAAACATTAAAACGCTGTTTGCTTAAATTGTAGCTCTCTTTATTGAATTCATCTATGCTTTTAATTAAATAATCTAATGCAGAATCATGCCAATCAGTCTAAAAATCATAAGTTCTTTGCATATAGAGACGTTAGTCATCTGGTGAAGTTATATTTAGATCACAATATACAAGTAACAGAATAAAATATTCGTGAGATTTTTCCAATATCATGCAGCCCTGAACAGACAATTACAGACTACCCACCACCAGACTGCCCATAACCACCATAGCTCTGTTCGGTGTAACTTCCGCTTCCATTACCCTGTCCATATCCCTGCTGGAGGGGTAAAAAAACAAAAACAAAAAAACATTAATTTACAAAATCTATAAAGATGCAGATTAACAAGTCTTTATATTATAAAAAAAAGCATTACCTGTCCACCTTGATAACCCTGCGATCCACCATATCCGCCATAGCTGTACAATTAAAGTGGAAGAAAATTACACATCCTGTAATACACTACAACCAAGTAAAGATGACTTTCGCACCTTCTTAATTAAAATGTATTCACTATTTGCTCACCCTGAAGTGGTTTTAAACCTTTAGGAGTTTCTTCTTTTTAACACAAAAGAAAATATTCTGAAGCAAACAAAAATTATTTTCCCTTCATAGTAAAAAAAAAAAAAAAAAAAAAAAAAAAAAAAAAATTATATATATATATATATATATATATATATATATATATATATATATATATATATATATATATATATATATATATATATATATATATATATATATATATACACACACATACACACACACACTATGGATACAGGTGTGCAGCTTTCTTCGAAAGATCTTCCTTTATGCTCAAAAGAAAGAAACTTAAAAGGGAAGTTAGAGTAAATGCAAATTTTCTTTTTTGTGTGAACTATTACTTTAATACAATTTCCGAAGGAAAAAAAAAAAAAAAAAAAAAAAGAAGTATTCTTTGAAAATTCCAAGATAGGAAAATCATTTTATCAGCCAATGATTATCAAAGTACAAAACTCTTTAGTCAAATAGCGTTAATGTTGTTTTGAAGTTAGGCTTGCATGCGATTGCTGACCAAATATTCAAAGTGTGGTAAACAATACATGAACCGTGTCGCAACAATACATATAGGCATGGGACGATAAGGCATGGGTTTCAAGGTTTACCGAGGTTTAGAAAAGTCAAGGTTTTTAAAAAAAAAAAAAAAAAAAACCACAAACAATTCTGTTAAACCATTCCCAAGGTATATGTAAAGGTTTTTCTTCATGTGTTGTAAAGAAATCTGTCTTTAAAACTAATAAAGACAGCAGAAGTTGATGATTTATTTAAATCATCCTGACATGTTTACTGCTCCTAAATATTATAAAATGTTTCGGAAAATTAAATATGTTCAATGGGGGAAAAAAATACATATATTTTTTTTACTAAGACATTTAAAAAGAACTTATTTTAGAGCAGTCATCACAATACCATGAAACAGTGATGTTTTTATGCAAGGTTATCATACCATCAGTATCTTATACCGGCCCAAGCCTAAACATCATTAAAATAAATCTGGATTACATTTTAAAATTCTGTTTGACTTTTATTGAATGCCCAAGTATGAATGTGCAAATATAAACCAACTTTACCTCAGTAACTTTAGAAACCGACAAGCCTTTATTTATACTTGCTGCTTGTTTAAAACTACTTTTTAAATTAAAACAATTCTTAGGTTTTTCTTTCAGATAACTTAATTATGTTCAATCCACTTAATGCGTAAAAATTTGAGGAACAAAGCATTTTCTTGCAGCAACATATGTATATCCAGGGTTTCTGCAGGTTTCCCCAAGTTAAATTTAAGACTATTATGAATGAAATTTTAGGCTCATACAGGGCTAATTGCAAAGGAGTTTTTTTTAAATGGCCCAGATGAAATATACTTTTATTTGCCCTTAAAAAAAACAACAACAACTTATTACATGAAGTTTATATTCACACATTCAGACTTTCTCCTTAATATTATAGTATTAACTGCTAATTCTAAATAGGGAAATCATATTAGCAGCCAATGACTTTTAAAGTGCAGCATTGTTTACAATCTATTAAACAATGCTAATGTTATGTACAAGTCACACTTACATGTAATTTTACCAAATATTCAAGGTACCATGGTAGTAAAAAAAAGCGAGCATGTCAAGTTGTCACTGAATGAATGTGCGAAAAAAAAACATTTAAAAATTAGATTCAAGTAATAATACAATAATTTTATAAAATTTTAATGAGATATTTCTTAGGAAAATATTTTAAATGGTGTTAAAACAAGCAAACTGTAGTTGTAAATTGTTTTTCAACAAAAAAAGACAAAAGTTTTAACTTTAATAAAAACTATTGTAAACTAAATGCAACAGTCTGTCCAGTCCATTGTCCTCAGCAGTAAATACATGGAGAACTTCTAAACAAATGTTATTGTAAGGAAAATTATTAAACCATTATGGTAAACAGTGTTAAAACGACATTTTTAAATAAAAAGTTACTGAGATGGATTGTTGGTCATTGCGTGCGTGTCGACCAGCTTGTGTAGCATTACCAATGGAAAATTATGACCCGTTAAAAACAAGATTTAAGACCTACAATACGATATTTCATTCAAATTTCAGACTTTTTAAATGCCTAAAATTCTGTTTTTGCGTTAAGACCCAGCAGATATCTTCACTTACCTTTGTTGAGAGCCAGGGTGCCCGTAGCCTGAATCTAAAAACAATAACATAATAAATAAATAAACAAAAAATAAGATCAAATATGAGTAAAAAAAAAGCCGTGGCCACTTTTCATATATGGCAAATGAGTTTATATAAAACATCCATTCATTGCTTTTAATAGTCATTAGCTAAATGCTAACGTTACGCTAACAATTTCACCACGCCACACGGCGAGCATAACGGCTAAAGTTAAACGAGCATACCGAATATTTAACTTTATACTGTCCCATTAGCCTCCCTTTTAATTAAACTATACAGATCTACATAAAACAAATAACATATATTTGACTATATTAAGTAATATGTTTATGTCTTTAGACAAAGACAAATAAAAAGGCACCAACAGTTTAGCTGCTAATGCTAACCGCGAACAGGCAATTGTTCTCTTAAATGCTCACCAACTTGCACAGAAAACAAATACATAACTATTACTGCGCCATATGGGCTGCTTTGCGTTACATATTGTTACCTGAGGCCATCGTTCGGAGGGAAATAAAATGAAATGACCACCTATTCCAAAATAAAGAAATTAAAAACCCGGCACGAGCGAAACACGCACTGCAGCTCTTATGAACCTTGACCTGACACTGGATAGTATCGTCTACTTAGCGGGAATGCCTAGACAGAGTTCGTTCATTTAGCACTAGCAGCGAGCGAAATATAGCAGTGAAAATACATAAACAGTGTTTTATCCCACGTCTGACAACAGTTAGGTGCTAAAAACAAAGGTACAAAGTACATAAGATAAAATGTATTTTGATGAAAACCCCCGTCTCTTGAAAAGTGGTACAATCTTTGCGCCCTTTCTGCCGCGTGACTTGTGACGTCACTGTAAAATCGCGCCTACTTCGGTTTAATTATAATTTTTTTAAGTTCGTATAACTATTATTGCCGTGAAATACGTCCATTGTTTGAGGTAAACAATTGTATACACTTTTTTTTTTTTTTTACAATTGTGTACACTTGTTTCAGTGATTACTTACAGATATGACACACATGATTACTTGGTGACATGGTGGCTCAGTGGTTAGCACTGTGGCCTCACAGCAAGAATGTCACTGGTTCGAGTTTCGGCTGGGTCAGTTGTCATTTTTGTGTGGAGTTTGCATGTTCTCCCCGTGTTGGCGTGGGTATCATCTGGGTGCTCCGGTTTCCCCCACAGTCTAAACACATGTGCCATAAGGCAATTGGGTAAGCTAAATTGTCAGTAGTGTTTGTGTGTGAATGAGTGTGTATGAGTGTTTCCTAGTACTGGGTTGCGGCTGGAAGGGCATCCGCTCCGCAGTGTAACACATGCTAGATAAGTTGGCAGTTCATTCTGTTGTGGCGACTCCTAAAGAATAAAGGTACTTAGCCGAAGGAAAATGAACGAATGAATGAGTAACTGCATAGTTTGCCAAATCCTTGTTGTCGTCTATTAAAAGTCTATAATTTTCCATACATTATAGCTACTGTGTAGAAAGATACTTATATTTCTTTCATAATGATGTCATTCTTAACCTTTAAAAAGGCATGAGGGGAAAATAATAAGCAAAAATATATATAATTTCATGTCATTTTATATAATCTGGATCCAACTAAAACACTTTTTTAGAAATATTTTATTTATTTATTATTTAATCGTTGTATTTCCCAGGATACGTTGTCTTTTAGGGCATGAAAAAGGACCAAAGTCATTATCTATTTATTTTTATTATTATTTGCAGCGGGTGGCACGATCGCCTCACAGCAAGAAGTGCTGGTTCAAGCCTCGGCTGGGTCAGTTGGCGTTTCTGTGTGGAATTTGCATGTTCTCCGTGTATTGGCGTGGGTTTCCTCCGGTTTCTCCCACAGTCCAAACACATGCGCTATCGGGGATTTGGGTAAGCTAAATTGACTGTAGTGTATGTGTGAGAGTGAGTGTGTATGGGTGTTTCCCAGTGATGTGTTGCGTATGGAAGGGCATCCACTGTGTAAAACACATGCTGGATAAGTTGGCGGTTCATTCCGCTGTGGCGACCACTGATTAATGAAGGGACTAAGCCGAAAAGAAAATGAATATTATTTGCAGCTAAACTGTGATTCTGACCTCCCCTCTTATTCATTCATTCATTTTCATTTGGCATAATCACTTTATTCATCAGGGGTCGCCACAGCATAATGAACCGCCAACCTATCAAGCATATGTTTTACCAAAGTCCCTTTAAGGCAAGTCATTTCACTTGGCGGTCATCTTTGAAACACCTCTTGGGCAGTATGTTCGGGTATTCTGTTTGAATGGGGAAACATCAAACTCTCCAAAACTACTTGCCAAGCTTACGATTAAATTCCATATTATGAATAACCAATAAAATTAAATGACTGTCTCTTTGGTTTCTTTTCTAAATGTTCGTATCACACAAAATCTGCAGAAACTCACGTCAAGTCTGAGAATTGTCATTCTATATCGATCGCTGATTGGCTCCTGTACTAGAAGGTGGGGCTTTAGTCGCCATATTGACAGTTACACTTTTCCCCATTCAAAAGTATATGAGTGACATGTCTTGTGTATTCTGTCTTTGGTTTAACACAGCGGATGCCCTTTCAGCTGCAACCTAACATTATGAAACAAACACCACATGAGCTAAGTCTTGCTCTAGCCGCTAGCATACTAGTGTTTTCATAAGTACTTCAGAGCTACATAGCTACACAGAGCTGCATATTTCTCAAACTTCTGTTGTTTTTTTGGATTATTATTCCAAAATATCCATAATAGTAAAATAGCAATAAGGTGTGTTCAAACTGTTTATCTACTGGTACTATAAAGAAACCTATTAAGAACCTGAAGAAAGCCTATTTTTTGGAAGTAGACTCATTTTACAGCTCTCCTTGAGGTAAACAGTTGAAATTTATCATTGTTAAATCCATTCAGGAGATATCCGGGTCTGGCGGGAGCACTTTTAGCTTAGCTTAGCATAAATCACTGAATCAGATTAGACCGTTAGCATTTCACACAAAAAAGTTTCGATAATTTTCCTATTTAACACTTGGCTCTTCTGATGTTACATTATGTACTAAGACTAACAGAAAATTAAAAGTTGGTATTTTCTAGGTCAATATGGTTAGGAACTATACTCTTATTCTGGCGTAATATTCATCAAACATTGCTGCAGTACCATGGCTGAAGCAGGAGCATTGATATTATACAGTGCTGTTACATAATTACTTAGCTAGAAATACATATATATTAATAATAATACAAATAATAACAATAATTATTATTATCTAGCTGGGGGCTATTTTAAGACACCATGTAATATCATTGCTCCTGCTGTAGCCATAGTACTGCAGCAAAGTTTCTTGATTATTACGCCGGAAAATATAGTTACTACCCATTTCCACCTAGAAAATAGCAATAGTCTTACACAATGTAACTACAAAAGAGTCAAGCTTTAGATTGGAAAAATATCTAATCTTTTAAAAAAAAATTGTGAGATGCTAATGGTCTAATCTGATTCAATGACTTATGCTAAGCTAAGCTAAATGTGCTCCATTGAGACCCGGAAATCGCCTGAATGGATTTAAAAATGGTAAAAATTGACTATAAATGAGACTACTTATATAAAATTGGAGTGTTTCTTTAAATCAGACAATTAAATACCCTCTTGTTTCCTTACCTCCATCTATCTATTGATTTACAATACCTGAAAAAAGTCTTGAGGTCGATCCCAATTGTAAGAGCAACAAATACTAACTTGACTTCTAGTTGATCATTTGGAAAAGTGTCAGAAGGTGGATTTTTCCCATGAATCATCTGTTGAACTGCATCCCAATCATTACCAATACTGCAGAAGACCTACTGGAACCAGCATGGAGCCACGATTCTCACTGAAATCAGTCAAGTTTGATGAAGGAAAAATCATGGTTTGGGGTTACATTCAGTATGGGGGCGTGCGAGAGGAGAGGGCAAATTCTTCAGCACGATAGCGCTCCTGCTCAAAGCAAAGAAACTTAAGGTGCTCCAGTATTGGCCAGCCCAGTCAACAAACATGAACATTATTGAGCATGTCTGGGAAATCCAAAGAATCTTGATGAACTGTGGGAGTCCTGTAAGAACGCTTTCTTTGGCATCCCAGATGACTTTATTAATAAGTTATTTGAGTCATTGCAGAGATGTATAGCATCCCACACCAACACGGAGAGAACATGCAAACTCCGTACAGAAACGCCAACTGGCCCAGCCAGGACTCGAACCAGCGACCTTCTTGCTCTTAAGCCACAGTGCTAACCATTGAGACATTGTTCCACCCCTTCTGAATGCACATTGTTCAATCATCTTGAAAACTTTAAATAAATATGTCAAAAAAGATCATCATTTCCAAAGATCATCAGGGTAAAAGTAAACAAACACAAGTTTCAGACAAGGCTGATGTTAAATTTAGATTTAATTATTAAAAAGACATGCCTAAATTGCTGTAATATATATTTGAAACAACAGTTGCATATAAAACTTGATTATGCCAAAATAAAAGTGATTCTATCATCTCCCAACATGGTAAACTTTTCAGCAGCAGTGCTGGTTTTCAAGTTGCACTAATGCGAACTACACAGTAAATAAGGCACTAGAGCTTGAGAAATCAATTCTCCATGAGTCGTCTGCCTCAGCATTATATACACACACTTTTTGACATACAGGTATGCGTAATTATTACCACAGGAGCATTTCTGCGCGCAGAATCGGTGAAGGCCATTCAGTCTGGAATTAAGTTACATTCATATTCGGTCAAAACAAAAACAAACGTGATCCACTTCTGGGCAACATTTATGACCTCTGAACGTCTTCAAAAATGAATATTTAAAGGTCACACTTTAATGTATAGTTCACACTATTAACTACACTCAATAAACTCATAATTAGCTGCTCGTTAACAGTAAGGTATTAGTTGGGTTTAGGTTCTGGTATTGGGTAGGACAAGGCATGTAAAATAAGATCATACTTTATAAGTGCTAATAAACAGATAATATCTTAATAATAGGCAGGTAATAAGCCAGTGGTAAATGCTGTGAATTGTTGCTTAAACTAAAGTGTTGCTCAAAATGTTTTCAAAAGTTAAAAAAGTTTCTTCGTGCTTATAAGGTACCATTAGAGCATAAATCCAAATATAAATTCAGTAATAATCCCAACTCCACTGCATTTAGTGAATATTAAAATGTATGTGATTCTAAAGTTACGTGCTTAATGTGTTTAGTTAGAATGGTAAAACCACGATTTTTCATAGTCGTTTCTTTAAATATTTGTTTTCCTCCAATGTAATGTGACATTATTCGCTTCTTTCAGACAAACGTGTCAGAATGATCGAAACGAACACATTTAACCCTTGTGTACTGTTCAAACTGACTACTCTTTGGTTATGTTGGGGGCTGTTTTTGCCCCATTGACTTCCATTATATGGACATTTTTGATTGCAAAGCCATGACAGCTTATAAATCAACATCAACAGTAAAATTGACAAACTGTAGCTCCTTCCAAAAGGGAACACACCAGCAACAATCAAGAATGCATGATTATATGCCGTCATGGCTTTGCAATCAAAAAAAGTCATTATAATGGAAGTCAATGGGTCAAAAACAGCCCCCAATGTAAAGAAAGAGTAGTAAATTTGTGTATTTTTGAAAAAGTTCAAAGCATTTTTCCAAAATATGTATCAAAATAAGATTTATTGCCAAAAATCATTCCATTTGCTAAAACACAGAGAAAGTTGTGGCCAAATTAAGACTCAAAATCCCTCCAGAGTGGATGAAAGTGACCCAACAGCACACAAGGGTTAAACTCATCCCAATAGAAACCACCACATCAGTAATGTTGTCGCTCTGAAGGGTTATTTAACTCCAGACGTCCTGCGAGTAGCGTCCTTTAGTCATCAGTTTCTTGATGTAGTCTACAGCTTGAGTCCGACTCATCCCTCCCAGCTCCTCTGCAATCTCGTAGAAGGCGGTCTGCACGTCGCGAGCCATGTTACGAGCATCTCTGAGGAAAAACATGAGGTGTAACGTGAGGATCGTTTCAGGGAGGTGTTGTGTGTTGTGTAATGTGATGGCATGTTATGGAGTTTACACACCCATAGATGTAGATGTGAGGTTCCAGACTAGTTTTTAGTTTTAGGCTAGTTTTTAACAACAAACAGTGCTCTAGGCTAGATTTTAACGGTAGGTGGCGCTCTAGGCTAGTTTTAATAATGAACGGTGCTCTAGGCTTGTTTTAAATAGCAGAAGGCCCTTTAGGCTAGTTTCAAACAGCAGACAGTGCTTTAGGCTGGTATTAAACAGCAGACGGCGCTCTAGGCTAGTATTAAACAGCAGATGGCGCTCTAGGCTAGTTTTAAACAGCTGAAAGTGCTCTAGGCTAGTTTTAAACAGCAGATGGTGCTCTAGGCTAGTTTTAAACAGCAGGTGGCGCTCTAGGCTAGTTTTAAACAGCAGACGATGCTCTAGGCTAGTTTTAAACAGCAGACGACACTCTAGGCTGGTTTTAAACAGCAGAAGGCACTCTTGGCTAGTTTTAAACAGCAGAAAGTGCTCTAGGCTGGTTTTAAACAGCAGATGGTGCTCTTGGCTAGTTTTAAATAGCAGACAGCGCTCTAGGCTAGTTTAACGGTAGGTGGCGCTCTAGGCTAGTTTTAATAATGAACGGTGCTCTAGGCTTGTTTTAAATAGCAGAAGGCCCTTTAGGCTAGTATTAAACAGCAGACAGCGCTCTAGGCTGGTTTTAAACAGGCTAGTTTATAAACGCAGACGGAGCTCTAGGCTAGTTTTAGACAGCAGATGGCGCTCTAGGCTAGTTTTAGACAGCAGACGGCGCTTTAGGCTAGTTTATAACAGCAGACGGCGTTCTAGGCCAGTTTAAACAGCAAACGGCGCTCTAGGCTAGTTTTAAACAGCAGACGGTGCTCTAGGCTAGTTTATAACAGCAGACGGCGTTCTAGGCTAGTTTAAACAGCAGACGGCGTTCTAGGCTAGTTTAAACAGCAGACGGTGTTCTAGGCTAGTTTAAACAGCAGACCATGCTCTAGGCTAGTTTTAAACAGCAGATGGCGCTCTAGGCTAGTTTATTACAGCAGAAGGCGTTCTAGGCTAGTTTAAACAGCAGACGGCGCTCTAGGCTAGTTTATAACAGCAGACGGCGTTCTAGGCTAGTTTATAACAGCAGACGGCGTTCTAGGCTAGTTTAAACAGCAGATGGCGCTCTAGGCTAGTTTATTACAGCAGACGGTGTTCTAGGCTAGTTTAAACAGCAGACGGCGCTCTAGGCTAGTTTTAAACAGCAGACGGCGCTCTAGGCTAGTTTTAAACAGCAGACGGCGCTCTAGGCTAGTTTAAAACAGCAGACGGCGCTCTAGGCTAGTTTATAACAGCAGACGCGTTCTAGGCTATCTTAAACAGCAGATGGCGCTCTAGGCTAGTTTTAAACAGCAGACCGTGCTCTAGGCTATAGGTATAACATGAGGATAATTTCAGGGAACTATGCGTGTTGTGCAATTTGTTGGCATGTTATGAATTTTACGCACCCACAGATGTAGATGTGGGCATTGTCTGTATGAACCAGCTTCCAAACTGCCTCCTTGTTGTTCTTCAGGAGATGCTGGACATAGACCTGCGTGAAAATACAAAGGAAAGTAAGTGATAGAGAAAAGGCACTGTAATCATAATTTTTTACTAGTAACAATTAACCAATACAGCCATAAACATTTTGACATCAATAATTAAGTAACAATTAAGCAATACTTCAAATAGTGAGCTTCAAATAGCATCCCTATTCACTTCTGAATCAATTCTGAGGCTAGTTTTTAAGCAGATCGTGCTCAGTACATAATATTAGACTAGATATTCTTCAAGATACTAGTATTCAGCTTAAAGTGACATTTAAAGGCTTAACTAGGTTAATTAGGGTAAAGTTAGGGTAATTAGGCAAGTCATTGTATAACAGTGGTTTGTTCTGGAGACAATCTAAACAAATGGGGGCTAATAATACTGACCTTAAAATGGCTTTAAAACAATTAAGAACTGTTTTTATTCTAGCCGAAATAAAACAAATTAGACTTTCTCCAGAAGAAAAAAAATTATAGCAAATACTGTGAAAAATTGCTGAATCTGTTAAACATGATTTGGGATAATTCACAGGAGCGCTAATAATGTTGAATTTAACAATAATTGTAGGGCTAATAAGGATCCCGGTCTGATGGCGATCTCAGTGATGTGTCTGTAATACCTTTTCTGCCTGGTCTCTGGAAAAAGCTACATTGAGTGTTGTCAGAACTCCAGTCTTTTCAAACTGCGCAAGTTCCTCTTGGTACAGAAAGTCCTCGTTCTTGTGACGACAGCCAAAGTATAACACCGTCTCTCCCACTTCCTTTCCTACAAACCAGAAATGAAGATTACTAAATTACACAGTGGTGAAATAAAGTGCACATAACATCCAACATACAACTCAACGAAAAGCTTACTGTAAAAAAAACAAAAAAAATAAATAAAGTAGGGCAACACAGTGGCAGAGTGGTTAGCGCTGTCGCCTCATGCAAGAAGCTCACTGGTTTGAGCCCCGCATGTTCTCCCCGTGTTGGCGTGGGTTTCCTCCGGGTGCTCCGGTTCCCCCACAGTCCAAACACATGCGCTATAGGGGAATTGATGAATTAAATTGGCTGTAGCGTATGAGTGTGAATAATTGTGTATGGGTGTTTCCCAGTGCTAGGTCGCAGCTGGAATGGCATCCGCTGTGTAAAACATATGCTGGATAAGTTGGTGGTTCATTTTGCTGTGGCAACCCTGGATTAATAAAGGGACTATAAGCCTAACTAAGGAAAATGAATGAAAAAAAAAAAAGTGATGTACTACATCCCTACTATATATATATATATATATATCAAATAGACAGGAATGAATGACTATACATCTAAAAGTCTGCCTAATTTTTTTGCCAATGTTTTAGCCAAGACTTGTGCATCTCTTTATTTGTTAGAAATAACAATTACTCACTATTTACTCTCCCTCAAGTGGTTCAAACTCATTTATGAGTTTCTTTATTTTGAAGAATAGTAGGATAGCAGGAAAAATACTATGGGAGTCAATGGTTACAGGTTTCCAACATTCTACAAAAACATCTTCCTTTGTGTTCAACAGAAGAAAGAAACTCAAACAGGTTTGGAAAAAGCAAGAGATGAGCTTATTTTATTTTATTTGCGCTACGAGTACCTGCAGTTTCAAATAATTCATTGAATAAAAAAATAAAAAAATGCCTGATGTCATGCGCTCCAGCACAAACATTATTGATATAGCAGTTGCCTAGCAACATAGAAAGCACAGCGCACTGCTCATTTCTTAAGTCCACAAAACATAATTATTACGTAAAACTGGAAAAAAAATGAAAGAAACTTTTTTGGACCATTAATATCTTACAAAAAAGAAAGTTAAAAAAAATGTTCCTATTTAAAACTCTTCTGTAACTCTTCTTTCTGCCAAATTCCTCTGTAGTTACATCATGTACGAAGACTGACAGAAAATGAAAAGTTGTTATTCTCCTAGTCAATATGGATAGGAATTATACTCTCATTCAAGGAACTTTTCCATGGCTATAATATATAGTGTATATAATATATAATGACAGAATTTTCATTTTTGAGTGAACTGACCCTTTAATGACAATTATTATAATCATAATAATGCAAATCATCATAGAAGATTTGTAGCAGACTTGAATATAACCTTACCTTGTTCTTTGAGCCACCCGCGCTCCTGAATGAACCCTACGAAGGGTGCAATACCCGTGCCAGGTCCAATCATTATAATTGGGTTTGTGGACTTGAAGGGCAGGCGGAACTGAGATTTGCGGATGTACATGGGCACCGTAGCTTTGTGTCCATTGTCGGTGGGCATTTTGTTCTTCAGCCAGTTTGTGGCGACTCCTTTATTAACCCGGCCGGTCTTGGTTTGGTACTCCACCACTACGGCACAGATGTGGATGCTGTTGGGGTAAACCTGGGAAAATGCAAAAAAAAAAAAAAAAAGATTACATGCACGATTAATGGGTTACACTTTACAATAAGGTTACATTAGTTTAAGGGGAGCTATTATGTCCCTTTTTACAAGATGCAAAATAAGTCTCAGATGAATGTGTGTGTGTGTGTGAGAGAGAGAAGTTTCAGCTCAAAATATCACACAGATAATGTTTTATAACTCTCTGAAACGGACCCTTTTAGGCTTTGATCCTAATTGTGACGTTTTGGTGACTGTCGCTTTAAATTCAAATGAGATTGTGCATGCATGTTTTTAGCTCCGCCCTCTTTTGAAAAGAGCACAATCTTGTCTGAATTTAAAGCGGTTTTGCTGTGGTAGCCTACAGCCTACAGATAAGAAAAATCTTAATATTAAAAAAGGAAACATAGGCTGAACCATTTGAACGAATGCTTTAAATAATTTGGCCTAGTGTAAAGCAAGCATCATGTTTTTAGTTAGATTAAATTCTGCCGTCTGTCATATACAGTAGGCCTATAGGTCTGTTTTTTTTACTAAAGAAGATATATTATTTGGGTTTATCACCAGAATTATAGCTGGATAAACTGGATTATGCTTAAAAAAAACAAAAAAAAAAACAAACAAAAAAAAGGCACAGTATCGGGATCAGATCTGTATCGGTCGATATTCAGAATTTTGGTATCGGGATCGGATCGTTTCCAAAAAAAAAGGTATCAGTGCATCCCTACAGTAAATGATGTAACTGCAGAAGAGCCAAGCTTTAAATAGGAAAAGTGTTAAAACTCTTTTTTTTTTGAGCAAGATGCTAACGGTCTAATCCGATTCAAGGATTTATGCTAAGCTAAGCTAAAAGTGCTCTCATTATTCCCGGAGATTGGCTGAATGCATTAAAAAATGGTAAAACTCAACTGTTTAACTGTATTATTTCAAAAAGAAAAAAAGTGTAGTGTTCCTTTAAGAGAAGCTGAAGCTGAACGAGTCAGACATTTCCCCACAGGGGACATGGTATTCTTTTTAGGAATGCTAAAACAAATATAAAAGCAAGTCGTTACACATTCTATCTCCAGCATGAAGCAAACATATCTGACCTTTGAAGATGATGAAATGGAGTAGTAGCGGGCCTGCAGTCGTGGCAGAAGCTCACAGAGGTGGTCAATCGGAGGCCGTAAAGATGGCAAATCCTCAAGAATAGCCACAATATTCCTGCAAGAGTCCAGCACCCAGCTCTGGTACTGTGCCTGAATGGAGACACGGACAACATCACATTATATATATATATATATATATATATATATATATATATATATATATATATATTTATATATATATATATATATATGCACGCACATTGCTATAAAGGCACCATCTAAAAATGAATTTGCATACGTGCATCGGAAACATTTCCATTCAATGAGCAAATAATATGTGATGCTCAAATGCGCTTGGGCAGCTGAAATGCCGGTGCCTTGATAAGAGCGGAGGGGTGCTGCTATACCGCCCTAACAAAGTGTTTTTCTAATACACCTGTGTCTCCCACAGACACGGATACTACTCCAGACAGTAAAGTGTCGCCCACAATTGAGGCAACTCTCTCCTCAAAGGGTGTTAGTTCAGCATCCCCTGTTCCCCCGCCTGTTCGCTACACATTTTAACAGTGCGCCGCTGTTCTCCTCTTAACCTGCTCCTTTACATCAGACCATTTCTTTTTTAATTCACTCACAGTGCGATGTTCAGACCCCACTGTGTTAACCCCGTCAGCTAAACTCTCACACTCTTTTTTTTTCTTTTGTTATTAATTCTGGAGGACAAACTAGCAAATAACAGTGTTTTTCTCCGGTCTACCTCCGATAGGAGCACCTCCAATTCACATTCTGTGAAGTTTCTCTTCTTACGTGCTTTTGCCATTGCTTTTTCGTTTGGTTTTGAACCTAAAGTAGAGTCATTAGCATATTTACAGGAGGGAGGGGTTTTGCGCTCGTGCACGTGCGCTCAGTTTCACGTTAATTCGGATGTGCAAAGATAATATGTGTGGTGTTCCGTGTACGCAGTGTTTCATAAATCAGATTTTTTTAGTGCGTACGCACATTTACAGCTTTGTCCGTACGCAATGTTTTGCATGAATTCAACGCGAGTGTTTGTACATGAGGCCCCAGATGTTTTCAACTAGATGCGGCTGGAAAATACGTGCACGTCACTTGTGTATGTGTGCGCCGCTTGCACAACATGTGCTCCAATGTGCACATGGTGCGCGCCTCCATTGGAAATGACAAACTTACACCCTAAGCTTACTGGTATTGCTTACAAGGTGCGCGCTCAGCAGCCACATTTTAATAAAACTATAGCGCTTCATACCGAATCTACATACTAGAGCTGCACAATTCTGGCTAAAATGAGAATCGCGATTTTTTTTGCTTAAAATAAAGATCAGGATTTTCTCACGATTCTGTAGATGTAAAATAAAGCTTAATATGAGTGGCCAATTATTATAGTTTTTTCTCAAACATATGGTAAAACAACAATATTATGTGTAGGTCTACTGGTTTCTATAAATAATTCTATTCTACTTATAATAATTCTGATGTTGAGTTATGTTTGAGATATAGGCCTATGCTTGCAATCTGTCATGGACAATATTAGACCATTATATTCACTGGTAAAATCAACATTATATAGGCTAGAGTAGTCATACTGACACTAAACATTTTTAATGCACAACTGTGTGTTCGCTATGAAAGAAAAAAACAGATCAAATGCTTGTCGCAATCATAACTCTGAAATGCGATATGTTGATTTAAATGAAGTGCACGCTTTCGGTTTCATTTTCACTGCTAAGTGCTGTTCATACTTCGCGCGCAGCTCTCAAACGATCACTGTGCAACAAACTGAATATTATTTACAACTTCATTACCTGTTACTCACAGCCTATGCAGGTTCTGTTCACTAAAATAGACGCGCGTCTATCGTTAAGTATGGCGCGCGCCCGCCCTCTGTGATAACAGCTCATGGTCAGCAGCTTACGTCACGTATGATTTCCTGGCCGCGAATACAGCATTATATGAAGACAGAAATGACATTTTTAGGTGAATTATACCTTATAAATACAGTATGCGACTATTTCAACATCATTTGGAGGTGTCCATGTTGCTGAGCAATGTATGTGAAACTTTGCTTCTCTCCTGAACTTGAAAATATGATTGGCAGAATCGTAGAAATGCTGGATTAAGATCGTCTAGGGGGTCGAATCAAGATCGCAATCTTTTTCCGATTAATTGTGCAGCTCTACTACATACAAAATCTTTTTTTATTACCGGTTTTGACAATGGTGTTCAGTCAATAAATATCAATACGGATTTTATCACCCAGCCCTAGCTGCAACATAACGATCCTGTATTAACTGCAGGTTATCAGTGAATGTGTGTGAAATGCCAGCGCTGCTTACTTTGCCCTCAGCAGAAGAGGAGGCCATTTTCCTCATGTTCTCCTGGTCTTTGGGGTCAGTGGCGTATTGTGCCAGTTCATAAAGTACATTTGTGCGTGGAGAATTTGTGATGTCCAGATAATGAGTAAGAGCGGTGCGATAGCTGGTCGGGCAGGGGAATGGATGCTTCTTATTGGACTCCTCTGTAAAAAACAGATACAGTACACACACACACACACACACACACACTTCAGCGATATACAGTTGAAGTCACAATTATATCTTAATTATTGTTGGGAGAAAAAGTATTCAGGCGGGCTAATAATTCTGCCTTGCTGTACTGATCTTCCCTCTGTTAATGTTAGTGTCGTACCGTCGAGGTTGTTGAGGGAGATCACAGTGTCCAGATCCACAGCAAGCAGCTCCCCGATCTTGTTCACCATCGCTGTGTCGTTGATGGGATACACGGCAACGTGATCTCCAGATTCATATCTGAGCACAACAATCACATCGCCAATCAACAAACACACACATACATATAAAAACACACAGACATGCAAATACACACACACTCACGCATACACTAACACAAACACGCATACAAACATAATCAAAGACACGGTCTAACACAAAGAGACACACAAAAGCAGACAAACACACTCAAACAAACACACACACACTCAAAAAGTTGGAACTAATTAATAAAAAAACAAACACAAACACGCAAACATACGCTCGCACAAACATGCTCACACACACAAACACAGAAATGCATACGCACAAACACAAACAAGCTCACGTGCAAACACACTCACATGCTCACACACACACTCAAATAAACACACACACTTAATCACACACACACTCAAACAAACACACACTCAAACATGCTGACACTCAAACACACAAATATGCTCACACACGCAAACACACACACGCTCACAGACATACTGAAACACTCGCGCACACACACTTAAATAAACACAAACTCAAACACACACACAAAGCAAAAAGTTGGAACTAATTCAGTTTTTTCCAGAAAACACAAACATACACACGTACAAACATGGTCACACACACACACATGCTCACGCAACCTCAAACACACATGCTCAAATAAACACACACCTAAACACGTGTTCATATACACACACACACACACACACACGCTCATGCACACTCAAAAGCACACACACTTAAACAAACACACATTGAAACTCAAACACTCACACAAACATGGACATGTAAAAATAAATGTACGACCGCACATTTCTAAATTTACTTTGACTTGTATTTCATTGCAGACAATACAACAAACATTATCTACTGTGTTCCCCGTGATTTATTTAGTTATATTTCCTCAAATGAACATGTTTTCTTAGAACACACTCCGACAAAAGCTGTGAGAGGAGCAGTTTAGGGCAGTAGTCAGGTAAACTGGTTAATAATGATGTGATTTGAAACAGGTGATGTCAACAGGTGATTACAATTATGATTTGGTTCAAAAGCAGCATCCAAGAAAGGTCTAGTCCTTTAGGAGCAAAGATGGGTTGAGGATCGCCAGTTTACCAACAAATACAGGAGAAATGATAGAAATGTTTAAAAACAATGTTCCTCAAAGAAAGAGAGGAAGACATTTGGATATTTCAGCTTCAACAGTGCAGAACATCATTAAAAGATTCAAGGAATCTGGAGGAATTTCAGTGCATAAAGGACAAGAGCGCAAGCCTAAGCTGAACAACCGTGATCTCTGATCCCTCAGGCAGCACTGCATCAAGAATCCTCATTCATCTATAAGCAATATCACCATATGGGCTCAGGACTACTGTGGCAAACCTTTACATAGTTACATATACATAGTTACTATGCCAAAAGGAAGCCCTATGTTAACAGTGTCCAAAAGCCCTGTTGAAGCGCGGCTCGGAGGCATCTGAGATGGACCATCACACAGTGGAAACGTGTACTGTGCTCAGATGAATCAGTATTTCAGATATTTTTGGGGGGAAATAGACACTGTGTGCTCCGGATCAAAGAGGAAAAGGATCATCCAGACTTTAGGTAGCATTAAGTCCAAGAGCCAGGGTCTGTGATGGTATGGGGTTGTGTCAGTGCCCTTAGCAAAGGTAACTTGCACTTCTGTGATGCACCATTAATGCTGAAAAGTACAGAGAGATTTGAGCACAATATGCTGCCTTCTTTTCCAGGGACACCCATGCATATTTCAACAAGACAATGCCAAACCACATTCTGCACACATTACAAAGTCCTGCTGCGGAGGAAGAGGATACAGGTACTTGACTGGCCTGCCTGCAGTCCCGAACTGTCTCCAATAGAGAATGTGTGGTGCATTTTGAAGGTCAAAATGCAACAACGAAGACCCCGTACTGTTGCCCACCTTACGACTTGTTTGCAGGAAGAATGGGAGAAAATTACACCTAAACACTTCATCACTTGGTGTCTTCAGTCCCTAATGCTTTACTGTTCCAACTGCTTTTGAAATCTGTTGCAAGAACTAAAATTGCAATAGGCGTTTATTAAAAATGTGTTGTATTGTCTGCAATGAAATACAAGTCAAAGTAAATTTGAAAATCACTGGTTTCTTTTTTTAATTTGCGTTGTTCCACACTGTGCCAACCTTTTCTGATTTATGGTTGTATAAATAAAAGACAGGAGCACATATTTTGGACAGGCTTGAAAACGTCTTGAAATGTGTCGATGTAATTCATTCAGTGGGAAGTGCGTTGGAGTTAATCATGCAGCAGTCTCTACCTGATTTTTGAGCCCGTGATGTCCAGCTCCAAGTGCATCAGATGTCTCTCGCCGCCTTTATTGAGTTTGCGGTTTACAGTAACTGGAGCCAAGAAAGGGTTCTTCGAATCGAAGGGTCTGTGAAAAACACAATGAATGACAGACAGTAAAATAAGAGTTCTCTTAGAGGCTCAGTAATCAACCAAAGTTAACTTGGAGCAGAAATGGCAGACGGCTGCTTCTCACTCAGGGCTGTTTATGCTAATGAGGGAGAGATGGTTACTAGTAGGCGGAGTTTCCCCCCCTCTGATGACACGTCCAAATGAAGAATGTCAATCAAAGTGTTTCTGCAGACTGTATTCATCAAGTCTGATTATAAACAAATACATATTCACACACTGCTGACACACAACTGTGTGTAAACCACTTAGAGAAGTGATTTTTGCATAAAAGGGTCCCCTTTAATAGGAAAATAGGAAG
The DNA here is from genome assembly GCF_903798145.1 of Danio aesculapii. Taxonomy (NCBI): domain Eukaryota; kingdom Metazoa; phylum Chordata; class Actinopteri; order Cypriniformes; family Danionidae; genus Danio; species Danio aesculapii. Next base: position 44,036,132 of record NC_079449.1, read on the forward strand.
CGTTTTACTCACGGTTTCTGGTTCTCAAAGCTCTTGAGTCGTCCCAGCTCTCCAGTGTAGACTTTATTCATGTTCAGATCAGTGTGTACCTTCAGCTCATACTGACGGATGCTGAGAGAGAGAGAGATTTTTGGTACATTTTTAATTTTATACTATTATTAAAAACACTAAAATAACAAATGTACATTTCAGTCCGGACATGCGTTCTCCATCTTTAACACGTTTTCAAATTCTTCACATTTGATCCTCACATTTGAAATCAAAATAAATTCTGACTTTAATTAAACTCTTAAGACCCCGTGGCACATCTCGACCAACCTCACCCTCTGTCCTTTCTTGTTATATTAGGTGAATGGACATATTTGCTTTTCCAAAAACAAAATAATTAATTAACTCGAACCAACCTTCACTAAAAATGAAACCAACCTTTAGAAAGCGCCACCTTAAAATCTACAAACATAAAACTAAGCATCGGAAAATACAGAGAGGCAGTTGTGTATTGTATTTCATATTTATTAATCATATTTTTCTTTTTAATAATCACATTGGTTTTTTTATACTGTTGTACGAAGTTGTTATAATTATTACTAGTATTTTTATACATTTATGGAAAAAACTTAAATATTAATCTTACATATTTTTTCTTTTTAATGTTATTATTAATTTTATTTCTATATAGCATGCATGTATCTGTCTACTTAATTATTTAACAGATCTATTCTTGTTTTCAGCCTCTTCACCCTTGTGTATTACTCCGCCCACAGTAGGACTAAAGAGGAACTAAACAGCTCACTACAGTTCGACAAATATTGCAGCTGTTGGACAGCATAAACGCTTTCAGGCAAGAATGTAGTTGTTTAGATTGCAACTATGCAGTTTATTTATAAGGATCGTGCCTATTTTAAAAATATTTACAATTTCAGAAAAACAGCGCATCGGCGGCCATCAGCATGTCATACTGAGCAGAGCAAAGACGGTTGATGTTCTGCCACAAGGTAGCGACAGAGGCCGCACAATAATCCCTTAGAGGAGAAAAACCCAGAGTAATTTCAAACTTCAGCTGATCAAATCATTATAAAACATTTAAGTCACATTCTAAGTCGATCTCTCTCTTTTGTATGTTGTCGTGCTGTATTTATATCATAGTAATGTGCTAGTGTTTCTTTGGCTTTTTCGGGGTTAATTATTGTGAAATCCCAGAGAACAGAGAAATACTGGGAAATCTTTGTAGACTGATGGCATTTCATGCTGTTCAGCCTTATAATCTTAAAATGTGAGCAAAATCATCTGTTTTGTCATCACTTTAGACATTACGCTAGAGAAACATTCAAACACTAGCTCTACAGTGACGTTGGTGAATAAGCAATGGTTTCTGCTGTTCAGACAGTCAGCTGCTGATGTGAATGAGTGGAGGAAGAAAGTAGTTCCTCATACAAAAGGATGTAAGGTCTTTTCTTATATACACAATTATATTGTTGAACTGCTGTATAAACGCAATATCACACGAGTAGCAGTACGATATGGCTGTATATTGTCACTGATGTGACACTAAGGCACTCATCCTGCAGCCTTGAGCCAACGCACACCTCCCACCACTGCCGATATACAGCCAGATTGCACTGCTATATATATATATATATATATATATATATATATATATATATATATATATATATATATATATATATATATATACATACATACATATATACATACATATATATATATATATATATACACATATATATATATATATATACATACATATACACATATATACATACATACATACATACATACATACATATATATATACATATATATATATATATATATATATACACATACATATACACACATATACATAAATACATACATACATACATACATATACATATATTTATACATATATATATACAAACATATACATATATTTATACATATACACACATATACACACACACACACACATTACATTACATAAATATATAAAATACTGTTGTTGTTGTTATTATTACTATTATTTTTTATATATTTACTTTATTTAAAAAATAATATCTTGAAATTTTTTTCTTTATATTGTTATTACTATATATATTATTGCTCTGTGTTTATGTTTGTTCATTATTCACTCTGAAGACAGCCTACTGTTCAGTTTTTGTACACCACGCTGTATTCTGATCTGAAAAGGCCTGTAAGTGTTGTTAATCAGCCCAGAAGGGGATGCTGAGCTCAGGTCACCGTGACCCACAAAACAAAGGAGGAGCAAAAGAGGAACAAAAGCTGCCAAACTGATGGAGAAAGATCATTCAGACCTGGACTCTTCACCGGTCGCTTCTACTCCAAAATGTTCGCAAACAGCCGGCCAGAACTGCTCTCTCCAAGACACAAAGTCCTCCTCCAGACTGAAGAAGAGAAAAAACAAGCACAAAATATCTTCAGTTCATTCAAATGTCTCCGTGTTAGGTATTCCCAGACACAGAGTCTCACTGTGTAAAAAAATATCCATGAATTAGCAGTTTTCTGTATTTTGTGATTCATGTGTTTATTTTCTCCATTTATTTCTGCTTTTGAAAGGCATTATGGGATCTTGATCTTTCTTTCTACAACTTTTAACCTTGAAGAGTTGGAAAAGGTGACTTTTATGAACATGTTTAATAGTTTGCAGTGCTATATTGTCTGTGTTGGTGTTGTATATTACACTACAAACACCTTGTAATAAGCTGCAGCACATTTTCTGCTATTTTACAGACATACTTCTCTAGATATATACATATATATATATATATATATATATATATATATATATATATAAATATATAAATAAATAAATTATATATATATATATATATATATATATATATATATATATATATATATATATATATATTAATTATGCATTATATTATCTCAAACTACTAATAAGTCAATAAAAGTCCCTGTGATGAACTGTAGAGTTGAATTTTCTTCATGTGACACTTGTCACAAAACAGTACGCCACTGATCAGACAAAGAAATAAGGCTCAACACAGTAATTTTTCATTAAAAAAAAAAGGGAAGAAATGTAGATTTTTTTTAATTAAACAAGGTGTGTGTAATGTGGTTTATTTGTTATATATTGTGTCATATAGCCTATTTTTTTTAATTAATAATGTACTGTCATTTTAAGAAATGCAAAAAGGAATTGGGGCAGCACAGTGGCTCAGTGGTTAGCACCGTGGTCTCACAGCAAGAAGCTCACTGGTTTGAGCCTCGGCTGGGTCAGTTGGCTTTTCACTGTGGAATTTGCATGTTCTCCCTGTGTTGGCGTGGGTTTCCTCCGGGTGCTTCGGTTTCCCCCACAGTCCAAAAACATGCGCTATAGGTTAATTGAATAAGCTAAATTGGCCGTGGTGTATAGGTGTCTGTGTGAATAAGTGCGTATGGGTGTTTCCCAGTACTGGGTTGCGGCTGGAAGGGCATCCGCTGTGTAAAACATATGCTGGAATAGTTGACGGTTCATTCTGCTGATAAATAAGGGATTGTGGGGGAAACCGGAGCACCTGGAGGAAACCCACGCCAACACTGAGAGAACATGCAAAGTCCACACAGAAATGCCAACTGGCCCAGCCGAAACTCAATCCAACAACGTTCTTGCTGTGAGGCCACCGTGTTAACCACTAAGCCGCCATGGAAACACATATAAAATTCAAACAATGCAATAAACATTATTTATAAACATTAGATGCAAGATAAAACTCTAATGTACATCACTGATGATAAAAAACCCTAAAAAGAACTATAGTGATGTGAACAACATGTCAAGTGTCATGCAGGGAATCCAATTATATATTAAGGAAACTTAACAAGTAACAAGGTTAAAGAGTTTTACTTCAGCACAGAACAAAGTGTTGGACTTGTAATAATTTATACAGTTGAAGTCAGAATTATTCGTCCTCTTGTATTTTTTCTTCTTTATAAAATATTTCCCAAATAACGTTTAACAGATTCAGGAATTTCTCACAGTATTTCCTATAATATTTTTTCTTCTGAAGAAAGAAGATATTTTTTGTTTTAATTCGGTTAGAATAAAGTTTTAAATATTTTAAAGCCATTTTAAGGTCAATATTATTCGCCCCCTTCAGCAATATTAGTTTTGGATTGTCTTCAGAACAAACCACTGTTATACAATGACTTGCCTAATTACCCTAACTTTACCCTGATTAACCTAGTTAAGCCTTTAAATGTCACTTTAAGCTGTATAGAAGTGTCTTGAAGAATATCTAGTCTAATATCATGTGCTGTCATCATGGCAAAGAGAAATCAGTCATTAGAAATTAGTTATTAAAACTATTATGATTAGAAATGTGCTGAAAATCTTTCGTTGAACAGAAATGGAGGAAAAAAATAAACAAGGGGGGCTAATAATTATGTAATCATGTTTAATTTTGTCACTCACTTTCCATCATCGTCTCCCATTCCCAGGTCAAAGATTCTCTGTGCCCCCAGCTCCTCCAGTCTCTTGTCCACATATTTCCCCATGGCGTTGTAGTGCTCATATGTCTTATTACCCAGTGCAAACACCTGTAAGTAAAGTAATACACACATTTTATTTATAGTCCCGCCATTCAGTGTATTCATTAGCTCATTTATTCCTACAGTAATAATAATAGCTTATTGCGTGTGCAGATTTTTGAGCCCATTCTTCAATCCATTTATTTACATTTACATCCAGTCATTTAGCAGACGCTTTTGTCCATTGAGGAGGCATTCTGTGATTCAACAAGAAGCAGCAGTACACACAATAAGTGCTGATTATGCAGAGGAACTGTATGAAGTGAAGTGCTCAGCGAATTAAGAGCTAGAGTAAGAGAAGAGGGTCTCTACAGGTGGTTTGTCAAGCCCACTCATCTGTTTGAAGCACACTTTATAAATGCACATGTTTGTTTGTTTTTTAGGGATATGGATTGATTGTAAGAAAGAGATGAAAGAGTGTGTTTTCGACAGGTGGTTTGTCAAGCCCACTCACCTGTGTAAGGCACACTCAGAATTGCTAATGTTTTTGAGGTTGTCAGTTTCAGAGGCACTGTGTCAGTTCGATTGACACAACGTGAGGATATATATCCATACATATACACACACATATACATACACACATGTATAAAAAAGTAACAAAAAGAAAAGAAAATACAAAAACCGTGTGAAGAATACAGACGGAAATGACCTTAATATACTTCATTTTAAAATTAGCCATTTAAAAAAACGTTTTTCTATTGCAACGAGCCCATTTCCAAAAAAACATTGGGGTGCTCCTTTAAAATGTTTTGTGAATACAGCCCATGAAGCCTGACCGATGTCTTGGTGAGCTGTTGTTATTTGACAAGAGCTTGAGGATTATCTACAAATTCACCTCTTGTATTAAACAGAAAAAAAAATATGGAGTCAGATCAGTCTCAAAAATAACACATTTGTAAAACTAAAACTCCTGAACCGAACAATTCACATTTAGAAAATCCAATTCAGGAATTGAAAACGCAATGTGTGAATTCACTAGTAAATATCATAAATGTTTCCCCAAATCAATTGGATTTGCATATTTATGAATTGGATTAGCATATTTATGAATTGTGTTTTGAATTTAAGAATTGGATTTGCATATTTATGAATTGTGTTTTGAATTTAAGAATTGGATTTGCATATTTATGAATTGCGTTTGAATTTATTACTTGGATTTGCATATTTATGAATTGTGTTTTGAATTTAAGAATTGGATTTGCATATTTATGAATTGTGTTTTGAATTTAAGAATTGGATTTGCATATTTATGAATTGTGTTTTGAATTTAAGAATTGGATTTACATATTTATGAATTGTGTTTTGAATTTAAGAATTGGATTTGCATATTTATGAATTGTGTTTTGAATTTAAGAATTGGATTTGCATATTTATGAATTGTGTTTTGAATTTAAGAATTGGATTTGCATATTTATGAATTGTGTTTTGAATTTAAGAATTGGATTTGCATATTTATGAATTGTGTTTTGAATTTAAGAATTGGATTTACATATTTATGAATTGTGTTTTGAATTTAAGAATTGGATTTGCATATTTATGAATTGTGTTTTGAATTTATGAACTGGATTTGCATATTTATGAATTGTGTTTTGAATTTATTACTTGGATTTGCATATTTATGAATTGTGTTTTGAATTTATTACTTGGATTTGCATATTTATGAATTGTGTTTTGAATTTAAGAATTGGATTTGCATATTTATGAATTGTGTTTTGAATTTATTACTTGGATTTGCATATTTATGAATTGTGTTTTGAATTTAAGAATTGGATTTGCATATTTATGAATTGTGTTTTAAATTTAAGAATTGGATTTGCATATTTATGAATTGTGTTCTGAATTTATTACTTGGATTTGCATATTTATGAATTGTGTTTTGAATTTAAGAATTGGATTAGCATATTTATGAATTGTGTTTTGAATTTATTACTTGGATTTGCATATTTATGAATTGTGTTTTGAATTTAAGAATTGGATTTGCATATTTATGAATTGTGTTTCGAATTTAATACTTGGATTTGCATATTTTTGAATTGTGTTTTGAATTTAAGAATTGGATAAGCATATTTATGAATTGTGTTTTGAATTTATTACTTGGCTTTGCATATTTATGAATTGTGTTTTGAATTTATTACCTGGATTAGCATATTTATGAAATGCGTTTGAATTTATTACCTGGATTTGCATATTTATGAATTGTGTTTTGAATACATTACTTGGATTTGCATATTTATGAATTGTGTTTTGAATTTAAGAATTGGATTTGCATATTTATGAATTGTGTTTTGAATTTAAGAATTGGATTTGCATATTTATGAATTGTGTTTTGAATTTAAGAATTGGATTTGCATATTTATGAATTGTGTTTTGAATTTAAGAATTGGATTTGCATATTTATGAATTGTGTTTTGAATTTAAGAATTGGATTTGCATATTTATGAATTGTGTTATGAATTTAAGAATTGGATTAGCATATTTATGAATTGTGTTTTGAATTTATTACTTGGATTTGCATATTTATGAATTGTGTTTTGAATTTATTACTTGGATTTGCATATTTATGAGTTGTGTTTTGAATTTATTACTTGGATTTGCATATTCATGAATTGTGTTTTGAATTTAAGAATTGGATTTGCATATTTATGAATTGTGTTTTAAATTTAAGAATTGGATTTGCATATTTATGAATTGTGTTTTGAATTTAAGAATTGGATTTGCATATTTATGAATTGTGTTTTAAATTTAAGAATTGGATTTGCATATTTATGAATTGTGTTTTGAATTTAAGAATTGGATTTGCATATTTATGAATTGTGTTTTGAATTTAAGAATTGGATTAGCATATTTATGAAATGCGTTTAAATTTATGAATTGCATTTACATATTTATGAATTGTGTTTTGAATTTATCACTTGGATTTGCATATTTATGAATTGTGTTTTGAATTTAAGAATTGGATTTGCATATTTATGAATTGTGTTTTGAATTTAAGAATTGGATTTGCATATTTATGAATTTGATTTGCATATTTATGAAGTGTTTTTTATTTATTTACAAATTGAATTTACATATTTATGAACTGTATTTTGAATTTCTGAATTGGATTAGCATATTTATGAATTGTGTTCCACTTTATTACTTGGATTTGCATAATTATGAATTGTGTTTATGATTTAGGAATTGGATTTCCATATTTATGAATTGTGTTTTAAATACACAGATTGTGATTGAATTTATGAATTGGATTTGCATATTCATGAATTCTATTTTGAATTTACAAAATGGATTTTGTAAATGTGAATTGTGTATGAATTTTAGTTTGTAAATGTATTATATTTGAGGCTGATCTGGCTCTATAAAACAACAGCTATGAATTTGGTATGAAGGCAATAATGACAAAAATAACTACTGTATTCTCTTATCTCTAAAGTTGCTCAGTCATACTTGTAATTTCTGCTAAACTAGTGGGTAAATCTGTGTGTTTTTTCTTTCCCCCAGTAGATTATGTTGAGTCACTGAACTTTGCACAGTGTCTGTGTAGTATCTATAGATTAAACCGTCTGACACTTTGGCTTACAGAAGAATGACACAGCAAACCCCAGAATCACTTCTGCTTTACTGTCACCGTGTCATGGGTCTTGTTTGTTCAAGCAAGCACGTGTTGGAAAATACAGTGCTCAGCACATATGAGTACACCCCTTCATAAATCCCTCATTTAAATGAATATTTTCTATAGGAAGCTTTACAATATTATATTTGTGCATATACATTAGATAAGTCAGTACTTAAGCCAAATCTGGAGCTAATCTAACAAAATAACTCATGATAACGGTCCAAGCACACCCACATTTAAATATTAAGGTAAAATATGAAAGAAAACATTTAAAAGGAGACAAATTTAAGAGAGAGAGAGAAAAAAGTATGAAAATTTTGATGAAATTGAGTAGTCTGTAATTTTTCCCCCAATATTTTGCATGAATTTAAATGTATTATCTTTCCGTTTCCGACTAATATATTATTTTAATAAATATATCAGTTTAATAAATCTGTTTTGTTTAAATGCACCCAAATATATGAGCTATATTCACTGAGAAATGACTAAAAATATTCATTTTCAAAATGGGGTGTCCTCATTATGCTGAGCACTGTAGATAACCTATTGGAAACACTTATTTTAGTTGAGTTTGTTTTGTTTCTAATCTAAAAAGTTAATTTATGTGCAGCAAAATACTTCTGAATGTTTAACCTAAAAGCCTCTGATTACATACTTAAAGGAACACTCCATTTTCAACTCTCTTAGAGGCAATATTAGTTTTTAATCCATTTAGCTGATTGGGTCTTACTTTTAGCTTAGCTTAGCTTAGCTTAGCATAGATCATTGAATCAGATTAGACCATTAGCATCTCACTCAAAAATTACCAAAGAGATTAGATTTTTTTTCTATTTAAAGGGTAGCTCTTCTGTGATTACATTCATTCATTTATTTATTTTCCTTCGGCTTAGTCTCTTTATTCATCAGGGATCACCACAGCAGAATGAACCACCAACTTATCCAGCATATGTTTTACGCAGCGGATGCCCTTCCTGCTGCAACCTAGTACTGGGAAACATCCATACAAACTCATTCACACACACACTAACACTACGGGCAATTTAGTTTATTCATTTCCCCTATAGCGCATGTGTTTGGACTGTTGGGGAAACTGGAGCACCTGGAGAAAAGCCACGCCAACACGAGAAGAACATGCAAACTCCACACGGAAATGCCAACTGACCCAGCCGGGGCTCGAACCAGTGACCTTCTTGCTGTGAGGCGATCATGTGATATAAATGATGGTGAACTCACTGTGTATTTAAGTCCGCTGAAATCAGCATCGCCCTCCTGTAGCCAGTCATAGAAGTCTTGGGCATTATCAGTAGGGTCGCCCTCTCCATAGGTGGCCAAGCAGAAGATCGCCAAAGAGTTCTCGATCTCCCCCATACGAGAAAGCTCACTCTGAAAACAGAAGTGTGTGTTATCAAATACAAATAATGAAAAAGTGTGTCTGAAAACCTTCTGTAAGATGGCTAATTACCTACAAAGGTTGGTAACCTCATGCTATTAACTACTGGCTTATTACCTGCCTATTATTAAGATATGAACTGTTCATTAGTAGTTATAAAGTATGATCTTATAACTTCTACCTTAACTATTAATAAACAGCTAATTAGTAGTTTATTAAGCTAGCAGTGTAAGGTTTGTTAATTGTGACCTAAACCAATGGTTTAAACTGTAGTATTGCCTAAAAAAGTGATGGTCTTGAACTGTACATTTCTGGTCAAATCCGCATCCTGCCATCTTAACAGCAGAAATAAGCACAGTTATAATAGCTATTTAATTTGGTAGAGCGTCTCTATTGTGTGATTATATTGTGTTGCAATATGAAGCACATAAGAGCTAAGGTAAAATCAAATATGAGGGTGTTTCTGTTACGTAATTATATTGTATTGGAATATGAAGCATGTAAGAGTTGAGGTCAAATCAGGAGTAACTTCATATGTGTTACCATGTCATATTCCTCTGGGTCTGCTGCCATCCCCTTCATGCCGTAGCGATGAGCATCTTTTGCAAGTCTGTTGGAAAACTCTTCCGCTGTGCCAGTCTGAGAGCCGTAAAACACCACGATATTCTTGCCCTGGAAGGTCAATCAAAGAAATAATGACACGGCTGTCTGGAACACTCGATTCTGATTGGGCGGTGATGACATTGCATGGTATTTTATTCCAAGATAACAGCCAGGTTTGTGTTTTTGCCTGTTGTAATTTTCACCACTAGAGGGCGCATGTTCACAACAAATAAAGGCGTAGTTTGATTAATCCCTACAGGATTCCTGTCGAAATCATTTTGTTGGATGAGCTCAAGTTTCCAACCCTTATTATCATGGTGGTATAAAGCAGAGTATGACTGAAAGAAGAGAAACTCTTGAGCAATTTCTGATGAGATACTAGCCTGATGCACAAAAACAGCAGAGCTTTTATTATGCCACAATACACTATTACTGGTTTTTCAGCTCGTGATCACGTGGAGAAAAAGCAACACTGTTTTATTAGACTAAATACATTTTAGCCATCTGTTATAATGCTGCTCTGTGCATGACATGACAAATTAAATCGGACTTATTATGCCTTTAAAGATTATGGGCCAGTTTCACAAACAGGGTTTAGATTAATCCAGGACTAGGCCTAAGTTAAATTAGGCTATTTAAGCCACACTTATAAAAATGGCCTTAGAAAAATATATTACTGGTGTGCACCTGGAGACAAAAAATGACACTAATGTATTTTAAGACATCTCACTGCAAGTTATTTTGAGTTAAGACAGCTCAAACATGCAGTTTAATATTGACTAGCCTGAAACCGGGGGTATATGTTTCAGGGTCACCTGAGTCTTATAATTTTAATGGAACTTGGCAATATCTGGAGAACTGGAGATAAAAATCTTACCGTTTTCTTCATTTTGTCAATAAAACTGGTGTCCCTTGTGGTTGGAGCCCTAGAAAACACAGAAAGGATTATAAGTAAGTACATTTGAAATGATTTTATACTCAAATACGTACAAACAAATGCTACGGTTTCAAATTCATGTGCAAACATTTTGATCCTGTGCATGTCTTTACCAATAGACAGTAGTGCAAAGGCTAAGATTTAGGATGTCATTTAAATCAGATCTATTTTTGCCCCTTTTTATGTACAAGATGTAAAATTAATCTTCGATGTCCCTAGTGTGTGTGTGTGTGTGTGTGTGTGTAGTTTCATCTCAAAATATCACACAGATAATGTTTTATAACTCTCTGAAACTGACCCTTTTAGGCTTTGATACTAATTGTGGCATTTTGGTGACTGTCGCTTTAAATTCAAACGAGACTGTGCTCTTTTCAGAAGAGGGCGGAGCTACAGATGTTTTTATCAAATGTGATTATACAAATTTTTACCATTAGAGGCTGGTTATATTCACAGACTGCTGACACACAACTGTGTTTAAACCCCTTTATAAAAGTGATTTTTGCATAATAGGTGCCCTTTAAATCTGTTGAGTGAGTTTCTGTACTTTTTTGGGATGGGAGTTTATTGATAAATTCATGATTATGGACTATTTTTGAATAGAAAAAGTCAACAGCATTGGCATACTGCTACTTTAGCTCTCTAAAGACTATTTAATCTGCTTGTTAAGTCGTTACGTATCGGTGACGTATGGAATACTGGTTCAAGCCGCTACTCATTTGAATTGGGAAAATATTCGTTTATGCACACTTCCAAAAAGGGACTAAGCCGAAAATATGAATAAATGAATGAATGAATATATATATATATATATATATATATATATATATATATATATATCGTGATTTTTGAAAGTATTAAAGGGCTTTGTAAACATTTATTATTAACATTTGATGAGTCTCCCCCTACAGTTTGATAATAGCAATTGGACCCGGAAGCCGCTTTGCGTGATGTCACACTTAACATGCGGATTGGACAACGTATCAACCTATCAGGTCTACTTTGCCGGCAGCTAGTATGCTCTCTGCAATTCTCACATGGTCGCCCACTGAAGCTAAGCAGGGCTGCGCCCGATCAATGCCTGGATGGGTGACCACATGGGAAAACTAGGTTGTTGCTGGAAGTGGTGTTAGAGAGTAGTGTGGGTCCTAACGCCCCAGTATAGTAAAGGGGACTCTATACTGCTCAGTGAGCGCCGTCTTTCTGATGAGACGTTAAATCGAGGTCCTGACTCTCTGTGGTCATTATAAATCCCAGGATGTCCTTCGAAAAAGAGTAGGGGTTTAACCACGGCATCCTGGCCTCCGAACAACCCCCATATCATAATTTGCTTCATAACTCTGTCTTCTCTCCACCAATCGGGTGGTGTGTGGTCTGGTGTAATATGGCTGCTGTCGCATCATCCAGGTGAATGCTGCACACTGGTGGTGGATGAAGAGATTCCACCCAAAAATCTGTAAAGCGCTTTGAGTGTCCAGAAAGGCGCTATATAAAATGTAAGGAATTATTACTTTTAGATACCAATAAATGTGCAAAAGCCACCACATTGCGTTCATTGCGTTTCGTCTTCTGAGGTGACACTCATTTATTAGAGAAGAAAAAACACCACAGTGCCAAATCACAACACACTAAACTACATTTCTCTGACTAATATTTGCTCCAGTTTATCAGGAAGGGATGATTGTGTTCTCTTAAGTTTCTCACTGGATTGAAACGTAACGTTATATAATGTTTATACAGTTTGAGCACAAATCCAATATGGAAACATGGCTAATGACTGAAGTAAACACTCACCTATCTACCGTGACCAGCTGATCTTCCGGTAAGGAGAACACACAACCCATTGCAACGTCCAAAAAAAAGTGACAACACAAAAACTTGATGAACTATTAACTACAGAACACAATAGGAAAACAAAACCGGAACCAACACATCGCACATGCTGACTGCAGAGAGACAGGGGTTGAAACTGATCCAACAGTATTCATATGTAGTCCAAAAAAATCCTAATGAGAACCTGAAGGAGATCTCTAATGTGATCTACATGTGTTGATTCCCAAATAAAGCAGCGTTCCTGATATGTTTTTTATATAAAAGTCACTTCACGCTGTTCATACTGCATTAAAATAAACGTAAACAGTGACCGACAGCATGTCAATGGAGTTCAGTGGTCATATTCTGCAGTTGTAAATCCTGATGGTCATCCACGAGGATGTTCTGGATGCTACAAAAGCAACAAGTCTATTTGATGAAATCCCATGTGTAAGCATTAAAACCGAAGTAAGCAGACCTCTCTAGAAAACTTGAGAAAGGCCAATCAGTTTCTTACAGCTTCTCCAAGAGGAAAACAGACAAATAAAGAGCAGAAGCAGGAGCAATCCTGTAGCTGGAGCGACAACTTTGGAAATGACAGCGCTGCTGAGTTTGAACCAAAAAAAAAAGTCAGTGACTCGCTGGCCCCTCCCACTGGAGAGCAGGGTCACCATGGCAACCACATCTATCATAAAAGGATCCTCCTGTGACGGGCCGGGCGCTAAGAGCTGCGAGACAAATTGGAAATGGTTTCCACATAAATGGGGAGAGTGGAGGAGGGAAAGGAAAAGAAAAACAGAGCGAACATAATGGAGGGCTTGTGTTGTGCCTCAACTTTCCACCTTTGGCTAGGCTAAGAGAAAGACTTGGCTGGCTTTGCCAAATACAAAATCCATTGACATAAGGCTTTGAAACAAATACACACACTATTACGTGCAAAAGAGAGAGAGATTTGATTTAGCAAAACTTTATTTAGCCTTTTTAAAAGGAAACTAGTAAAAAAAAAAATCAGTATATAGACATGAAAAGTAATAATTACCTGATTAAAAAAAAAAGTTTAAGCTTTCCCCCATAACAGTACATAATCTCTCCATCCAAACTCTACAGATCTATTTTACATCTGTTTTAATGATCTAAGCGCAAAGTCTAAAGCTTATGTTCCATATTTGCCATTTTGAGGACGGGAAAATACGCTCTGTGCCCTGGCGCATGCTCTAACAGGGTTGTGCTTATTCTCTTAATGAGTTCTGGGTGTGTTTTGAGCATAACGTGCATTAAACCAATCAGAGTCTCATCTCCCATTCACTTTAAGAGTCAATTGCGTCGCACCATGGCGCATTTGCTATTTACATGGCGGACTTTGTAAGTGTAAAAACTGAATGCATCACTAGCGAGAAAACAGTTAAACAGAGCATCTGCAGCGCGAGAATAAAGAACAAGCCTCCTCCATTCGGCCTCTTTACTTTCTCTTTACTTTACTTTTACTCCTCACTTTACTCCTTTACTTTGGTGGAGTGAGGAAACGATGGAAACTCACTCCACTGAACACATCCATTAGCCCACATATTTAATTTAGCTTGTTAAGTACAAAGATTTGTTTCAAAACTATTTCTGAATTCAGTTCTAATCTCCAGTAACCCAATAAATGAACAATAATTCAATTCACCTTTATTTCTATAGCGCTTTTACAATGTAGATTGTGTCAAAGCAGCTTATCATACAAGATTATAGTAAATTGAAACAGTGCCAGTCCAGTTTTCAGAGTTTAGTTCAGTTCAGTGTGGGTTCATTTTCACTGCTGAAAGTCCAAACACTAAAAAGCTAATTTTCTGAAAAAAATAATAACGAAGTGTGTTCAAAAAACTGAGTTATATCCAAACACACGTCCTGTTCTTATGCTCCATATGGTGATGCAGACAACTCCAAAACCCCACAGGTGCACAAATCTAAACATGTTTTAATTTAAACAAATATTAATATGCAGATAATAAATAATACTGCTAATAATAATAACATTATACTAATGCAGATCGTCATGAATAAACTGAAAAAGCCCCCCGAGGTGAAGAAGGCATGGAGGCAGTGCTGTTTATATTGATGTAGAAAATTATCATTTCTATTTCATTTTAATCCTTTAATTGTTTTCATCTGTAAAGATATTTGTGTGTTGCTGTACATCTTGTGTGTATTCAGCAGTGTGTAAGCATTTGGACCTGCATAGGTGCATAACTAATGCGCTCTGTGCTAGACTTTAGACCAGCTTTTTAGTTTTAGCGGTCTATTTCAGTTCCTCAAAATAGCAACGCACCAACAATGCGCCTTAACACAGCTCCTTTATAGACCAGCACACACATCAGTCCACAAAGTGGCACAAATGGATTTGCTATTTATACAAGGTGGCACAAAACGTGAAAATTAGAGTTGCGATGGTCTGAAAATAGCAACAAAATGAATCTACCGCTGGATTTCCTCACACTATATGTGTTAACATGATATTTAATTCTTCTTGTCTCTATCTAAAGACTCTTTGCTCTTCTGAATCTATTACTTGTTCTCAGGTAACATGCTTTGGCTTAGTGCAAAGATAAGTTAATATATTAATTAATGTAACCACGTACACTGATTCTGCATATTGACTGATTGCCTGCCTTTATTTCCTATATTGTATAAACTTATTGTACGTTATACTTTTATAATGGCCATTATTATGGTGGCTTGAAAAGCCAGCATATTGTTATCTATCTTAAACTTATTATTCTTCTTCTTCTTCTTCTTCTTCTTCTTCTTCTTCTTCTTCTTCTTCTTCTTCTGAGACTAATTTCTAAGTGTATCTCCTCCTAGGCCTTTCAAGCTACATACTTCAAACTTTCGTCAAACCTTCGAACTGGTCTGACTCGGGTTGCTATATCTTTTCTAACTGATCCGACCTTGGGTTTTCCGAAAAACGACCCAGAAAAATCCCAAAAGTCCCATTGACTTAACATTGGGTCAAACTTTGTGAGCTCATAACTCTGCATCAGACTGTCCTACAGACTTCTAACTGGACTCATTTAACTCAGTCTAGCCAGCAGCCAATAACTGATGACTTTTTAACTTACTAGCCACTCCCTAGCAACCACTTACAGCACCCTAGCAACTGTCCCATAGACTTCCATTGTAAAAGACTCCCATTTACTTAACATTGGATCAACCTTTGTGAGCTCATAACTCTGCATCAGACTGTCCTACAGACTAGAGTCTGGCCTCATTCAACTCAGTCTAGCCAGCAGCCAATCACTGATTACCTTTAAACTTACTAGCCACTCCCTAGCAACCAATTTCAGCACCCTAGCAACTGTCCCAGAGACTGTGACTAGCTATTCTAACACACGCTAACAGTTTTAACATCCTACTGACATGCTAATCTTGCTAGAAAGGTGCTAGCAACACGATAGTGACATGCTAGTCATGCTAGTAACATGCTAATTCATGCTAGAATCATGCTAACAACATGCTAATTCATGCTAGAAACAAGCTGATTCATGCTAGAATCATGCTAGTAACATGCTAATTCATGCTAGAATCATGCTAGTTACATGCTAATTCATGCTAGAAACATGCTAATTCATGCTAGAATCATGCTAACAACATGCTAATTCATGCTAGAAACATGCTAGTAACATGCTAATTCATGCTAGAATCATGCTAGTAACATGCTAATTCATGCTAGAATCATGCTAGTAACATGCTAATTCATGCTAGAAATATGCTGGTAACATGCTAATTCATGCTATAATCATGCTAGTAACATGCTAATTCATGCTAGAAACATGCTAATTCATGCTAGAATCATGCTAGTAACATGCTAATTCATGCTAGAATCATGCTAGTAACATGCTAATTCATGCTAGAATCATGCTAGTAACATGCTAATTCATGCTAGAATCATGCTAGTAACATGCTAATTCATGCTAGAATCATGCTAGTTACATGCTAATTCATGCTAGAAACATGCTAATTCATGCTAGAATCATGCTAACAACATGCTAATTCATGCTAGAAACATGCTAGTAACATGCTAATTCATGCTAGAATCATGCTAGTAACATGCTAATTCATGCTAGAATCATGCTAGTAACATGCTAATTCATGCTAGAATCATGCTAGTAACATGCTAATTCATGCTATAATCATGCTAATAACATGTTAATTCATGCTAGAAACATGCTAATTCATGCTAGAATCATGCTAATTCATGCTAGAAACATGCTAGTAACATGCTAATTAATGCTAGAAACATGCTAATAACATGCTAATTCATGCTAGTAACATGCTAATTCATACTAGTAACATGCTAATTCATGCTAGAATCATGCTAGTAACATGCTAATTCATGCTAGAATCATGCTAGTAACATGCTAATTCATGCTAGAATCATGCTAATAACATGCTAATTCATGCTAGAAACATGCTAGTAACATGCTAATTCATGCTAGAATCATGCTAGTTACATGCTAATCCATGCTAGAATCATGCTAGTAACATGCTAATTCATGCTAGAATCATGCTAGTAACATGCTAATTCATGCTAGAATCATGCTAGTAACATGCTAATTCATGCTAGAATCATGCTAATAACATGCTAATTCATGCTAGAATCATGCTAGTAACATGCTAATTCATGCTAGAAACATGCTAGTAACATGCTAATTCATGCTAGAATCATGCTAGTAACATGCTAATTCATGCTAGAAACATGCTAGTAACATGCTAATTCATGCTAGAAACATGCTAGTAACATGCTAATCCATGCTAGAATCATGCTAGTAACATGCTAATCCATGCTAGAATCATGCTAGTAACATGCTAATTCATGCTAGAATCATGCTAGTAACATGCTAATTCATGCTAGAATCATGCTAGTAACATGCTAATTCATGCTAGAATCATGCTAGTAACATGCTAATGCATGCTAGAAACATGCAAGTAACATGCTAATTTATGCTAGAATCATGCTAGTAACATGCTAATTCATGCTAGAATCATGCTAATAACATGCTAATTCATTCTAGAAACATGCTAATTCATGCTAGAATCATGCTAATAACATGCTAATTCATGCTAGAAACATGCTAGTAACATGCTAATTAATGCTAGAAACATGCTAGTAACATGCTAATTCATGCTATTAACATGCTAATTCATGCTAGAAACATGCTAGTAACATGCTAATTCATGCTAGAATCATGCTAATAACATGCTAATTCATGCTAGAATCATGCTAGTAACATGCTAATTCATGCTAGAATCATGCTAGTAACATGCTAATTCATGCTAGAAACATGCTAGTAACATGCTAATTCATGCTAGAATCATGCTAGTAACATGCTAATTCATGCTAGAATCATGCTAATAACATGCTAATTCATGCTAGAAACATGCTAATTCATGCTAGAATCATGCTAATAACATGCTAAATCATGCTAGAAACATGCTAGTAACATGCTAATTCATGTTAGAAACATGCTAGTAACATGCTAATTCATGCTAGTAACATGCTAATTCATGCTAGAAACATGCTAGTAACATGCTAACTCATGCTAGAAACATGCTAGTAACATGCTAATTCATGCTAGAATCATGCTAATTCATGCTAGAAACATGCTAGTAACATGCTAATTCATGCTAGAATTATGCTAGTTACATGCTAATTTATGTTAGAATCATGCTAGTTACTTGCTAATTCATGCTAGTGACATGCTAATTCAGACTCGGCTTTTCAAGCCACCATAAAGTTTGTCCTCAAACTTTAATATCTAGTTGATTATTAAAACTGATATTCAGCAAAAGAGAGGGTATGTTTCATATGTTTTTGAAGAAAATAAAGGGATGCAGTGATGTTAAAGGCTCTGTTTTGTTATAAATATGTATACAGCGAAGATGACAGTCATATAAATATGCCGCTACACAACGCCTCAGTTCCTTTTATCATGTTTTCATTTTATTTATTAAGCTAGTGAAACAACGTAGCCAGGATGATGTGAATGACATTATGAAGTACACTGTTCCCTTTGAAGATTTACCCGATGTGTCCTCGAGAGTTTGTTTTCCATATCAAACCTGCAAAGTCTGAACTTACAAGGAAAGGGTGCAAGACTGAACTTTGTGTACTTGATATTGAGAAAAAGCCCCAATCAGATCTTGCCACGGCTCTATTTTCAGATGTCTCTATTTCCCCCCCGTCCACACGGACATGGAGCAGCAGTGTTTTAAAACCCAAACAGCCCCTTCAGCGTTTCCAAAATGCTCCGCTTTCAGTGCTTGAAAACAGTGTGGACGAAAGACATAACCTTAGCAAAACTTATGCGTTTTGAAACTAAAGCTAAAATGTATTAGTGTAAACAGGGTTGTGTATCTGCTGTGAATAACACACATTGTTAGATTATGTTTAACACGACTATCATTTCTGTGTCCTTAGATATCAGTGTGTATTTTTTTATGCCACAAGTGTTTTGTTTTGTCTGCAAGCCCAAAACAAACATTATTTCACCGAAAACACTGATAAGCTTTGATCTTTAACTAGGAATGGACTAAAATGAACTCACTGCTTTGGAAAGGGGTGTGTGGCAAAAAAAAAAACACCATCTAAGCTATTTGCCAATCATAACGCACTGGCGCAGTTAACCAGTCACAACGCATTTGATATTTGATTAATGTGAATTACAGGAAAAATAATGTGTTTTCCAATCACCAAGCATGAGAGCATGTTCTAGTACACCCACAAAACAAAAACCACCACTTTGTATAAGAGCGTAACTGGAATATCCGACTAACAAATCATCCGTTACGCTTTTATTATTATTATTATTATTATTTCACTCTGCTATTTTTTTTGTAGGTCTGACATAACATTTAAATGCTATTCATTCATTCATTCATTCATTCATCCATCCATTCATTCATTTGTTTATTCATTTATTAATTAATTAATTCATTAATTTACTTGTTTATTTATTCATTCGTTCGTTCATTCGTAATTCGTTTATTCATTCACTTATTCAATCATTCATTTACTTATATTCATTTATCCATTCATTTGTTTTTTCATTCTTTCATTTATTCAGTCATTTACTTATTTGTTCATTCATTCATTCTTTATTTATTCATTAATTTATTAGTTTATTCATTCATTTACTTGTTTATTTATTCATTCCTTTATTTATTCATTAATTCATTTGTTTATTCATTTATTTACTTATTTATTTATTCATTAATTCATTTGTTTATTCATTCATTTACTTATTTGTTTATTCATTCATTAATTTGTTCATTCTTTCATTCGTTTATTTATTTAATTATTAATTAATTCATTTAATTATCCATTCATTTACTTATTTATTTATTTATTCATTTATTTATTCATTCATTTACTTGTTTTTTAATTAATACATTTATTCATTAATTCATTAATTCATTTATTTATTTAATCATTTGTTCATTCATTTATTTACTCAATCATTCATTTACTTATTTAATTATTCATTCATTCATTTATCCATTCGTTTATTCATTCATTCATTTATTTATTTATTTATTTATTCATTCATTTGTTAATTTGTTTATTCATTCACTCATTCAATCATTCATTTACTTATTTGTTTATTCATTCATTTATAAATTCATTTGTTTTTTCATTCTTTCATTTATTCATTCATTTACTTATTTGTTCATTCATTCATTCATTCTTTATTTATTCATTAATTTATTAGTTCATTCATTCATTTACTTATTTATTCATTCCTTTATTTATTCATTAATTCATTTGTTTATTCATTCATTTACTTATTTATTTATTCATTAATTCATTTGTTTATTCATTCATTTACTTATTTGTTTATTCATTCATTAATTTGTTCATTCATTCTTTCATTCATTTATTTAATTATTAATTAATTCATTTATTCATCCATTCATTTACTTATTTATTTATTAATTCATTTATTTATTCATTTATTTACTTGTTTATTAATTAATACATTTATTCATTAATTCATTTATTTATTTAATCATTCGTTCATTCATTTATTTACTCAATCATTAATTTACTTATTTAATTATTCATTCATTCATCCATTCGTTTATTCATTCATTCATTTATTTATTTATTCAATTATTTATTTATTTATTCATTCGTTAATTCATTTATTTATTCACTCATTCATTTACTTATTTGTTTATTCATTCATTTATTCATTCATTTACTTATTTGTTCATTCATTCATTATTTATTCATTAATTTATGAGTTCATTCATTCATTTACTTATTTATTCATTCTTTTATTTATTCATTCATTTACTTATTTATTTATTCATTAATTCATTTGTTTATTCATTCATTTAATTATTTGTTTATCCATTCATTAATTTGTTCATTCATTCTTTCATTCGTTTGTTTATTTAATTATTAATTCATTCATTTATTCATCCATTCATTTACTTATTTATTTATTTATTCATTCATTTATTTATTAATTCATTTACTTGTTTATTAATAATACATTTATTCATTAATTAATTCATTCATTTATTTAATCATTCGTTCATTCATTTATTTACTCAATCATTCATTTACTTATTTAATTATTCATTCATTCATTTATCCATTTGTTTATTCATTCATTCATTCATTTATTTATTCACTTATTTATCTATTCATTTATTTATTTATTCATTCATTTATTTGGTTATTCATTCATTCATTTACTTATTCATTCATTCATTTACTTATTCATTTATTTATTCATTCATTAATTTGGTTATTCATTCATTTATTTATTCATTCATTCATTCATTCACATTTTAATGCACATCAGCAGCATTTGTTATATTCATGTCAACACTTCAGTAATAAATAAAACATATTATATATATAAAAAGTAAATAATTCCATGTACTTAGACATGTAAAAACGATGAAGCCAATTTAAATTATGTAGAGACAACATGAAGGAATTGTGTGGAACCCTGTAGTTTAATTTACAACCCTAACGGTTTCATGAAATATATACAAATAACAACAAAACTAATAAAATTTATTTCTCACAGTATTTCCTATAATATTTTTTCTTCTGGGGAAAGTCTTATTTGTTTTATTTCAGCTAGAATAAAAGCAGTTTTTAATGGTTTTTAAAGCCATTTTAAGGTCAAAATTATTAGCCCCCTTAAGCAATGTGTGTTTTGGATTGTCTCCAGAACAAACCACTGTTATACAATGACTTGCCTAATTACCCTAACTTTACCCTAATTCACCTAGTTAAGCCTTTAAATGTCACTTTAAGCTGAATACTAGTGTCTTGAAGAATATCTAGTCTAATATTATGTGCTGTCATCATGGCAAAGAGAAAAGAAATCAGTTATTAGAAATGAGTAATTAAAACTATCATGATTAGAAATGTGTTAAAGAAATCTGCTCTCTGTTAAGCTCATAATTCTCTCTTCAACTGTACATTCTATTAAAACATGTTTTTATTTGAATGCTATAGAAATAAACATTAGGCTATCATTCACTGAGCAATTCTAGGAATTCTTCTACATTTAATTAACCATATCCCTGTCTGTCTCTGCCAGATGACGCATGTTAGAAATATAAATAAATCACAAAATGTCTCCTTCAACCATGTGGAAGTCCTACAGTTTGTTATCTCACTTAAAAAAAGCTCAGGAGTGTCTACAAAGTCTGGCATTGGATTAGACCTTTGCCAATGACACTTTTCAAGGCTAGGCAAGCAATACACATTCCCTGCAGCTCCAAAGTCAGCAAAATAACAGCATTAAAAACACACACACACACACACACACACACACACACACACAATTTGTATTTGTAGCATTTCAGACTACAGGGCCCATCATACACCCAGCGCAATGAGACGCGTTTGGTGCAATTTGTTGCAATTTCAGCCAACATTAATTTTACATTTTCCACCACGTTGTTTAAATAGCAAATCCATTTGCGAAACTTTGTGGACTTATGGGTGTGCTGGTCTACAAAGGAGGTGTGTTAAGGCGCATTGCACGCTGCTATTTTGAGGAACTGAAATAAACCGCGCCATTGACCAACTAAAAGCTTCTCTAAAGTCCAGCAGAGCTTGTTAGTTATGCGTCTATGCAGGTCCAAACGCTTACACACTGCTGAATGCACACAGGATAAACAACAATACACAAATATCTTTATATATGAAGACAATTAAAGGATTAAAATGATACAAACATTTTCTACATCAATATAAACACCACTGCCTCCATGCCTTCTTCACCTCTGGGGGCTTTTTCAGTTTATTCATGTCAATCTGCATCTGTATAATGTTATTATTATTAGCAGTATTATTTATTAGATGCATATTTATATTTGTTAAACAAAAGCTAGTTTAGATTTGTCTAATTGTAGGGTTTTAGAGATGTCTGCATCACCATATGGGGCATAAGAACAGGACGTGTGTTTGGATATAACTCAGTGTTTTGACCACACTTCATTATTATTGTTCATTTATTCCTTTGCTGGAGATTAGAACTGAATTTAGAAATAGTTTTGACACAAATCTTTGTACTTAACAAGCTAAATTAAATATGTGGGCTAATGGATGTGTTCAGAGGAGTGAGTTTCCACTGTTTCCTCACTCCACTAAAGTAAAGGAGTAAAGTAAAGTGTAAAAGTAAAGTAAAGAGGCTGAATGAAGGAGGCTCGTTCTTTATTCTCGCGCTGCAGATGCTCTGTTTAACTGTTTTCCCACTAGTGAAGCGTTCAGTTTTTACACTTACTAAGTCCACCATGTAAATAGCAAATGCGCCATGGAGCGACGCAACTGACTCTTAAACAGAATGTGAGATGAGACTCTGATTGGTTTAATGCAGGTTATGCTTAAAACACACCCAGAACTCATTAAGAGAATTAGCACAACCCTGTTAGACCATGCGCCGGGGCATTTTCCCGTCCTTTAAATAGCAAAAGTAGATTCATACGCCCTTAATGCTTTTGCGCCATGCACTTTAGACTTTGTGCCTAGATCAATAAAATAGAACCCCAAATGATCAATAACAGCAGTTTTAAAATAAATGTGTACTCCATTATAGGAAACAGTCATTTTTCTTAGGTTTTATTTGACTTCATACAAAAGTCATACAAAAAAAGCATTACTCAAATTTATTTGTAGATTAAAATTACTTAAATAAAATTTTAAATTAAAATAATTAAAGGGGTAGTTCACCCAAAAACATAAATTCTGTCATTATTTACTCACCGCTTACTCATTTCAAATGTGAGTTTCTCTCTTCTCTCGAACACAAGACAAGATGGTTTAAAGAATGTTGGAAACCTGTAACCATTGACTTCCATAGTGTTTGTTTTTCTTACTCTGGAAGTCAATGGTTACTGGTTTCTTCAGAAAATGTTCTTTCGTGCTTGACCGAAACTCATAATGGTTTGGAACCACTTGAGGGAGAGTAAATAGTGAGAAAATGTTCATCATTGGGTGAACTATGGCTTTAATATTAATAAATATATACATTTAGTAAATAAATATATTTTATACAATTTGTTTTTTTCTATTTGCGAGAAACATAAGTGTATGAATGAATGAATCAATCAATCAATAAATGAAGGAAGGAAGGAAGGAAGGAAGGAAGGAACGATCAAACGAACGACAGCATGCACGAACGCACAAATAATTAATTAAAGAAATAAACTAAACCTGACAAGAATCTCAGGACTGATTATTCTACCTTAGCCAACAATAGACATAAAAGAAAGAACAAACACAAGCACGCACACAGGCACGCACAAATAAATAAATTAATTAATTAAACCTGACAAGAATCTCAGGACTGATTATTCTACCTTAGCCAACCATAAACATGAATGAATGAACGAACGAATGAACGCACACAGGAACGAACACACGAAGGAACACACAAACAAACAAATGCACGAACGAACGCACACGTACGCACGAACGAACGAACGAACGAACGCACAAACAAACGAACAAGTAAAAAAATAAATTACATAAACCTGACAAGAATCTCAGGATTGATTATTCTACCTTAGCCAACCATAGACATAAATGAATGAACAAACACAAGCACGCACGCAGGCACGCACAAATAAAAAAATAAATTAAACCTGACAAGAATCTCAGGACTGATTTATTCTACCTTAGCCAACCATAGACATAAATGAATGAAGGAACGAAAGCACGCAGGCACGCACAAATAAATAAATTAATTAATTAAACCTAACAAGAATCTCAGGACTGATTATTCTACCTTAGCCAACTATAGACATAAATGAATGAACGAACGAACGCACACAGGAACGAACACACGAACGAACACACAAACAAACGAATGCACGAACAAATGCACGAACGAACGCACGAACGAACGCACACGTACGCACGAACGAACGAACGAATGCACAAACGCACAAACAAACGAACAAGTAAAAAAATTAATTACATAAACCTGACAAGAATCTCAGGATTGATTATTCGACTTTAGCCGACCACAGACATAAAAAATGAACAAACACAAGCACACACACAGGCACGCACAAATAAATAAATTAATTAAACCTGACAAGAATCTCAGGATTGATTATTCGACTTTAGCCGACCACAGACATAAAAAATGAACAAACACAAGCACACACACAGGCACGCACAAATAAATAAATTAATTAAACCTGACAAGAATCTCAGGATTGATTATTCTACCTTAGCCAACCATAGACACAAATGAATGAACGAACGAATGAACGCACACAGGAATGAACACACGAACGAACACACAAACAAACGAATGCACGAACGAATGCACGAACGAACGCACACGTACCCACGAACGAACGAACGAATGCACAAACACACGAACAAGTAAAAAAATTAATTACATAAACCTGACAAGAATCTCAGGATTGATTATTCGACTTTAGCCGACCACAGACATAAATGAATGAACGAACGAACGAACGCACACAGGAACGAACACAGGAACGAACACACAAACAAACGTATGCACGAACGAACGCACACGTACGAACGAACGAACAAATGCACAAACGCACGAACAAACAAACAAGTAAAAAAATAAATTAAATAAACCTGACAAGAATCTCAGAATTGATTATTCGACTTTAGCCAACCATAGACATAAAAGAATGAACAAACACAAGCATGCACACACGCACAAATAAATAAATTAATTAATTAAACCTGACAAGAATCTCAGGATTGATTATTCAACTTTAGCCAACCATAGACATAAAAGAAAGAACAAACACAAGCTCGCACACAGGCACGCACAAATAAATAAATAAATTAATTAATCCTGACAGGAATCTCAGGACTGATTATTCTACCTTAGCCAACCATAAACATAAATGAACGAAAGAACGAACGAATGAACGCACACAGGAATGAACACACAAACAAACACACAAACAAACGAATGCACGAACGAACGCACACATATGCACAAACGAACGAACGCACAAACAAACAAACAAGTAAAAAAATAAATTAAATAAACCTGACAAGAATCTCAGCACTGATTATTCGACTTTAGCCAACCATAGGCATAAAAGTATGAATAAATGAATGAACGTAAATGCACGCACGCACAAATAAAAAAATAGTAGAGTAAAAGTGCCGATACAGCACAAAAAATGTACTAACGTGAAAGCACAAGTACACATTTTCAAAACTACTTGGTAAGGTACAATTCCTGAGGGAAAACCTACTCAATTACAGTAATCTGAGTATTTGTAATTAGTATTTGGATCTTACAGTGTAACATTAAGATCATATTAGTGCAGTCTGGCGTGCTGCAATCATTCAGGATTATTAAAACCTGCACAGCGTGAGCCGGGCTTTAGTCAGATACAGACGCTAGGTACTTACGCGGTCTCCAGCTTCTTAAACTCAGGAATGGGTTCAGCTTTTTTGCGGAAGATCAGCCAGTAGATCAGCAGGCCAGCAATGAGAGAGAAGAGGAAAAGGTCCAAGTTACTGAAGAAGGGCTCGTCCTCCTCCATCATCTCTGTGGGCTGTGTGTCTGCCATTGCTATGAGGAGCACTGCTGCGAATGAAGAAGAAATAAAGTGGGCTGAAGAATCACTGTTTATGGACCCTTTTAAACCCTTGACAGTTTTTAAACGTATGAACATTTATTTGTATTTCTGTATGTTTTATATCATCTTTGCGTTAAATTTCAAAAAGTAGGTTTTTACAGCATGTCTATGGTGGCAGGACAGTAAATCTGCCATTATTCTCTCTTCTGGCTGCTGTTATCAGTCTCACACTATTGTTTTCCTTCATCTAAAAGTCTTGATAGCACCATCCTGGAGTTTTTCATTCATTATTTCAGCAAATAGGATTGTAAATAAATGATTTGTTGTACTCTCCCATTCACTGTGCTCTGAGTTCACCAACTATGATGACTTCTGTTGAGGAGAAACACACAAATATGGTGCATTCCACCTCAAGTGGCTATTTTGGAGCCAGAAAACCACAAACGAAGATATTTTGAAGAATGTTAAAATCCTGTAACCACTGACTTGTATAGTAGGTAAACAAAAAGCTGCAGCCATGTTTAAGCATTTCAGATTTTAATCTGGAGTAAATTCTTAAAAACAGTGTTGACCTTTGTTTGGTTCTCAAATGTGTGTATCTTATTTAGGAGGCTGCTTCTGTCTCAAATGAATTGATGAATGAACTGATGAATGCACTGTGTTTTCCAACAAGGCAACTAGGGTTGGGTCGATGGGCGATAGACATCACGATGCTGATCGAGCATTGCGATCCTCCGCCCCGCCCCGCCCCCATTGCAGCCGAAACCCACTCGCGAAAAACACACACTGAGGCCCCGTTTACACTAATACGTCTTAGTATTAAAATGCCATTTTAGAATCTATCAGGTAACGTGTCACAGCATCAGTCGGTTCTTGTTGGTTGTGCACCTTTTTTACCAACCAAGTTTGTGGACGCCATTATAACGACACAGATCACTCTGCCTATTCATGCCAGAGTCCTGCGGAAAAAGTGATTGACAGGTGGTAATTTGTGTGTAGCTTATCTTTATTTATTTATGATTTGGTTATGGGTAAAACAAAGACCATGCGGGTCAGGTACTTGAAACGGTAGGCTACAAATAATTATTTAGTTATGAATTAATTAATTATTCATAAATAATTAATTCGCTGCCGGCTATGACGATGATGCCATTGTCCATCGCAATGTTTTACATTAGACATCGTACGATGCCAAATTGGTCGACATCGCCCAACCCAAATGGCAACTCACGGTGCTGAAATATAATTGGTTAAACTGGCAGTGGGCTGGTTATAGAGGACAAAACAAAGAAAGATTCCAAAATAAAGTAATTTTTTTTTAAATCACTGTTTATTTTTACCTCAATTGGTTTCAAACTTTTTTTTCCTCTGTTGAACACAAAAGAAGGTATTTTGAAGAATGCGTGAAATCTGTAACCATTGACTTGCACAGTAGGACAAAAATAATATAGAAGTAAATGGTCTTCAAAACTTCTTCTTTTGTGTTCAACAGAGGCAAGAAACTGAAACCGGTTCAAAGCAAGCAAAGGGAGAGTAAATGATGACAGGATGAATAATGTTTTGTGTGTGCGTGTGATTTAAAAAGCTGCAGTCATATTTAGGCATTGAGCAATTCCAGCATTATGGATGTGACATCTGCAGTAAAAACTCAACGCATAAATTCACAGAGAGAGTATATGTTTACATTATATTGAAACACCGGTTTATATTTCCCAAACATCTATAAACATGTTTTATATTTTAAATGAGGAAAATAAACATGCGTTATGGATGTGACGAATAAAGTCTGTGAGTTTACAGTAGGCATGGGCCGGAATAAGTTTCTGATGGTATAATAACCTTGGATAAAAATATCACGATTTCACTGTATTGTGATTACTGCTCTAAAATTTATTCTTTTTGAATGTCTGGATTAAAAAAACAACAAAATTTTCCCCCTTTGAAAACAATATATTTTAATTTTTGAAAGATTTAAAATATTTTGGAGCAGTAAACATGTAAAATAATGAAAATAAATCATTGATTTCTGCTGTCTTCATTAGTTTCAAACACACTGATTTCATTACAATTTAAAACTACATCTTTGGATATCTTTTCTGCTGGAGATACTGTTGTCCAAAGTAAATAAATAAACCTTGATAATAATAATACCTTGAACACGGTTATCGTCCCATGCCTGGTTTACAGTATACAACATCCTTTGGCGAAATTCTGTGAATTAAACTGCACAAACCAAAAGGAATTTTTACAGTACTGTCAAATACAAACCTAGCAAAAAGTGTTTTGCTATTTTGGTGAAAACTGTGAGGTTAAAGTCTACAGAAGCCCTGAACTGCAAGGTAAAAAAAAAAAAAAAAGAAAACTTACATTGTTATAACGACATTATATCTTGTTATAATGACATAGGTTTTCTTTTTTTTTTTTCCTCACCACCAAGACTGCTTTTTTTTCACCTTGCGGTTCAGGGCTTCCATAAAAGTCTACACAAAAAGTTAGAAAGGGTTTAGGGCTGCAACAACGAATCGATTAAATCAATTAAAATCAATTAATAAAAGCGTTGGCAATGAATTTCAAAATCGCTTAGTTGTGTCACCTGACACGGAGACGTTAGATTTAAAAAAAAAAAAAAACTTTAGTTGAGCGTGGAGCGAAGTGAACATGCGCCTCTCTCGCCTCATAGACACTACTGAGCAAAAACCTGAGCGGAGGTAATGTTAGATGAAAGATACAGAGAAGTTTGTGCCACTCAAGGTGTGGGAGCATTTCACACTAAATAAACAAAAACGTGTGCCAACGGCTAAATGTGCAGAAGTGATGACAGAATCCTGCTTTTGTTCTGTTTTAAAGTGAGGAACGTAATGTCCCTGCTGCTGGTGTTTACTTGTTATCCAGCTTGACAAGCATGATGTGAAAAATTCAAACTGAGCTTTGGCGCGTTGGCTGGCGCTGAACCAGAGAAAGACTTGTCATATTATCACAGTTATGCAGTGTTTTTAACCACCCAATGCTTATTTTGTGTTTTAGACATGTAAATACACACAAGTACTATAGTAAAACAATACATTTAGTTTGTAAAACACACAAGAAAGTCTATGGAAGTCTAACAATCCATTTAAATATAATTTGTTGATGTGTATTATTCATATCAGCTACACGTAGTGAAAGTAACAATAAAGTTTAATCTATTCTTCTCCCAGCTGGCCAGACACTTGCTAGGATGCATTTTGGGAGTAACTGGTGAATTTACGTGTTGAATTCTGTGTGTTCTGCTTTTATAAATGAGGCAAATGCGCGGCCGCAAGTAAACCTGGGGATGCCCATCTCTTGTCATAGATCACGATCATTTATATGTCTTTTAAATAAAAACATTTACATTTACATTTAGTCATTTAGCAGACGCTTTTATCCAAAGCGACTTACAAATGAGGACAAGGAAGCAATTTACACAACTATAAGAGCAGCAGTTTTTTTTTTTGTTTGTTTTTTTTGTGAGAGAGAGAGAGAGTACAGTTAGTGGTATAGCCAGAGAGGCAGTTACAGATTAGGAAGGAAAGTGGAGACTAAACAGTTGCGTTTTTACTCGTTTCTTGAAGACAGCAAGTGACTCTGCTGTTCTGATGTAGTTAGGGAGTTCATTCCACCAACTGGGCAGATTGAATGTGAGAGTTCGGGAAAGTGATTTCTTCCCTCTTAGGGATGGAACAACGAGGCGACGTTCATTCACAGAACGCAAGTTTCTGGAGGGCACATAAATCTGCAGAAGTGAGAGCAGATACGAAGGAGCAAAGCCAGAGGTCGCTTTGTAAGCAAACATCAGAGCTTTGAATTTGATGCGAGCAGCAACTGGCAGCCAGTGCAAACGGGTGAGTAGCGGAGTGACATGTGCTCTTTTGGGTTCATCAAAGACCACTCGTGCTGCTGCGTTCTGAAGCAGCTGAAGAGGCTTGATAGAATTAGCTGGAAGCCCGGCTAATAGAGAGTTGCAATAATCCAGTTTGGAGAGAACAAGAGCTTGAACAATGAGTTGAGCTGCATGTTCAGATATGAAGGGTCGGACCTTTCTGATGTTATAGAGCAGTGGTTCTCAAACTTTTAAACCCGCGACCCCCATTGTAAGATCGTCAAGAACTCGCGACCCCCCACTACCAAAGCATATACAAACAATAAAAATAGCTTTTTTTTAAGCTGTTCACAATATTTTAACTTTATTTACTATAGATTACAGGGCTCGAAATTAACATTTCTGCTTGGTAACACTGGTGCTTCTAACTTTAAAAATGTAGACGCACCAGCCAAAATTTAGTGGCTCCCACCAATTATCGCACTGTTACTACAAGTTTTATAAACAGATTTATTGCATTTGAAAATCAACACTAACAAGCAAAAAAAAAAAATATGCATGCGTGAGGAAAATATGTCTCAATGAAATCCCGTTATCACAAGAAAAGACATTTTTATAACATAATTGAGTGACCAAAAGATACACGGACGGATATCCCAAAAGATATCCCACAGACTTTACAGTGAATGCTAGTTATTTTCATAGCAGACTTGAAGCCAATGGAGGTCTTTTATCCACTCTTCAATAAGTATAGCTGGTGGATTAACATTCAGCACATGATCAGTAATCAGATGTGCCAATATTTGTAGCTTTAGGTGTTTCTAAGACAAAATCTGTCAGTGTTGTTTTCATTCTCTCGTCTAAAGCGCTTTACATTTTCGCGGTTGTAGCTCCTGTCATCTGAAGACAGGAGGCGTTGACTGAGTGATTGACAGCTGATTTTAACCAATCATTCGTGTTCAGTTCTTAGAGCAGTGGGCCAATAAGAAGAGCGCGAAGGCGGGGCAAGCGTTGAAGGCTTTGTTTACTGCGGCAAGTTGACATGACAACAGTTTTAAACTGTTCCTGAACGCTGCGTTCCAAGTACAAAGATGCATTCTGCCTGAATGTGTCCTAAATACTTTATGAATCAGTAATATCTTTTTAAAAATCTGAAAATATTAGCTTTCACTTGTAATACTGAAAAATATTTATTATAATCACTGAAAATTACACAATTTTTAAATAACTCTCGCGACCCCTTGAAATTATTCTGCGACCCCCGCAGGGGTCGCGACCCCCAGTTTGGGAACCACTGTTATAGAGTGCGAATCTGCAAGATCGAGCAGTTCTAGAAATGTGGTCAGAGAAGTCATCAATCGTCATCAATCGTTACTCCAAGGCTTTTTACCATTTTGGATGCAGTGATGGTTGCCCCATCCATCTGCATTGAAAAGTTATGGTGTAGAGTAAACCCTCACTTATATATTTTGCATTAAAACTGGAAAGCATAATAATAGTGTCACGTGACAAACATGACACGACGCCACAGAAACATTAAGAGTGAGTGAAACAGCTATGAACTCCAGTAAAGTCATTGTATGCGGAGGCTACGTCGTGTTTGCCTCAGGCATCACGCAACAGTCAGTCAGCAAGTCACCTTAAAGGGTCAAATAAATAACGCACAGCACTACTGCGGTTACAGAAAAGTTATGATTATGCGCTGTTATAATTCACTTACCTTTTAATACATTTTGCTGCAATTATAACCCGTTTTGCTGCAATTATAATTATATATATATAATAATAATTTGCTGCAATTATTATAATATAATTATTAAAAAACAACAACGACTAAATGTTTTGAATGAGAAGCTGTAATGTAGCCGTGGCGGGATGAATTTAGGTGTGGCGCCCTGCCATGGAAGAATGAATGTAGCGGACACCATGACCTTTTTGGTTTATGCTTTAATAAAAGACTGGACAAGAAGCCATTCTAGGATTTCATCCTTGGGGAGCTCAGCCCTTGCTATTGTTGTGAATTTAACGTTATGTATTTAATATTATATTATAATTATGATTGTGTGGATGTTTAAATAGATCCAGATCTTTTGACAACACTGCAGCTATACACTGAATGCATTGATGTGACTGATAACACCTTTAATAATCTATGAAAGACTTTTGGTCAGTTTCATGTCACATAATATCCTTTCTTTGGCTGACACAGCAGCAAAACACTCACAACTAAATTACCACACATGTGCAGAATAGCAAAAAAATAAATAAATAAAAATAAAACAATAAATATATATATATACAGTATATATATATATATATATATATATATATATATATATATATATAGATAGATAGATAGATAGATAGATAGATAGATAGATAGATAGATAGATAGATAGATAGATAGATAGATAGATAGATAGATAGATAGATAGATAGATAGATAGATAGATAGATAGATAGATAGATAGATAGATAGATAGATAGATAGATAGATGCAAACTATAGACAGACAGACAGACAGACAGACAGACAGACAGACAGACAGATAGATAGATAGATAGATAGATAGATAGATAGATAGATGCAAACTATAGACAAACAGACAGACAGACAGACAGACAGACAGATAGATAGATAGACAGACAGACAGACAGACAGACAGACAGACAGACAGACAGACAGACAGACA
The DNA here is from genome assembly GCF_903798145.1 of Danio aesculapii. Classification (NCBI taxonomy): domain Eukaryota; kingdom Metazoa; phylum Chordata; class Actinopteri; order Cypriniformes; family Danionidae; genus Danio; species Danio aesculapii. The sequence continues at coordinate 44,069,674 of NC_079449.1, forward strand.
GACAGACAGACAGACAGACAGACAGACAGACAGACAGATAGATAGATAGATAGATAGATAGATAGATAGATAGATAGATAGATAGATAGATAGATAGATAGATAGATAGATAGATAGATAGATGCAAACTATAGACAGACAGACAGACAGACAGACAGACAGACAGACAGACAGATAGATAGATAGATAGATAGATAGATAGATAGATAGATAGATAGATAGATAGATAGATAGATAGATAGATAGATAGATAGATAGATAGATAGATAGATAGATAGATAGATAGATAGATGCAAACTATAGACAAACAGACAGACAGACAGACAGACAGACAGACAGATAGATAGACAGACAGACAGACAGACAGACAGACAGACAGACAGACAGACAGACAGACAGACAGACAGACAGACAGACAGACAGACAGACAGACAGATAGATAGATAGATAGATAGATAGATAGATAGATAGATAGATAGATAGATAGATAGATGCAAACTATAGACAGACAGACAGACAAACAGACAGACAGACAGACAGACAGACAGACAGACACAGACAGACAGATAGATAGATAGATAGATAGATAGATAGATAGATAGATAGATAGATAGATAGATAGATAGATAGATAGATAGATAGATAGATAGATAGATAGATAGATAGAAAATTTCAGTCAGTACCTCTTTATTACATTTGTGTTGGTGGTAAGTTTTCATACACTCTCAGAAAAAAAAATGGTACAATGTTGTACCAAAGAAGGTACAAACCCTTGTCACTGGGGTAGTACCTTTTTATGGAACAGAATTGTACCTTAAGACAAAGAAACAACTTTGTACCATTGCAGTTTCTACCTATAAGGAGATGATTTGTACCATCGGAAACCAAAATGTACCTCTGGTTTTTAAAACCTGCAGATACAATATTGTAGCATCATCAAAGAAACAAATCTGATCCATGAAGGCACCACCACAGCGACGAGACACTTTATACCTTACCAGTGTCTATAATGTGTTCCTTCAAGAACTATTTAAAGGCATTTTGCTCTATACAAAATGCCTCAATTTATGTTCAGTAAATAAAAAAACATCAAATACATTTTTAAATGTAAAAAAAGTTTGTGTAAATGCACCTTTTCCATTTACAATGAAAAATAAAAATCCTTTTACATAAATCAAAAGATCGTTTTCCAGCTAAACATTACACACAAATATTTCAGAAATACATTCTCCCATCTACAATATGAAACATTTTTTTCTCTAATTTTCACACAACAGCTTTGTCATCACTTAAAAGTTCATTTAATTTACTTTATTTTAAAATAGAAATAGAATTATGCAAAAGTATTGTAATGAGATATGCTCAATGTCTGATTAGTTTAACAATAGTAAAATGTCTGCATGAACACTGCGTATGCAGGACTTTTGCCAGCTCACGTGCGTAGTGGAAAACAAACACCAAAAGGTGCGGATATCACTATTGAAACTGTGTTTTTCAGAAAATGTTCACCAAATGTTTATTAAAAATGCATTAAATGTTTAGTCTACATACCTATAGTTTTGTTTTACCAGTTGTTTTGTTTTATAGAATTTAATAATGAATGTTTACGAGTTTCTTTAAACATGCTTTTATATGATGATTCATGTTTTAATATGGAAATTATTCATAAATCACTTTGCCTTTCCAGTAATATTTATTTTCATATATATTGTAATAAAGAAGGAGTTGTCCAACACTTATCAACCTTTTTTATGAGAACAATTGTGTACCTTCATTTCAATTGTACCATAAAAGGCACAGAAGAGTATCATAAGAGGTCTTTTCTGTACAATATAAGGTACAACTTAAGGAACGTTTCTTAGGGAACATTATTTGTACCACCGTGTACCTTTTTTATGAGGGAGTGTTGAAAAAAGAAATCTGCTACTGTTTACTTTAATATTTTTAGTTAAACGATACACTTAAAAAGTCCAGTTCTAAGTAAACTTTACAATACTTTTTTCCCAAATTACTAAGTTTACTTAAAGTGAACAAATTAAGTGTTACTTCGACATAACATAGTTAAGCAAAAAGTACACTTAATCGTGTGAAATTTACTTTAAAATACTGAATAGACAGAACTTCCGAAGAAAAACGAAGTAAATTTTACTCATCTTTTTTTAATTTCATTGTTTTATTGTTATCTCACGCAGCTTTTCGATCAAAACACCTCAAAGATCCAAAGTCCATATCACTATACCATAACATCAATGCTGTACATTAATGAAAGTTCATTTATTCATTCATTTTCCTTTGCCTCAGTCCCTTTATTCATCAGGGGTCGCCACAGTGGAATGAACCGCCAACTTATCCAGGATATGTTTTACACAGCTGATGCCCTTCCATCTCCAACCCAGTACTGGGAAACACCCATACACACGCACACACACTCATACACTACAGCCAATTTAGTTAATCAATTCCCCTATAGCGCATGTTTTTGGTCCGTGGGGGAAACCAGAGCACCCAGAGGAAACCCACACCAACACGGGGAGAACATGCAAACTCCACACAGAAATGCCAACTGGCTCAGCTGGGACTTAAACCAGCAACCTTCTTGCTATGAGGCGAGGTGATCGTGCTAACCACTGAGCCACCCTGTCTCCACCCAAAAGATTAAAAACTCCAAAGTCCATATCACTACCATAACATCCACCAACGCCCTAAATTAATAAAGTTACCATGCAAATCTTTTATACGCACAGAACCAAACAAATCTTGCCAGTCTAAAATACATTTCACAGTTCTCCAATGGCCTGAAATGTATAAATGGAGATTGAGGTGAAGTTGGTTTTTATATTCAGATATATATATATATATATATATATATATATATATATATATATATATATATATATATATATATATATATATATATATATATATATTGTTTACCATGCTAATTTAAATATTCAGTCTGAAATTTCATGCAAGTATGTCTTTAAAACAACATCTGCACTATTTAATCGACTGTAAACAACAACACTGCACCACAATAGTCATTATATGATAATGATTTCACTATTTAAAATGACCAAAGAATGCTTTTCTGAAATTAGATTATCAAGGAAAAAGTCTGATTGTGCAAATATATTAAATGGAGCTACTCCTTTTGAGGAGATTTAAAACAGTGACATTAGCCAGGTGACTGGCTTGAAATGACTTGCCATATTTTACTCTTATCATGATAATGTCAAATCAAGAACAGAGCCAAGTCACGTGTCTGACAAATGTGCTTTCTCAGCAGTGTCAGAGACATGAACCGGCTTTAAATCCCAATATCGCAATACACACACACACACACACTCTTTCAGGCGTCAAACTTATGTCACACAGATTAACCAATAGTAATGGAAATATGGTTCACATGCAAATCATCTACAGCAAAGTCCACCAAACATATATACTCTGTATACTTAACTCTAAAACACATAAAAATTACCAAAACAAGTTCAATTCTTTAACATTGAAGACATTGGAGTTATTTAGTCACATATTCTGGACACCTAATTCCTAACTGTACCACTAATACCATTTTTTTGTATTTAAAGTAAAATAGCAAGTTAAATAACGAAGTATATGAAGGTAATATTCACATTTCTAAACAATAAGCTTAAACAATTAGGAAATGTTTCAAAAATCTTAATAAATGACTCAACCACAGTCTTGACCACATTTTGTTTACTTTTTTTACACGTGAAACGCATATAGCTGTATTAAACTGTAAACCCTCAAAGTAAAACAGTTATAATAATTCATTGCTTTCATTGTTTATATATCTGTTTCTATATGAGAAATGAACAAAGAACGAATCGCCGAATATCTTTCGGTATCTGCAGGCATTATCGCTCAGTATCTAATAAGTATGTGTCATATAGTGACACCAGCTGTAAGTAATAATAGTTTTTAATAAAATAAGTTTGAGAATAGTTGTTACCTGCTCACTTCTGGACCGACAAGCGAATCGATTCACGCGATGCGGAAACCTGATGTCATCCCTCCGTCATACACGCTCGACCATACCATTCCGCTGATAGGGGGGGAACTCGAAAACATCTGCAAGTTTATGTTCATTTAGATGCGAAATACTGCCATATAAATCTTTACAGATGTTTATAATAATTTAAAACAATGACTGCGTGTTCTTATTTCGAGTTGTGGTAGTATAATTCAGTTTAAGTTGCATTTTTAAACCTCGCGTAACCTGGTAATACAGTGGGCGCCTCTAAAAGATAGTTTTGTAATGTTGCATATGCAACGTGAAACAATCAATTTCAAAGTGCAGCGTGTTAAGGGTGAGGGTTATGCAATCATTAGTATGGTACATCATGTCTTCACGTCCCTGAATCCGCAGAAAAAACTTTCCTTCATTGTGAGGCCACAAAAATACTAGCCTAAAACAAGGTGAAACAGAAAGTTGCTAGTGTTTCTGCTAGTGTAAGTACCCGAACTGCCTTTCAACAGTGCATTTAATCTAAAATGTACGTCTCATATTAACTCTTATATTGTTTTTTTTCACAACATTATGTATTTGTAATTATCAATCATTTATCAGTCCATTATCATCAGGGGTTGCCACAGCGGAATGAACCCCCAACTATTCCAGCATATGTTTTACACAGCAGATGCCCTTCCAGCCACAACCCAGTACTGAGAAATGTATTTATAATAATAATAATAATTTCCTTTCCTTCGGCTTAGTCCCTTTATTCCTCAGGGGGTCACCACAGTGAAATGAACCGCCAATTATCCAGCATGTGTTTTACACAGCGGATGCCCTTTTAGCTGCAATCCTGTACTGGGAATAATAAAAAAAATAACAATAATTATTATTATTGTTTTGTAAATGTGAAGTCTGGCTTACAACCAAGCCAGTGTTTATTGATCACTATCTGTTTCTGATTAGTCAGGCAAATAACTAAATAATAGCTAATCAAACTGGACAAATATTGATTACAGATTAAATGAATAAACTTTAGTTAGCAAGGAAGCAAAAACTGCAATCTATGTTCCCTTACAGAAAAAATGTCCCATCACATGTTAAAAAATATATTTTTTATCAGTAAACAAACCTGCTGTTTCCAGAATTATTAAAACACATTAGCTATAGACTTTAAAGGGAACCTACAATGCAAAAATCACTTTTATAAGGGGTTTAAACACAGTTGTGTGTCAGCAGTGTGTGAATATAGCTAGCCTCTAATGGTAAAAATGTATTAATCCTATTTTTTACAATCACACTTTTATTGACATTCTCCTTTTGTACGTGTCATTAGAGAGGGAAAGCCCCGCCCATCTCTCCCTCATTAGCATAGTCAGTCTTGTTTTTTGAATCTGCTGCTATGCTGACCCACATTTGTAGCTCCGCCTCTATTTAAAAGAGAACAATCTCATTTTAATTTAAAGCGACAGTCACAATTGGATCAAAACCTAAAAGGTGTTTTTATTTATTTAACATCTTCTAAAAAGGCAGCACACTATGTCCCCTTTAAAGTAGATGTTTATGATTTAGATATTGTAACAGGTTTAAACTATTGTTCTTTACCTTTTGCAAATAATATATTTTGTGTCCATGTCCATGACAATTGCAGCTTTGCTCAATCATGTCGAATGTGAATCCAATTTAATTAATATCTCCCAGCCCAACCTTAAAGGTCCTGTGAAGTGCTTTGAAAAATGCATTTTTATTCGATGTTTGAACACGAAGAGAGGGCGGAGCATATTGTAGCTCCTCCCCTTTTAAATAAACAGCCAATTCTGATTTGTTTTTTTACAAGATGACCTCAGATTTTAGCAGAAGATTGTTGTCCAGTGCATGTATTGGCCAATTTTTTTATTCTTGTTGACTTAAAAACACCATCAAACTTGACACGAGTAGGGAAGGTATTGATGAAAACAGTGACTTGCTCTTGAATGAGTTTTTATCGGCCCGGCTAGCTCAGTTGGTAGAGCATGATGCTCTTAACCTCAGGGTTGTGGGTTTGAGACCCACGTTGGGTGTTTCTGTTACATTTCTCTCTCTCTTTTCACCAGCTTTCATTTGGGTTATCGAGCAGACCTATTGAGACAAAGTTCAGCGTTTCTACCACTGTTGATTTCGATGATCAGAGTCTCTGTGGCGCAATCGGTTAGCGAGTTCGGCTGTTAACCGTAAGGATGGTGGTTCGAGCCCACCCAGGGACGAATTAAGTTTTCGCTGCTTTGCAACTGCCAACAAGTGCACGGGGCATATATCCTGGGCCACATGCTGTCTAGCGTTACAAGATGACCTCAGAGTTTAGCAGAAGATAGTTGTCCAGTGCATGTGTTGGCCTATTTTGTATTCTTGTTGACTTAAAAACACCCTCAAACTTTACACGAGTAGAGAAGTTGTTGATGAAAACAGTGACTTGCTCTTGAATGAGTTTTAATCGGCCCGGCTAGCTCAGTCGGTAGAGCATGAGACTCTTAATCTCAGGGTCGTGGGTTCGAGCCCCACGTTGGGCGTTTCTGTTACCTTTCTCTCTCTCTTTTCGGCAGCTTTCATTTGGGTCATCGAGCAGACCTATTGAGACAAAGTTCAGCGTTTCTACCACTGTTGATTTGG